>NC_134259.1:11877854-12189996 GCF_965152275.1 Natator depressus | reverse complement strand
GATGCCAAAGCACCACTAAGAGTCTTTGATGGTGCTTCCTGAGGAGCTTATTTGATCCTTGAAATTGGAAGTCACAGTGCATCCGGCACCATTAGCCAAGACAGACACATGGAGACTAGAATTTTCCTGCCAAATACCTCATGTCTCTCTCTCTCTCTCTTTTTTTTTTAATTCCAAAGCACTCATTTCCCCACAATTACATTTGCTGCTTGATTTGTTTGCAGCATGTAGGATAGGTGGAGGTTGTTGAAAGCTCAACTGCACTGGTCCACTTAAACCCTGACCTAGCACATCCAGGAAGGAGCAAAACCTTATTTATTGGCTTTAATGATTAACTGCTTCTGGCAGTGCCTCACTAAACATTTGCTCTGTCAGATCACACCTTTTGCATATGCCTTTGTATTCCTCTCATTAGTTGCCCATAATGAACTGTCTTTATTTCTCTTATTGATAATTTTACTTCATCATTTACTACAGACTCCGAAAATAGGCAGTATTCAGGACACCACACGTGGCTGAAATGCCATGAGAACACGCACAGGTATTTGGAAAAAGAAAAGGAGGACTTGTGGCACCATAGAGACTAACAAATTTATTTGAGCATAAGCTTTCGTGAGCTACAGCTCACTTCATTGGAGCATGACTGGCTTTTTTATGATTGTATCTGAACCATTTTCATCTGAAAAGTGAGGGCTGGCAAAAGGCCAATCTTATGTATCATAATGAACTGGCTACTATGAGTGCACACCACCGCCCTGTACTGGGTAGAATTGGAGCTGTTCAACTGTGTGTCATAGATCCTTTACTGCTTTTGGAGCAAGAGGGTCTAGTTTCTGGCCCCACTGTTGCAAGTTCAGAGTGGCCACAGCCCACAGCATCACGACAACCAGGAAGTTCTTAGCTATCCATGGCTAGATATCCCCTTGTGCGTCAGGGAGAGGGTGTGTTGCAGGGAGTGGACCTTGTGCTTTCAGCATGCCTCATTTAATCAGTGCAGTGTTAACTCCTGCCTGTGGGAAGCACAGCAGTGCGGAAGCCAAACTCTGCTGTCTTTTCTGGGTAGTGTTCTGCTGCAGCCGGGGACAACTGCTGTGGGTGCGGGCTCTGGGGAGGGTTCAGTGACCGGGAAAATTCCTGCCCCACCTAGCTTTGCAGTCACTCACACACACTGAAACTGTTTTGTTGGGTGTGGAACACCTGTTTGTTGTTTTGTAGAACACCTGTTCTACCCATATGGCAGAGACGGTTCCTGGCAGCGCTCTCATTTCTACTTTCAGGGGAAGAGTTACTCATTTTAAGAGAATGGAGGAAAATATATTTCCTCTCCCGCACTCCCCAGCCAAGCCACAGTGTGATTTCATTTCAGAGATAGTCCAAGGTTGTGTGTTGGCTTCAGGCTCAATGAGAGTTAGGGATCAAGGCTGAGATTTGCTAGCACCAATACTCCAGAGCTGTTCTCGCAAGATTTCAGCCCCAAATGGCAGAAATGTCGTGGGCGCTGCAATTAGAAGATAGGCTCCTTGAAGGTTTGCCTCCAGCCCAAAACCAAGGGATATATTCAGAAGCCACAATTGGAATCAGACTCTCTCACGCCACATTGCCCCTGAAAGGCACAAGCACCTCAGCCAACTAAATTCTGCATCCCACAATCCAGTACCTCACATCTGATTGCCACAAAGACCAGTTCCCAACAACAGTACTGGGCACTGTGGGTCAGGAATTTCAGAATGGTTGAACCACAGCCAGGACCGGCTCTAGGCACCAGCAAAAGCAGGCACGTGCTGGGGGTGGCACATTTCCAGGGGCGGCGTTCCGGCCTCCCTTTTCTTTTGGGCAGTTGAGCTCTTGGAGCTGCGCCACTTAGATGGGGCGAGGGCACCACGCCCCCGGCCGTAGCGGGAAGGGGAAGCCCCAGCCCCGGGATGCTGAGCTGCTAGGGCCCAGCTGCTACCTGGGGAGGAGAGGGAGAGTCCTGCCGGGGAGCCGGGGCTGTGCCTCCTCATCTGCGCCCTGGCTGCTGTGGTGTTTTGTGCCACCCCTTATCTCGGGGCTTCTCTGCGCGGCCGGGCTGGGGAGGGGGGACAGCCCCTGCAGGCGCTGGGAGAAGGGGACATCACTCCCTCCGCTTCCAGCGCCGCCTGCAAGCCCCAGCCCCACCTGAGCTTGGGGCGGCAAAAAACCTAGAGCCGGCCCCGACCACAACTGATCAACATGCTCCAGGTCGATGCCCTAAACCTTCACAGGGTCAAATGAGACAGCTGACCATGCAATCAATGTCCCGGCATGTGTTCAGAACGCTGAATGTGTTCAGAAAAGCTGGTACCCTAACAAAGAGCCTTAACATATTAATTATAGAACAGCATTATTGCCAACCTGCAGCAGAACCAAGTCATCCCAGCTGGCATGGCAGTGTTGTTACTTTCTGCTATGCCAGTTTAATCTTTACTGAAGAAAAAGACGGACGTTTGTCCCAAAGCAACAAGATTTCCAAGAACAGATGAGGGGCCAGATCTGCAGCTGATGTAAATCAGCGTAAGTCCATGGAATTCAATAAAGCTAGGCCCAGTTTTGCACATGGTGCATCAGGCCTGAGGAATGTGATTGACTGACTTTATTAGAAGTGGCTTGAAGGTGCTGAACATGGATAAAGCACTAGGTACACAGGCTAACCAGCCAGGAAAACCACAGTGGGCAGGAATGTAAATGGAAAGCGCTTTAGTCTGCACTTCAAACTTGCTCAGTTTGGAAAGGCAGGGAATGTTAACAACATGCTGTCAGGGCCAGGAAGTAGGCAGCCTGGCCTAGTGGCTAGTACAGGGCAGGAGGCTAGGTCCCCATGCCAGCTGGGTTCAGAACCAGGAGGTCAGGAGCTGCAGTTAGGAACCACAAGCCAGATACCAGGAATCAGGCGGAGTCAGAAAACCAGGAGGTCAAGACCACGAGACAGGAGCAGATAGGGCTGGTGAACAATCTAAAGCAGGGAGGAGCTAAGCTGTATGGACAACATCCTGTTCCTCTGTCTGGCTTAAATACGGGGAGTGGGCCCAAAAGGAGCTCTGGTGTTCCAGTTTGGGGCATGGGGGTGGTGCCTTCTATCTGAGCTTCAAGGAGGCCTGGTTCTAGATGATGCCAGGAGGTTGCCAGGGTTGGAGCATAAAGACGCTCAGTAACCCTGTGGACCTGGATTCAAGACACTCGACTCATGACACCTGCTTCAGTCTGAGCCATCATTGAAAGAAAAGGAAGAGCCCCACCAGCTGAGATTAACTTTTTCAGTGAAGTGTGTAAGAAGTGTCAGAAATCCAGAGCTCAGAGGGATGGGAAAACTGGCTTGGATAGGTAATAGGTCATTTGTACTTCCATAATGCCATTCATCCATGGCCTCATGGGGCTTTATAAAGGTCATTCAGCCTTTCACCACTCCTGTGAGGTAAATACCTAGCACTTATCTAGCACTTTTTATCTGTAGATTTCAAAGTACTGTACTAAGGAGGTCAGTATGATTATCTCCATTTTACAGACAGAGAAACTGAGGCACTGAGAGGGGACATGCCCAAGTCACCCAGCAGGCCAGTGGCAGAACCGAGACTATAACCAGATCTCCGGGTGGGTGAAATGACTGCCGTCACTTTAGCAGCTGTCTAACAACAGACAGTAATACCACACAACAGTTTAGAATGGGAAGGAGAAAAAATCACGTATCCGTGGCTTGCAAAGTTCACCTTCCTCATTCACTTCGTGTTTGATTTTTTGGGGGGTGTGGGGGGGCAGTCCTGGCATGTAAAATGTTTTTCATAATCATCTTGGTAAAGGATGGGTGAGCTGATTTAGTGCTTTCGCTGGTAAATGTCATGACAAATGTACAAGACTTGCTGTATCCAAGTATGAAAGTTGCTGTATGAAAAGGCAGATGGAAAATAAAGGAAGCAGAATGTAATTACTTAACTTGGAAATTGCTCAAGACATCATGGTTACCCAAATGGACTCAAAAACCATGGGATGTTTAAGAGCTACAAGTGGTCAGGATCTTGGCTTAGCCATCTCATCAGGAAGGAGAGTTTCTCCAACAGCACATAGAATCATAGAAATATAGGGCTGGAAGGGACCTCAAGAGGTCATCTATTCCATCTCCCCACTCTGATACACATATCTAGACTATCCTTGACCAGTTTTTTTGTCTAACCTGTTCTTATAAACCTCCAAGGATAGTGATTCCACAACCTCCCTAGGGAACCTGTTCCAGAGCTTAACTGTCCTTATAGTTCAAAAGTTTTTCTTAACATCCAACCTAAATCTCTTTTGCTGCAAACTAAGCCAATTGCTTCTCATCCTACCCTTGGTGGACATCTGTCCTCTTCATAACAAGCTTTTACATACTTGAAGACTTAAATGGGGGCATTGATTTAATGATGACTCAGAGGGACAAAGCCACCCAGCAAGTCCTCATCACCACCTCCCTTACCTCCTTGGGTGTTCCTTGGAGGTCTCCCATCATAATATTCACCCAACACAATTCAATTTTAGCTTGTGAAATCTGGAAGGGTTTTAGCACTCCAACCTCTGGCCCAAGGTATGATCAAACCCAAGTCTCTCTCAACAATTTCAAAAAGTTTGGTTAGTTTTGTCTGCATTTGTTAACTCTTCATCCTCTTCAATACTCCCTACTTTCAGCTGGCAGGAGGAGTGAATGTACTGAAATACCTTGGGATAGAGAACATGTATTTCCATTCAAAGCAAAGCCCAACATGGTATGAGAGCATCATAAGGAAATCTGTTCTCATGAGCTCTCCAGTCAGATTTCCAGGCCAAAGATGGGTTTGGATCTACATTTTTGGATACGTTCCAAACTGAACTGAATCTCTGACCCTGTAGTCATATACTCATCACTGTAACTTACTGATAGTGCCAAAGAGTTTCATAAAAGATATTTGCCTTTACTTGCTTTATTGTGTGTATCAGGCCATGGTGTTTGCTCACGTCCATGAGTATTGTGACACTAATCATACATTTGGAGACTTTTAGTTTTAGTTTAAAGGGAAAAGAACAAAGCATGAAAGAACAGAAGAGAAGTCTCCAAAAGACAGTACAGTGCATATTTCCTGTGTATCATATCTGAAGTGAACACAACATGGCAAATGCCCCTAGCAGAAGGTAGGTGTCTAGACATTTAAAGATGCAGTATGCAAAAAAAAAAAAAAAGAGTCACAGATACATTCTCATCCCCATAAACTGCCTTTGATTTTTGTCTTGGTTCAGGTATTAAAAGGAAATATTGATGTCTGTTCAATTCCCAACCACCCAGTCTATACAGCCCACCTTCCTCTTACCAGCTTTTCCAGATTAAAACAAACACAAGCCTGTTTTTAAAATGACTACTGTAAATCCTATCTCCTATATGATGCTGGACATTTTAAATGAGCGTGAAGCGGATTAAATGGTTCAGTGTGTTAGAAGGTTTATTTTTATGTTGTATATGTGTCTTCATGAGGCAGTAAGTTTCCTTTTGTAGATTTACTGCCCTGCCAGTTCAAAGTGCTAAGCCAGGACTCCATGGCTAGAAAAGCCTCACTGGAACACCCATTCCATAGATGAACTTGTTGTGATCTACAATCCACTTGTCAATGGATAGCAGGTGCCATCAATATTGTTGATTGATATATGCCCTCCTTCAAAATAGTCCACAGATACGAGTCTCGAGGACACGCTCACTCTCACATACTGTGACTGTCTAGGATGCTGGTAGATAGCACAGCTATGTAAAGGTGCAGGCTTAGGGCCAATTTACGTCAGTCACTGAAGATCATTTGGTGGTTGACTCAAAAAGGGAAAAGGCAAGGCTCCGTGTGACTGCCCTGAGGAGGCACCACTGCTAAATCTTATTAGTTTCTACTACATTATTTGCTGATCTGCCCCTTGCATCATTTTTTGCAAACTTAATGTCTAAGTCATTTATGTACAAATATATCAAACGGAGAAGTCAGAGGTTAAATAATTAGAGAGAAGATCTTCAGCAATTCATCCAACTTGCAGTAAAGTGTCACTGCATGACCTTCGCAGAGATCTTTGCAATAGTCTTTCTCAGCCACTAGATGGAAGGCAAGACACAGACACCAGACCCTGGGGTGTTCCACCACTTGCCAGCGTCTTCCTCTCTCAGCTAGTCTGGAGAAGAGCTCTGTGTAGCTTGAAAGCTGGGCTCTTTCACCAACAGAAGTTGGCCTAATTAAATGTATTACCTCACCCGCCTTGTCCCTCTCATATCCTGGGCCCAACACTGCTACACCACCACCACCCAGAGGCTTACTATTAACTTCTGTCCTTGGCTAGCTAATGAGGATCTCAGTCTTCCAAGGTGCTAACTGCATTGGCCCTAGTGCGGTGAGGCAGTTAATTACAGGCTCAACTTTCAGTAAATGAGTTGGGGCTCACTTGGGCAGAAAGTTAAGCCTGCTGTCCTGGAACAGGGCAAAAGTGCCCAGGATCTTGCAGGGTTGAGCCCCAGATTATTAGGAAAGATGGTGCCTTCTATTCCTGTGCTACCCAATACTTTTTAACCTTATAATTTACTCTTCTTTACAACATTATGCCAAAAACCTTTATGAACTCCAAGTAGAATGTATCATTGCATCAGCAGCTCAGTTCTCTTGAAAGTACACAGGACTTGCCCTGACCTGATTCAGATTGTTGGTCCTTTAAATCTGGTATCTCACATCCTGCACAGACCATTAACTGAATCTTCAGAGAGAGGTAACTCCCACCTATCATGTACCTACCTAGGTATGCACTGCTATAAATGGATGGAGGAGAGTCCCTCTTGATCCCTGCAGCATTCGCCATTAGACTCAAGCACTAGACTGGATAAAACTTACATTAAAATGTTACTACTGGTCAAAAGATCCTGCATCCCCCTTTTAAATCCAGCTATCGTCTCAGGTCTGGAGTCTGATCTCACTGACTGGAATAACTCTGATTTGCATCCGATTCCACCAGTATAAGCAGAATGAATCCATTTGCCTTTTGAGCCAATGACCTTATGGGGCTGTGAATTCTGTAGGATAACACCACACTGTTCAGAAAAGAGTGGCATTGCTTTCATATTAAAGAACAGCATAAAAAGGATGAACCGAACAATCCTTACTTCACCCTTCTTAAATACTTCAATAATAATGCAACATTCTGCTCAGACCTCTATCTTCTTTGACATTTTCTGGACCTTTTCAATCTTACCCAGGTCATTTTCTTTTTTCTTTTTTTTAAGATTACAATATCCTTTTGGTTCCTGTACTCATATGAATGTGTAATACAATCTTATTTTAAAAAATGGGACCAAAAAGGCACCCTGGCATCTTGTTTGCTCTTTTAGCCACTAGCACATCAGTAATCTAACCACACTGATTCCCAGAGCGTCCTGCAAGCTCATAGACAACGAGAACGTGTAGGACCACAGTCAATACACTCATAGACTATATTTCCAAGGGGACAGTACTCTACAGGTACTCTAGTTAATTTCCTCCATCATTGCATTGCCCTGTCCCCCAAAACATTTCCAGGACAGATTTTCAATGGAATTTGGGCATTTTAGCTACCCTTTACACCTTTGAAAATTTCCCCCTTAAAGTCCATCTGGAGTGCCTCATGACCCCTTCTTGTTTTTACTGAAAGGGGGGGAAGGGGGCGGGAAAACGAAGAACCAACTTAGTGTCTTCAACAGAGTTCTCCAATTTGCTTTCCACTTCCTCCTCCAAGTCATTAACAACCTGATTGCTTCCTTCTTAATAGATTATACTGAAACCTTTGCATCCCTCTAATGATCATCAAGCTAAAGTGATTAAGCAAAGTTAGCCAACAATCACATTACCGGATAGTGATGATGACCTAAATGTTCTGAACACAGCTATCTTAATAATAAGGGGAATGAACAAAGGGTATGTAGAGTGAGGCTGAAGAAAAGATTATTTGTATTGGATATAGAGCACATGAGAAGCACCTGATACGTCATCCTAAAGACCACATCCCCTGTTTATCATGCGCGCACGCACACAAAGAACAACAGCAGTTCAAGCTTCCTCTGCACTCTCCTGGAGTTGGTCCCTTATCATTAGTGACCATCAGTGATGTACTTGTTTGTCAGGCATGTTTATTGTGCCACTGACTATCTTAATGTCAAATGCATCTATTGATTTCTATAGGATTGCATTGCAACCAACTACAGATGAGTATGTTACTGTAAATATCTGGGTTAGGTTTAGCGCTCCAGATGGATTGCAAAGCTTTAGGACATGCCACTAAATCCCTGAGCATTTCTCACATACGCAACCCTTTCCCTGCCCCCCTTTTTTCCTCCTCATTGAATTAGCTACAGGACTGGATGGGGTTGAAACACCATAACATCATGCAGAAGGTAGCTGATCAGCTATTAGCCATTTTTCAGAATGACACAATAGGGCCTAAATAATGGAGACTTCCATTTAATCTTAGCAAATGAGGTGCTGCTAACACTCTCATCCATGTTCCTTTATGAAGGAAACCATATTTTAAGGAGATAGACAGACAGTGAAATGCAGATAATACAACCATTTCATGCCATTGAACAAATCCCAGATGGCACGGGTGCATTTTCTATTGATATTCCATGTGTTACAATACCATCTGATTGAAAAGAAATAGCTGCTCAATTACCAGAAATCAGGGGCCATAATATGCAATAGAAAATTAGTGTGTTTCAGGATGCTGACTCTTCCGAGCTATTGCATCAATTGCACTGAAGGATGGAGGCTTTCCCTGGCCCCCGTCCCCTGAGTGAAACTTTCTAATATCCATCGTTGTACTCTGGTCCTAAGCAGCCACTCAGCTGAGTAAGATCTCCGCGGCTATCAGCATAGGACCTACCTGGATTTGGGGTCAAGGGCTGCATAGCCAACATGCCCTCTTGCAGGCAATCTGATGGGGAGAAGAGGAAGCCATGGTTCTGCCCCTCTTCCTCCGTGCCAGCTAACAAAGCTGTTTGGATGTGAGAGAGGGGGTATGCCACATACTGTCCTCTTCCCACGCTGAAAACGGGAGCCTGGATAGAAATGGTCACTGGCGAATTCCTAGTGCTCCTCCTGGGGAGGCAAATCTACCCATTGCTCCAAACTCAGGGCTGAGCCTGAAAACTCAATCCAGCCCTTACCGTTTAGCTCACTGTTAGACTCTGACTCAGTGACTGAGCACTTCTCGTTTTCAAAGCACTTTGCAGATTCTCAAATCACCCCTGTAAAGCAAGCACTGCTTTTATAGACAAAGTATGTGAGACAGGGAGGCTAATGTCTCCTAAAGTGGCTGCTGATTTTAGGTGCCTAACTAGTGACATACACGGCCTGGTTTTAATTGGAGCTGTGGGTGCTCTTTATGATGGACGTGGAGCAGCTATATAAGTTATGAAAGCTGAGTGGTGAGCTAGTTAGCGGGATGTTTACCGCCTGACTATACTGTGTTAAATCAACAGGGCTGTTGGAAAAAAAGCACAAGAATGGCTTGAGATGGGCCACTTCCCTGGTAAACACTTCAGGGTTGTTAAGAGACAATGCCCACGTTCAATAACTGAGCATTCCAATTCTGGGTTCCAGCCAAGTTCCAGAATTTCTTTTGCCACGTGGGGCTAGTGCAGGGAGCCAACAAACCAAGAGGATCAGAAACAGTTGAAGACTCTCTGTCATGAGGTGGCAGTTGTTGGGGAGCTGTTCAGGCTGCTTGCCAGGACCGGCTGCAGTGTCTGGAGAAGCTAGGCCTGCCTGGCCCACTGTCGCAGGCTGGTAGGGCTCTAGGTAAGACAGAGCTGCGTCTAGACTGTTGGCTGTTTTCAAATCCTTTTCCTCTAAATTTTTTGTTCCTACTGTTATGATTAAATGATACTTTGGTTGCTGTATTCACACTCTCCTGAAGGGAAGAAACACAGGTGATGAACTCAGCTGGACCTGGATTTACAGGGTGCTGCAGCCCTGGGCCTGGTCTAAGAGAGGGAAAATTGTATGATTCCATCACTGGAGAAGTAGGGGCACAAGACCAAGGCCTGACAACTCAGGACATGCACTCAGAGAGAAGACAGAGGTGCAGCCAGCCTTGTAACCGTGACACTCACCGCTTCTGAAAAATCAGGCCAATGCAGTCTCCAGATGGGCACTCAAAAAATGGAGGGACCTCTGATCAGTGGCCACTTTTAGACTCTGGCCTAAGCCACTTGCCCAAGGCCACAAAGGGAATCTTTCAAAGCCAGGATAAGAACTCTGGAGCATCTTGGCTCCTGACACCTGTGCTCAGGTCAGTAGATTTAAATTAACCCTGTTAACTGGTTTAGGTGTAGACTATGGACCCAAATGCAAATGGTGATAAAAGTGACTTAGAAGACAGGGGTCAGTGCGCATAAGTGGCAAACGTGTAACTTGCATTGACCTACCTGGCAGCTAGTGGGTGTGATGAACAAGCATGACTTCATGCTGGCTAGGTGGCAGGGGGATGCAGCAGGAAAAGCAATTAGTGGCTGGAATGGGGGCAACTTCTGCGGTGTTGGAGGTGTGCCAGGAAGGCAGGATCAGGGCCCAGTTCTGGCTGTTCTTCCCTTGCAAAGGCTAGCAATATTTTCATCTCACAATGCATCAAAAGCCGCGTGCAACAGCAACCACATCCCTTTCGAATCAGCGAGACGTTGAAACGACAGGGTCATTTGTGGGCTCACAACAATCCATTACAGCATCGCTGGTCAGGTGCAAAAGATAAAAGAGTTTTAAAGGGGCACCCCCGCCACAGACTCATTCAGCAGCAGCAAGTCACTGGTTATGACTCACAACAATCGCCCCACATCAGGCCTACCTTCCTTTAGGGAGGCTCTAGAAGGCTGCTCTCTTTACTCAGCCCAAGCTGAAGGTTTGCCTTCCCTACCAGCCAGCACCCAGCTAAGCTGGGCCCTCCCCAAGCCTGACACCTATTTCAGGTGCCCTGGGGCAGGGGTGATTGAGCCCACAGCAGCTCGTTAACCCTTTCCTGGCCAGCAAGGGGTTTGTATCCCTCATCATAGTCGCCTGTAGCAGCAAACACCAAATTACAAGAAAATTCAGATAGGTCGATTTAAGCATGACTGAACTATAACTGAGCGGCTGGGGCTTTTAGGGCACAAAACCTTGTCAAGCAAACCTGCTGGAGGTCCCATAGCTCAGCTACCCATCCTCAAGCCATTGGCCATGAAAGGATCATGGGTGGAATCAAGACAACATTTCTCCTCTGAATATCATAGGGCAGTTGGAGAGGTTTACACCTTGTGCACCACACCTGTCGTTAGGCACCATTGGGATAGGTTAGGCATGAAGGATCATTGTGCAATTAAGGACTGGTTCTGACACAGATTTCCTGTGTGATCTTGGACTCTCTCTGTCTCCCTCTGCCCCATTTTCTCCAATCTATAAACTGGGGTTATAATACTTCCCTGCTTCACAACAGTGTTTCACTAATGTTTGTGATGTGTTTAGATAGGTAAGTAACTAGCTAGAAAGCTAAATCATTGCACCCAGATTCTGAAAGTTATTTAGGTTTCTATCTTGATGTCAGTGGAACTTAAATACCTTTGAGGATCTGAGCCTTAGTCTTTAATAATAAATCAGTTCTTGTTCCTCCCTTTGTTAGCCCCATAAGAAATCACACAACTTTTTGTTTGCTTCTTTCCAATCATATTTCATGCTACTTTCAGATCCCAGCCTTTGTTTTGACAGATGCCAGAGGAAGACAAAGTTTACTAGGGTCCATGACTTCATAGCTGATATTTATGCTAATCTTGAACTCGTTGGTGAACGTTGATGTGGGATTTTTAAAATATAAACACATTTCTCTAGCCAACCCTTTGATTGAACATGTGCATCTATTTCTTTCAACACTGTCTTTGCTGAAGCAAATTCTAGAACTATGGGAGAGTAGCAGCCCCACGGCCCATTGATACAAGGCCTTAGCACACAGACATCCAGGGGCTTTTGTTCTTAGAAAACAGCAACCGAGCTGGCTAAGAAAACCCTGCCACGCTACTTTTTAATCTGCACAGAGAACAGCAAGTCATGATTTGTTTGCTTTGCCTCTCTTTCTAACAGTCCATTTGGGAGCCACATCTGTCATATTAGCAAGCCAGCCAACCCCTTTCAGTGTTTGCCATTTTTCAGCCAAACATCCAGTCATTTTTCTTTACGGGATGAATAAACCCAGCTCTTGGCTTGAAATGAAACATTGCACATTGCCAGTCTGCAAGTGGCAAGGTACAAACAGGCCCTAAAAATGATGTACACCCTGCTGTGCTGTTTTCCAGGCTTCACCATACCTCTCGGTGTCAGATTAACGCTCCAACCTGCTTATTAAATACACAACTGAATGAAAGGGCCTGCCACACTGCAATTACACTGCTGTAATGACATGACGGCCTATAGTTTTACAGGCAAGCCGTGATTAAATTCCAAATGTTAACCCCTACCACTATGAACAATGAGACCGCTGGCTTTAGACAGTTGTGAACGTGGGGCCATAAAGGACCAAGGGGCACCGCAGGTGGCTGGAAGGAATGATTGCTTAACAGAGTTAAGTTAATAATTGGGGATACTGGAAGATTATAAGTAGTAATAAAACTGAGGCATTAAAGTACAATTTTCCAATTTGCAAGATGCTTTGATTAAATGTGTATGGCACCAGCATGCTAATACCTAATTAGTAGATTCTGAAAGCTTGCTTGCGACAGGCCAAATGGTGTCATTTATGCACTGGCCATCGCTGCAACATCACAGCAACTCAGGGAAGCTCTGTGAGGGCTGCCACAGCATGCTGGTATTCAGGGTCAGTGACTGGGATGTGGGCAGTCAGGCCTAGTGGATAGAGCAGAAGGCAGATGCTAGAGCCGAAGTCAGGAACTGATGCCACGGGGCCAGAGCCGGACTCAGAGGCCAGGTCTCAGAGCCGAGGGTCCGATCTGAACTAAAACGTCGGAGCAGCGTCAGGACTGAGTTACCTTGAGCGAGGTAAGGCAGGGGCAAGATAGGAGCAGGGCCAAGGCAAGAGCTGGGCTGCACCAAGTGGACACCAAAGCTATTGCAGCTGCGGACGAGTGCTTTGAACAGCAGCGGAATTGCAGCTGCTGGGCTTCACAGCCAACTCTTCCAACCAATCAGGCGGTATAGCAGGCTAGGTAGCCTGCTACAGGCCAGCTGCACTCGTTAGGATGCCCAGAGCCTGGCCCTGCAAGCCCTGCTTCCTGACATTCAGGAGGCACGTGCATGCATCCTGCACCATCCCACTGGAGCTGGAGGCCCCTGTATTGTTACATGCAAATGAGGAAATTCACACTCGAGCATTTTGCTCCTCATCATTCTCCTAAACTAAAATTCAGCTGTGCACCCAGGGAGCCAAAAAGACAATAGAGAACGTGACCCAGATGACCAGTCACTCAACAGGAATTGTGAAGCGTCTGCAAGCAGCCCACAAGCTAAAAGTTGTTCGAATCAATGTTTGATTCATAATAATTATTTCATGAATCTGTACAAAACAAAGTTTGCTCGCAAAGTATTAAGATTATCAACATTCATTGCGGACATTTGTTATGAATAGTTGGACCAGTTCTCCTAATGCAAGGGTGGGCAAACTTTTTGGCCCAAGGGCCACATCGTGGTGGGGAAATTGCTTGCAGGGCCATGAATGTAGGGCTGAGGCAGGGGGTTGGGATGCGGGTGTGGGATGGGGTGCGGTGTGCAGGAAGGGGCTCAGGGCAAGGGGTTGGGGCAGAGGAGGGGTGTGGGGTGCACGAAGGGGCGCAGGGAAGGGGGAAGGGGGCTGGGGTGCGGGAGGGGGTGCACAATGCAGGAGGGGGCTCAGGGCAGTGGTGCAGGGAGGGGTGCAGAGTGCAGGAGGGGACTTAGGGCAGGGGGTTGGGGTGCAGGAGGGGTGCGGGGCATGGCAGGGGGCTCAGGACAGGGGATTGGGGGTGCCGGGTGCAGCAGGGAGATCAGGGCAGGGGTTGGGGTGTGGGCTCCGGCCTGGCGCCGCTTACCTGGAGCAGCTCCGGGGTGGCAGCGGCGCGCACTGGGGCCAGAGCAGGCTCCCTGCCTGCCTGCCCTGGCTCTGGCCCTGGCCCCACGCCGCTCTGGGAAGCGGCCAGCACCTCGCCCCTGCGGCCCCTGGGGGCAGAGGGCTCCGCGCTACTCTTGCCTGTGGGTACCTCCCCCGAAGCTCCCATTGGCCACGGTTCCCTGTTCCCTCCCTCAGGGGCTGCAGGGACATGGTGCTGGCCGCTTCCCGGGTCGGCACGGGGCCCGCAGTGCCACGGGGGTGGCAATCCTGCAGGCTGGCTCCAAAGCCCTGAGGGGCCGGATCCGGCCCACAGGCCGTAGTTTGCCCACCCCTGTCCTAATGCCACTTCTCCATCTCTTCATCAATGAGTCTCTAATTACTTTACACCCATTACTTAAGCATCAGCACTGCCACACGGTAGGCATTGTCCACATTTTACAGACCAGTAACCTGAAGCAACCTGAAAGAGTTTAGGTGACTTCTCCAAGGTCACTCAGCACATCAGTGGCAGAGACAGAGTGGAACCCAGGAGCCCGCTTGCCTGAACCTCTCCCCAGCATGATCTCATGTAGGCATTGTTTATGACGGAAGCGGTATGTAGGGTACACGTAGCTACCCACTACCATGAAAAGCAGGCTGCATCCACTGCATGGTTACATGGGGCAATGAAAGACTTGCAGGAGGGTGGCAGTGGGACACTACACTGCTGAAAACACCAGTGTAGCTGTGGGACGCACTGCTTGGCCATGTAAAGTACATACCTAAGGTTCTGACATTTTTACATGCCTAATCCATGCTTCACCGTCTACACGGCTATTTATCAATTTATCAAATCAATGGGTTACAGCATCTCTGGGAGCAGCTGGAGCTCCTCCCAGGAGCACATCAAAACAGTTCGAACTGACCTGCAGTGCTCACCTGGTGAAGCTGAAGAGAGATGGTAGGTCACTTACGGTGACAGAAATTGGGTTGCTTTGGCTTTTGTATCCCGGGGAAGAGAGAAGAACACTCGGAGGTGGAGATTAAGGACGCCGAGAGCGCTGAGGCGGAGCACTGGGAGGCACTTGTAAAAACTACTAGTCATGTCCCAAAATACAGCAGTTTACAATATAGCGGCTACTACCGGCTTTTGCTGTAGAAAATACTAGAGCATCTAAAAGGGAAGTGGAAGGTGGGGATCAACAGGAGGAGCGGAAGGGAAAAGCTGAGACTGTTACAGTGCTTATGGAAAGGGGTGAGGCCGAGCGCATGAGGAAGTCAGGAGGGCTTGGGGAGGGGCAGGATGCACTGAACGACAGAGGCGGGGAAAAGCGGGAGGAATATTTGCTCATGTTCTGTACCAAGCCTAGAGTGGATAGAACCCAATGCCTGGGTAGCTCCTATGTGGGAGCTTTTATGTTAGATTAATTTCAGCAACAGGTGCACCATCTCTTAAAAGCCTATTAGGTCTTTGACGGTGAATATTGAGCACTGTTGACAGATTCTGAAAGGATGCATGGAATACTCAGACTGGGTGGGAATACCAAGAAACCCTCCTGGTCATAGACACGCAAGAATATGTGGCACCTGTGTTGGTGGACGTATTAGAAACACCTACGGTGTAGAGATTAGACAGATTTACTGCCCTGCTGAGCTGGGATTTCAGGTGTTTGTGAGGCTTAATTGATTTTTGTAGAGCATTCTGAGAACTCAGATGAAAGGTGCTAGATACTTAATCACCACAGGTTCTGCTTCTTTCATTACAGTTACTGGAGAACAACTCTAAGATTTAAAAGCTTTATGAAAATACCTCAGGCTATCTTATCTGCGTCTCACAGACACCATCACTATCTAAGCTTCATTTGAACTAACAGTGGGCCAGATTTTAAGCTAAACTTTATGCATCTTGGAGCAGGGAGGGCAGGTAGAGAGGGATTTATGCTTGGGGCAGCTTGCATATACAGCTGCCTGCAACAGCACTCTGTGAAACATTGCCACAACCCAGAATAACCAAAGCAAGTGTAGTCTCTGGGCACCTTCTGGCACACTCCTATACTGGCAGACTGCAAGGGAGAATAGCACAGTGCTCTGCTGATCCTAGGACACCCAGGGGAGCCCCCTAACCAAGGGGAATGGTCTGTGGGCCAGTTCCTCTGGCTTTGTGGCCCGCTTTATGCCACAGTGGAATTGACAGTCGATGTGTTTTCCCAAGTATCAGAGGGGTAGCCGTGTTAGTCTGTATCCACAAAAACAACGAGGAGTCCGTTGGCACCTTAAAGGTTAACAGATTTATTTGGGCATAAAAAAACACTTCTTCCAATGCTTCAGTGTTTTCCCGGTCATAAGAATACAAACATGACTGTTTTCCTTAAATGACCACTGGTGACTGTGGCTTCAATTCCACAACTCATCTGAAAGACAGAGCCTCCAGGAGAACAGTGCCTCACCCAGCTACCATGCTGGGCAACTGGCTTAGTACCAATGTAGAAAAATGAGTGCTATCCAACCCCATGAGTTTTTCTTGGAGATCCCATCTTAGTACTGACCCAAACCCCAGCTTGCTTAACACGGTCGGATGAGACCATGGTGCAAGACTGTATTAACTGCAGGCTACTTCATTTGGGGAGAGAATGAATGAATGAGCCTGATTGTTTAGGATAACTCTCTAAACCTAATCAACAGACAGCAGCTCATGGTGTTGCTTTAGACAGTAATAGAGCTGTCTGTGTGATGCATCTGGAACAAAATTATTTAGTGAATGGGGCAGTGGAACTAACATGCAGATTTAAGTATCAGCATGAAATACAGTTGCTCTGTGCACATGAAATAACATGATATACTGTATTATGGTTAAATCCATCAACTCATTTTGCAATGAATGGAGGGGGGCGGTGGGGGACACGGAATCACTGGCAGCCTAGACTTTGATTTGGCTTATTTCATTTCTCCTCCTACTCTGATTTTTGCTGCTTTACTTTGTTTTCCTTTTTTATCTAGCCAGGTACTTCTGTGCGCATGACAGTAATATCTGAGAGCCTTATTTTATTTATAGGGGGAATTTCCCCACACTAGAACTGAGCACTTGGCAATTAGTTTACTATAAAGTGTTTTGGGATGTGGATTGTATTACCACCACCACCAAATATGCTGCATTCCCGTTCAATACCCAGTGAGCTAATCCCCTCTTATTTGTCTTTATGTGGGAAATGAGATTAAAAGGTATATTTTATACTGTGACTAATACAGCTATATTTTAAGAAGGAGAAGTTCATAAGCACCTAAAGGAATTTAGACACAAGTCTCATTGAAAGTCAATATTATTTGTTCTCCCCTGTAGGCAATTTGAAAATCCTACTGTAGATTTCAATCCATTAATCTGGGATTTTCTATAGTGCCCATCACCATTATATCTAAAGCCCCAGTTCAGGAAAACATCCTTATTCAGAAGTATCAGGAGTATGGCCCTGCACCTACTGAGGCTCTGGGCATGGCTGCAGCTGCAGCTGCTTGGTCTCCAGCCAGCCTGGGTCAGCTAAACTGCCTAGCAGAGCGCCCTGCCTGACAGGCTGAGGAAGCTGGCTGCTTAATGCACATGCCTGTGGTTTCTCGGCCTCCCTGTGCTTGCTTCACTCCAAGCCCTGCTCCTGCTTTGCTTTGCTCCTCCACTGCTCCAGCCTAGACCCTGCCCTGGACCCAGCCTGGACCCAGCCCTGCACCACTCCTGTGCAAACCTTGCTCCTTCCTGCCTTTCCTGACTCCAGGTAATCCAGTTCTGACCTTTGGCCCCACTCCCTGACTCTACTTGGACCCTTGACTCTGGCATTTGGACTCTTGACTATGGTTCTGACCAAGGCTTCAATTCTCAGAGATTATTTCCTGGGGCCCTCAGGGCTTCAGCCCTGCAGGGGTGGAGCAGGAGAGGGGGCGTGGAGCTTCAGCCCTGCTGGAGGTGGGGCACCAGGACTCAGAGCTTCAGCCCCACAGGAGATGGGGTGCCAGGACTCAGGCTCTCAGCCCTGTGGGAGGCAACCAGGCTTAGGCTTTCAGTCACACAGAGCTCCTCTTCAGACCTGAAGCTTGTCTCTCCAATATCCTGGGACCCACACGGCTACAACGACACCAGATCCCCATAAGTATGTGGACTCCTAACTTCCATTAGAAGTCTGGGCCATTGTGTCTAAGAGTTTTTAAGATTAGGCGTTAAATATTTTAGACTGAGTTTTACCAAAGAGATCTGAGTCAAGGATTTAAAATACATTGAAAATAGGAAGACAACATAACAAGATGCTCTCATTCATTCTGCAAGCTGGAGTTAGGATTTGTTTGTTTATTTGTTATATTAATGTAAGAAACTGTAATTGACTATTTTAAATACATATCTAGCATTTCCCAGCCTGGTAAGAAACATTTCCTGTTAGGTTTTTTTTTTTCATGTACACATTGAAATTTATTCAGAGAAATGAATATTTAACAGTTTACTTTCAGGATAACTGAGATACCTGGAACCGTTATGCTGAATAAATGATAAAACCAGAGGCTACAGAATTTATTCAGTACATTAGCAAGGGACTCTGTGTGGGAAAATCTTCACCCACTGTGTATGGAAGTTGTCAGAGTAGGTTTAATTATCTGCAAATAATTTTGAGCATCTCTTTATATTGTCTTTCTTATTTTTAAATGAAAAATTACTTGTCAGTTTCTTAATTTAAGATTTCCGCAGAGTGCAAACCAATGCAATTAGGAAGCTGCAATGTCAATCCTCGTAATTACTCCTTGGGTGATTTGCCCCACTTTTTTTCTGGGACAGTTCCACCCTATATTAAATCTGAAGCAGAGTGGCTTGGTTTTGGTGAAGATGTGGTGGAAGTGATTGAAAGGTGAGTTTAAAAACAGGAAATTATCATCAACATTAACAATGGAGGTAATAGTGCCTTCCATAACTTGCTGGATGTGACACAATTTTATTTTGTATTGCATCTGATGGATGAACTTGATATACAGCGTAATAAATGCACATGCATCACTGCCCTCTATTGGAGGGAACGACTGACCTGTTCAAGTCCCCATGACTATATCTAGTGGTGGCAGCCTACAGAGGCAATAAACCGTAGTACAACAACTAAGAGAGATTCTCCATTAGCTCAACTAAGAGAGATTCTCAGGCTCAAATGGTAGGGTAATCTGTGCTCATTAGAGCCTAAGGCCCTAAATTCTTACACCAGCTGTAGTTCTGTAGCCACAGAGTTACTACATATCACCTTCACCTTGATCACCTTCACCCATCAGCCCTCGCAGAGAGAGTGCCAATCACAACACATCATTCGTGTTGTTCTAGCCAGAACTTCAGCCACCCGCTGGCCAGGCTGTCAGTGGCACCAGACACCCGATCAGCATAGCATACCGCAGTCCAGAACCCCTGAGTGATCCGCCAGCCTCAGCGTCCCAAGTAACTGGGATTACGGGCGCATGCCACCACGCCTGACACATATTACTACATATCTTTCACACAAGTTGTATCCCAAAGCATCTTCCAAAGTTAAACAATAGGCCTCTATAGAAAATACCCTAGAGGCTTACAGAACCGTAAATTGTAGACTGAAAATCCACATCAGGAATGATGAGAAAAGGAAGGTAGCAGAAAGACCAACAGTTTTGTGATGGAGGGTGGAAAGATGAACGTCGTGTGCAATCAGGACAGACAGCTTATTTGGACAAAGCACCTTTTGCCCCAAAGCACTTTGGACACTACCATAGGGGTAGAGAAATTTCACCACCGACTGCTGGGGTGAAATGTAGCAGCTATTTGAAATCGCGTAGCCACGCTCCCCACGTTGGATCTAAGCAAAGCTCCCAAATAGCAGACTGGCAAAGCTGGATGGCTTTAGTAAAGCTGATGCGACTCACCACTGCACCTGAGTGCTTTAATTAAAGAATCTCTGTAGCCTGGAACACCAGCCTCTTCTTTCTCTTTTAAAATGTGTGTCCTGTCAGGACAGTTGAACATAGCACCGTACATTTCCAGTTTAATTACAGAGCTCAGTGATAGGCTTGTAGGTTCATCAATGATTGGTCCTATTGCTTTTCCGCATTTGTCAATGTAAGGACAGAAAATATCACGTCTATGATTCTGTCTCAGCTCATGGGGGGGGTCTGTATGCTGAAGAGGACAGAATATTGCTAGAAAGCAGGTAAAATAGACCAGCAAGAGGCAGCAGAAACAGCAAAACAGCGTTAGACATTAATTGGGAGAATAGGTCTTTTGGGGGTACAGTGGCAGAATCAAAAAAGGGGATGTCCCAACAGGTGACCAGCTTCCTACCATTGGCTATTTACAATGCCAAAATCTCTTGTCCAAGTCACATAACTACCTGCATAGCCGCAACATTGTTCTCCAGTTTGTTTCGCCCCCGAATTCCTCTCCTGCTTTCTTCTGGGCCTAGCAGAATACTTAAACACCATTCTAGGTACATCATCCAACACTGCGTCAGCAGAACAAAGGCGGTAATAAGGTGACACCTTGCGTATCAAAAAGAAAAGGAGTACTTGTGGCACCTTAGAGACTAACCAATTTATTTGAGCATAAGCTTTCGTGAGCTACAGCTCACTTACAGGAGCTGCTCAGCAACTCTCAGCATCAGGCTGTGCACATTAACCCTGTGGAGGTTCACTATTCAGTGGTGTGTGTGTGTAAAACACTGCAAAAGCAGTGTCTGCTCTTCATGTTCATATGGTGTGGCTCAAAGCTGCTGAGTGGGCAGAACCACAAGACGTGCCCTTCGTCCTCAGGTTGGCTCACTAGCGAAGTTCTAGCAGGTATGTAAGGTAGAACTGGTGTGTTTGTTCCATGTATTGTATGTTTGATTCACAGCAACAAAGCAGTTAACAGGCATATGCGTTGTTTGATAATCTTGTTGATGGTTGAGACAGTCCTGGAGACTTAACATTACACCTGTCCTAGAAGAAGGGAGAGTGTGTTCCAGAAACCTGCTGTTATTCAATAGAGCTCATCTTTCAGGGTAGCAAATTTGCTGCAACGTAGCCAGAGTTTTAAAGTTCCTCAACTATGTGCACAAGCACACGTACACAAACACACACTAAAGTGTGTAACAGTGTCTCTTCCCCAGCCGAAAGTCCCTTTTGTTCTGATTGCCAGTTGCATCAGAAGCTTAAGCCTTTGACTTTCCCCTGTTGTGTCAAAAACACTGAGAAGAGAAACGGAGCCACTGGAAGGCTGAAGACAACCTGCAATTGACTGGATACCTGAAGATGAGCTTGGCAGAGAAAATTTTCAGATTGAATTAAAAGCACTCACCGCTCAGGCTATCACAAGAGACTAGTTACAAGACAAAATGTAACAATGACCCCCTCCACTTAGAAAAGCTGAAAATGTCAGGTCCCAATCAGGTCTGACGCTACATCCTTTCAAGTTCCCCAAAGGGATGTCTCAAACCAGCTCAATCAAATACGACTAAGGGAAAAGCTTTAAAGCTGCCCTGGAGAGCAAAAAGCTGAAATCCACAGTAAGAGCAGATTATGGAAGGCAAATGCAGTACTCTGAGTGCTCTGGGTTATGGTGCCCTTGGGAAAAACAGCCTTCCTCAAAGATGAGGTGGTGATAAGGCAGTCTTGTCATTGAAGAAAGTATCTCTGTGGATCAGGGGGTCAAAATCCATCCCAGTATAACTACTGTGTGAAAGAGAGTTAAATCTGAGGAGCCAATTTTTGTCCCAGGTGCAACATTATTCCTTGCTAACTTGACCCTAGAGCTACACCAAAAGAGACCTCGTTGTGGTTTGTCCTGGTGGAGGACATGGCTGCATTACTCTTCATCGCCATAGTTTAAAAAAAATAAAAATAAGGTACATAACAAGGTGATATTTGTGTCTAACAGCTCTATTTTATGCGGAAACAGTAACACAGAGGACATTTTAATCAGAATTGGAACAAAAACATCGTCAACCAATATTATTTCTTGTTAGTGCCTTTAAAATATGCCAATTATACTGCTCCGTGTTAATTTAACAACCTGAGGTTCCTCTGGGCAACCTCACTTGGATGCAGAGAGCTAGCAGCACAAGATTTGTATTGACTGAACACTTTTCTGGATTCCTGGGGAGAATTGAGGAAAAGGAGGACCCCCCACTTGGGTACACGGGGCCACGTTCTGCCCTTGAGTTGCATCGATAGTTTCACTGGGAGTTGCAAATGCACATCCAAGGGCAAAATTTTATCAAGAGAAACAAGTTTGTAGGGCCAAAAACTCTTCTCTCTGCTAGATTATTGCCATCCTCTTGAAATCAGTGTACAGTCAGTGAAGTTACACTAGTATCGATGAAAGTAGAATGCTTTCATTGCTTGTTTATGTCGCACACCCCCTTCTCCCCATTTCTGGTCAGTGCTTACAGCGAGATGTTACATACAGCATGCTTTGGATCAGAATTAGAGCTGTGCAATAAACTTCTGTTATAAAACCCCAAGCCAACCGAGAGTCTCCTGGTTTGTGATTTCGCTGTCAGCTCGAAAAGCAGCTCCCATTTCTTAGAGAACCAGAACTGTTTGTGCAAACCTCAGCCCAATTTTGATCCAAACCCAGAGATTACATTTCAGATAAGATTTGCTTTGATCCATCAGGTTTACCTGAATGTGCATCATCTGTCCTGCAGTCTTAAGCCCTGCTCAGTACTCCAGTGGAAAGTGAGAAATCCCAGAAGCCAGTGCCCATCCATCCCGAGGAAAATTCCCTCCTGCCTCCAGTTCTACATAGTGGTTTAAACCTCCCTATGACAGCAAGAATCATTGCAGTCAAAATGTAGTTCCATCTCAAAAATGCCATCATAGGGTTCCATGTTAATTGTCCCTCACCAACTCCAGATCAGGGGTTCAGTATATAAGTTAAAAGCTTCTCTCCCCTGTCCCACAACTGCCCAGCTTGCACACTCACCCCTGGGAAAGTCAAGCTGGATCCCTTTTGACACATCACCCCCATAAGAAAGTTCAGAAAGCCAAATTCTACCTTCACTGGACAGTGTAACTGAGGGCAGAGTTGGGAGGAGAGTTGCAGCGGGAGCTTAATAACTCTGCTGATGATGTGTGAGTCACAGTAGAATCCAGCTCAGCCTCCCAATAGTATCCACCTCGCTGAGGTGGCTCTGAAATGCTAACGTAAGTATTAAAAACTTATTTTTATCAGTAACATTCGGAGTGATGAATACACACAGGGAGCAGAAGAGATGCCTAAGATACCATCTCAGCATAGTCAGTTTTCAGACAGGAACTAAACTTTAAGTGTCTATTCCTATTTGCACCAAACACAACTCCAGACTTTTCCCTGGTTTGTAAAACTTTGCTCCTTAGCTTGTACTTTTATCAGGGCTTCTTACACTTGGTTGGAAAATTTGCTGGTATATGCTCCCTTTCTCTGGAATTATTGTTTTTATTAACACTTCCTGAAGCACATTCACTTTCATAAGCATTTCTGGGGCGAGCACCTCATTTGAGGTGGAATCATTTTCAGATTCCACTGCTAGGTGGCCCAACTTAGTTGTTCCTTAGATGACACCTGCAATATTAAGTTTTCATTACAGCTTTCATCAGCTGCTTCAGTTTCCCATCCGCCATTATCAGGGGAGCTTTTCATTTTCTGGGGTAGGAAAGCAAAGGACATTTATCCAAATGGTTAGATTTTCTTTATTTGATTCTGAGAAAAACTGCAGCATGAACAGGGTGGTGGGGATGGAGAGAAGTTAGCTCCACCAGGCCTACTGTTGTGTCCTGGACCTGCATTCCAGCAAGAGGTCCTACCACGGACCCACTCCTCTCAAGCATGAATGCTAGAGGAGGGGATTTTAGCAGGATGGAACCAGTCCTCAGGAGGACAAGGAAAGGGTAGTACAGCAAGGGCCCACATGATCCTCACATCCCCTTGAACCGCCTGTAAAGACCCTGGATTTTGATTATGAACTTCTGGACTCTGCTTTCTGAATAGACGAGGATATCTGCCATTGTTGCCAAGAAGGCCAATGGCATTTTGGGATGTATAAGTAGGGGCATTGCCAGCAGATTGAGGGACGTGCTCGTTCCCCTCTATTCGACATTGGTGAGGCCTCATGTGGAGTACTGTGTCCAGTTTGGGGCCCCACACTACAAGAAGGATGTGGAAAAATTGGAGAGAGTCCAGTGGAGTGCAACAAAAATGATTAGGGGACTGGACCACATGACTTATGAGGAGAGGCTGAGGGAACTGGGATTGTTTAGTCTGCGGAAGAGAAGAATGAGGGGGGGATTTGATAGCTGCTTTCAACTACCTGAAAGGGGGTTCCAAAGAGGATGGATCTAGACTGTTCTCAGTGACAGCAGATAACAGAATAAGGAGTAATAGTCTCAAGTTGCAGTGGGGGAGGTTTACATTGGATATTAGGAAACACTTTTTCACTTGGAGGGTGGTGAAACACTGGAATGGGTTACCTAGTGGGTGGTGGAATCTCCTTCCTTAGAGGTTTTTAAGGTCAGGCTTGACAAAGCCCTGGCTGGGATGATTTAGTTGGGGATTGGTCCTGCTTTGAGCAGGGGGTTGGCCTAGATGTCCTCCTGAGGTCCCTTCCAACCCTGATATTCTATGATTCTATGATCTGTCTGGACTGGGCCTGGCCCCCAGATCCCAGCATCAGGTGGACTGCCAGGACAGCGGAACTTCGGGAGCCCACGTAGGAACCACGTGGGACATAAGTCACAGAGTTTAAAGCCAGAAGAGACCAGCAGGTCATCTCGTCTGACCTCCAGTACAACACAGGCCACCAGTCCCACCCAGCACTTGCACACTAACCCCAAGAACTGAAATTAGACCGAAGTACTACAGCCCAGAGGACACGAAACTATTATGTGCCACACGCAGAGACTCGGCGGGACTGAGGGGCGCCAGACCCCAAAGACCCCACAATGGCAGGGAACTGAGTGAGAAATACCCAGATTAACCTTGCAAGTGACCTAGAGCCGCATGGTTGCAAAAAACATCAAATAACAAACAAACAAAACAAACAAACCCCAAAGTCCTCTTCTAGAAAGCTGCCTCTTTGATGAAAGAATAGGGAAGCTGCCGAAACATCATCAGCCAATAAAAATGGCCAGTGAGATGGGCAGCCGGGGACATATTCTGTGTTATATTTTTTATATTTAAAAAATATGAAGCAGCAAGGAAACAAGCCAAGGACATTAAATAGTAAATAATAATCTCAAAATAAAATTAAAAACACTGAAATAGCGAACATTTCCTGAATAATCACATGGTCTTATCAGTGTTACCTTTGCCTTTCCCTCCCCGCTATGATGTCTTGTTTGACATTTCAATCGTAAGCTCTTCTGAGGAGCGTCCAATAAAACGGGGTCCTGACCCTGACTAGGTCTTCTAGGTCCTCCGTAATACAAGAAATAATTAATAACAACAATATATTAGAACAAGCTGCAGTTTGAACGGTAGCCTTAAGCAGATCTAGTTTTTAGTGAATTTAGTGCTTGGGATAGGCACTATGTTAACCAGACTGGAGAACAAAGACGTCTATTCACAGAACACGTATGGCACAGGCATCAGTAATGCAAGCTAGGGGCCAACCTCCCCACCTCCATGCAATCCTTTTACTCTCCTGATGATCAAATCCTAGAAATATAGTTACTGGAAGGGACCTCAAAAGGTCATCAAGTCCGATCCCCTGCGCTGAGGCAGGACCAAGTAAACCTAGACCATCCCTGACAGGTGTTTGTCCAACCTGTTCTTAAAAACCTCCACTGACAGGGATTCCACCGCCACTCTTGGAAGCCTATTACAGAGCTTAACCACCCTTAGAGTTAGAAAGCTTTTCCTTTTATCTATCCACATCCATCTGAAAGTGTGGTGCCCAGAACTAGACACAGTAGCCCTGCTGAGGCTTCACCGGGGATGAAGTGCAGTGCAGCTTCCCGAGTAATGCATTTTTACAGCCACTTATTCATTTTGTTAAATATGGGTGCACCTCCTTGTACGTTATGGCAGATGCTATTCAACCTCAGTTACTGAGGCTTGCCACCTCTCCAAAAAGGAGCTTGCTGTCCCCTATAATAGGGCCTCATATAACAGAGATGGGCCCTAATCAACACCCTCGATCCTAACAGCCCTGAACTTTGGGGAAGTTCAGTTCCGGTTAGATGTGGCTCAAGTCCATACCTCATACAGACATGAGCATGCATGATAATCAAGCAATACATTAACAGGCCCACCTACTGGGTGGCTTTATGCTTATCCCCAGTCTTCCTGCAAAAAAAGGAAATTAGGGCTTCAACTGAGGAAAATGTCCATATTCAGGAAAGTACTTACGCACGTGATTGACTGTAAGTGCCACTGTATTCAATAAGACTTAAGCACATGGTTAAGCACAATCTTAAATGCTTTCCTGAGGGAGAGCCTACATGAATTAGAGAGATGGTCTTGAGGAGCCTACGTCTTCCTCCTGTTCTCCAAATGGTTTCCTTTGAACATACACCCACTTACTAATATCCTAGCAAGTACGTTACACATAAAGAGACGCTTAGCATGAAGTAGCCCTGACACTGCTCATTGTCCATGGAACCATTCCCAGAATCCAGCTGGATACAGTGAGGCAGGCAGGCATGCATTCATTCTGCTTTCATCATTCCAGCTATTAGAAAAGCATTAGGGCTGCATCAGCTCAGTGAGAAGAAGCAGGGAGCCCGGAGATCATTAAAAGGGTTCTGAAGAGTTATTTTTAGTATACACTATTTTTTACATTTTGGGGTACTTTGAAAAAAACAACCACCAAGGATACAAATGCCATGACAACACAATACTGTCTCCTGGGACATGTGCATCATCCATTGTTCGTGGGTGTTTTCCCCATTGGCCTCAGGGATCCAAAGTAACATGAAATCTTGTCTTCTACTTTAGTTCCTGGATGAAGAAACTACTATGAGAACACGTATCATGTTATTTTGCCTCATATATAGCTTCCTGGTGCCAATAAAATAAAAGGAAGTTCCTCAAGACACAAATGCAAAGGATGGACACCTAGCATTTATCGGGGTTTCTGTGGAACCTGTGTAGTCATCTTTAAGATACAGCTTCATTTGGAAGTTGTGGGTGCTAGCAGATTTCCCTGGTGCAGGTGCTTCTACTAAACAAGGGCAGCCTCTAGAGAAGAGTCTATCTATCTACTGAGGGACTCATATGGCTTCCATTACTGCAGAGTCCAAGTGCTTCACAAATGAACTCAGTGAGACTACTCGTGAATAAAATTCTCACGTGTGTAAAATTCTCATGTGCCTAATTGTTTGGAGGCTTGGGGTGTCAATTTGGCTATTGCCATCTCCAGGACGCTCTCAGGATTTGGTGGCCACTGATGTCAGGTGCTTGACTTGAGACACGTTGGCCCGGCTATTCATAGGTGCTGAGCACCCACAACTCCAATGGGAATCAACAGCGACTGTAAGTACTGAGAAATCAGGCCCAAGATACCTCATGTTCAACACTTAACATCGATGGCTACTTTTGAAAATGTGGCCCTAAGTTACTTGCCCAAGATCTGTACCAGAGCCAGGAACTGAACTTACATCTGAACAAGTCCCAGTTCAGTGCCTTAACAGCAAGCCCATCCACCCTGGCCCCCCAGATTGATTCTTTGACGTTGCCTCACTTCTGAGTATTCCTTCCTTTCCAGTACTGGTGCTTTGGGATGGTTTAGATACCGGTTGTCATTGACTGGGATGTGGGTGTCATGCCTAGTGGTCAGAGCCAGAGGTCAGGAATCAGAGCTGAGGCCCAGAACTGTTGAGTGAGGAAAGGCAGGGGTGGGGCGGAGCTATCACAGCCATGGGCAAATTCTTTGAGTGGCTGCTGAATAGGGTGATCAGAAAGTGTGAAAAATTGGCCTATGTAAGAAAAATTCCCAAATATTGGGACTGTCCCTATAAAATTGGGACATCTGGTCACCCTACCACTACTGCTGGGGCTAAGAAGAGTCATCTACTGTCATCTACTGACTCTTCCAAACAGTGAGGTGGATAGCCAATCAGACAGCCTGAAATAGGCTATCTGCACTGATTAGGTGGCCGGGAGAAGGGCTCTGCTGCAGGTCCTGCTTCTGGACACTGAGGGAATTACTTGGGGAAATTTTGTTATTTAAAAAAAAAAATTAGAAGTATGGGGCCTGGTGTTCTCTTCCACTCACGTGGCTCGAGAGGGGCAAAAGCAGACAAAGATGGGGCAGGCACTACAGAACTGGGTGGGGAATCAGTGTCTGGGCAGCATGCTGATATTTTTCAAGGTGGGGAGGAGGGCCCTGTGGAAGCCCCTCCCATTGCTCTGCATTGTGGGATTGTAACAGTAATTGTAAGATGGGTTAATTCTGGTTGACAGGAAAAGATAGAGTATTAAACCCCACAATCTGCGATCATCAGTGCAACGGCCTTGATGAAGGTTAATAATCAGTTTCAAGTACACTTGGCCATTTACATTGCAAATCCTTTTTTACAACTAAGTTATATTTCCCTTTAAAATGTCAATCCAACTTATCTACAAGGTATTTTAAGATCAAGCAGGAGGGAATTTGAGCAGAAAACCTGCTGCCAAAAATAGTTGAACTGGTAGCTTCTAGTCCCTTGAATATCAAGACATCTAATGCTGCAGGCCCTTTTAGAGCCATGATAATAAATACCCTGCAGCACAAAATGAGAGAAAAGATGGCTCCACAGTTAAGGATCCTGGAAAGGACAAGCTGACCTCGAGCAAATTGCACCAAGTTCCTATTCTGAAGTCTCTTTGGATGCAATGTCCGCAAATGTAACTCAGCTTTCTGATAACAGCTGATCTCCAACGGGCATATTGCCTTCTCCAGAATGAAGTCAGAGCTAATAGAGGAGAACTCCATCTCTGGCCCCATTCAATAGAGCTATTTAAATGAAGCGTATTTGGATGGATTAATGCAAGGTATGAAGCATTGATGCTGGTGGGTAAAGCACGAAGAAAATGCTCAGGAGAAAAGGCCTGGCACATTTTCTTACCGCTGTATTTTGTAGCATAATAGAACAATGATCCTCTGATGTGGCTGAGCTACTGAATATCCAGAACTCAGTTCAACCAACTTTCCACACAAATAGAATGTTCCGTTTCCACCAGCCATGTCTCCCCAAGCAAAATTACAAAACATCCCAACAACCTAAGGTCCATAACTTCCATATGTCACCAGAGAGTTCATAGAATATCAGGGTTGGAAGGGACCTCAGGAGGTCATCTCGTCCAACCCCCTGCTCAAAGTAGGACCAATCTCCAGTTTTTGCCCCACATCCCTAAATGGCCCCCTGAAGGATTGAACTCACAACCCTGGGTTTAGCAGGCCGATGCTCAAACCACTCAGCTATCCCTCCCCCCATCTTCTTTCTATCCTAACTCAAAAACATTTCTGAAGCATTTTCTGGGTCATTACAAAAAGGGGGTTATAAAACTGTTTACATCTCTAACCCCAAGACAGTGTTTTGAGAAGTCTGGACAAGTGGGACAAACAGGGATTTGTGTATATGATTCAGTGAGGTTTAGGTTAGACAATGGGAGTTATTTCTCGGAGTAAAGATTAAGTGATAATTGGAAAGAACCTGAGGATTTGGCCCCAAAACAGGATAATTTTGGAGTGGTAATCTCCAATCTCGCAGATTTTTGGTTTCTTTGGGGTCTTTCCTCTAAGGCCTTGTCTACACGACAGGGGAAATTTGATCTAAGCTATGCAATTTGAGTGACTTGAATAGGATAACTCATAGAATAGAAGATCAGGGTTGGAAGAGACCTCAGGAGGTCATCTAGTCCAGTTCCCTGCTCAAAGCAGGACCAACACCAACTAAATCATCCCAGTCAAGGCTTTGTCAAGCCGGGCCTTTAAAACCTCTAAGGATGGAGATTCCACCACCTCCCTAGGTAACCCATTCCAGTGCTTCACCACCCTCCTAGTGAAATAAAACTCAAATTGATGTCACTTAGATCTGTTTACCGCGGGGTCCACACTGCGCGATGTCGACGGGAGATGCTCTCATGTCGACTCCCCCTACTCTTCTCGATCCGGTGGAGTACAGGAGTCGACGGGAGAGTGATCTGCGGTCAATTTAGCAGGGCTTCACCAGACCTGCTAAATCGACCACTGATGCATCAATCGCAGCTTGTGGATCCCTCGGTAAGAGTAGACAAGCCCTAGGTAAAGTCAGGTCATTTTCACAAACTTCAAACAAAATAGAAAATAGAAAACACCAAGTGGGAAGAGATGGAGCAAGGGGAAGGAAAGGAAGAAGCAAACATAGTATATATATATGAGGTCTCAGTTCATGCCAATCTAGATTTTAGGTGCTCATCTATCCCTAATACATAATACACACTCCCCTTTAAGTAAGGAAGGCATAGTACAATTGTCGAATCCTTTAGGAGTAGTCCCTGCTGTAGGCTTCAGTTACAGGAAAAGAAAGCTTATGAAGAAGAAAGGGGAGCATCCATGTACCAGCAATGGAGATACAGGTAAGTAACCGTTTTCATGTTCTCTCCACAGGTACTAATGCGGAGAGTGAACTGGATGATACATCTGAGGGAAGGGAACGGAAGGAGACTCCGCCAATTGGAAGCCATGAGATGCACTGTCCTAGGGCTGGGGGTTCCATGACCACTGCTCCCAAGAGAAGGAGATGGGTGGTGGTGGTCGGGGACTCTCTCCTCAGGGGGACTGAGTCATCTATCTGCCGCCCTGACCGGGAAAACCGAGAAGTCTGCTGCTTGCCAGGAGCTAGGATTCACGATGTGACGGAGAGACTGCTGAGACTCATCAAGCCCTCGGATCGCTACCCCTTCCTGCTTCTCCACGTGGGCACCAATGATACTGCCAAGAATGACCTTGAGCAGATCACTGCAGACTACATGGCTCTGGGAAGAAGGATAAAGGAGTTTGAGGTGCAAGTGGTCTTCTCGTCCATCCTCCCCGTGGAAGAAAAAGGCCTGGGTAGAGACCGTCGAATTGTGGAAGTCAACGAATGGCTACGCAGGTGGTGTCGGAGAGAAGGCTTTGGATTCTTTGACCATGGGATGGTGTTCCAAGAAGGAGGAGTGCTAGGCAGAGATGGGCTCCACCTAACGAAGAGAGGGAAGAGCATCTTGGCAAGCAGGCTGGCTAACCTAGTGAGGAGGGCTTTAAACTAGGTTCACCAGGGGAAGGAGACCAAAGCCCTGAGGTAAGTGGGGAAGTGGGATACCGGGAGGAAGCACGAGCAGGAGCGCGGGAGAGGGGAGGGCTCCTGCCTCATACTGAGAAAGAAGGACGATCAGCGAGTTATCTCAAGTGCCTATACACAAATGCAAGAAGCCTGGGAAACAAGCAGGGAGAACTGGAAGCCCTGGCACAGTCAAGGAATTATGATGTGATTGGAATAACAGAGACTTGGTGGGATAACTCACATGACTGGAGCACTGTCATGGATGGATATAAGCTGTTCAGGAAGGACAGGCAGGGCAGAAAAGGTGGGGGAGTTGCACTGTATGTAAGAGAGCAGTATGACTGCTCAGAGCTCAAGTATGAAACTGCAGAAAAACCTGAGAGTCTCTGGATTAAGTTTAGAAGTGTGAGCAACAAGGGTGATGTCATGGTGGGAGTCTGCTATAGACCACCAGACCAGGGGGATGAGGTGGACGAGGCTTTCTTCCAGCAAGTCGCAGAAGTTACTAGATCGCAGGCCCTGGTTCTCATGGGAGACTTCAATCACCCTGATATCTGCTGGGAGAGCAATACAGCGGTGCACAGACAATCTAGGAAGTTTTTGGAAAGTGTAGGGGACAATTTCCTGGTGCAAGTGCTGGAGGAACCAACTAGGGGCAGAGCTCTTCTTGACCTGCTGCTCACAAACCGGGAAGAATTAGTAGGGGAAGCAAAAGTGTATGGGAACCTGGGAGGCAGTGACCATGAGATGGTCGAATTCAGAATCCTGACACAGGGAAGAAAGGAGAGCAGCAGAATACGGACCCTGGACTTCAGAAAAGCAGATTTTGACAACCTCAGGGAACTGATGGGCAGGATCCCCTAGGAGAATAACATGAGGGGGAAAGGAGTCCAGGAGAGCTGGCTGTATTTTAAAGAATCCTTATTGAGGTTACAGGGACAAACCATCCCGAGGTGTAGAAAGAATAGTAAATATGACAGGTGACCAGCTTGGCTTCACAGTGAAATCCTTGCTGATCTTAAACACAGAAAAGAAGCTTACAAGAAGTGGAAGATTGGACAAATGACCAGGGAAGAGTATAAAAATATTGCTCGGGCATGCAGGAGTGAAATCAGGAAGGCCAAATCACACCTGGAGTTGCAGCTAGCAAGAGATGTTAAGAGTAACAAGGAGGGTTTCTTCAGGTATGTTAGCAACAAGAAGAAAGTCAAGGAAAGTGTGGGCCCCTTACTGAATGAGGGAGGCAACCTAGTGACAGAGGATGTGGAAAAAGCTAATGTACTCCATGCTTTTTTTGCCTCTGTCTTCATGAACAAGGTCAGCTCCCAGACTACTGCATTGGGCATCGCAACATGGGGAGTAGATGGCCAGCCCTCTGTGGAGAAAGAAGCGGTTCGGGACTATTTAGAAAAGCTGGACGAGCACAAGTCCATGGGGCCGGATGCGCTGCATCCGAGAGTGCTAAAGGAGTTGGCGGATGTGATTGCAGAGCCATTGTCCATTATCTTTGAAAACTCATGGCGATCGGGGGAAGTCCCAGACGACTGGAAAAAGGCTAATGTAGTGCCCTTCTTTAGAAAACGGAAGAAGGAGGATCCTGGGAACTACTGGCCAGTCAGCCTCACCTCAGTCCCTGGAAAAATCATGGAGCAGGTCCTCAAGGAATCAATTCTGAAGCACTTAGAGGAGAGGAAAGTGATCAGGAACAGTCAGCATGGATTCACCAAGGGCAAGTCATGCCTGACTAATCTAATTGCCTTCTATGTCGAGATAACTGGCTCTATGGATGAGGGGAAAATGGTGGACATGTTGTTCCTTGACTTTAGCAAAGCTTTTGACACGGTCTCCCACAGTATTCTTGCCAGCAAGTTAAAGAAGTATGGGCTGGATGAATGGACTATAAGGTGGATAGAAAGTTGGCTAGATTGTCGGGCTCAATGGGTTGTGATCAATGGCTCCGTGTCTAGTTGACAGCCGGTATCAAGTGGAGTGCCCCAAGGGTCGGTCCTCGGGCCGGTTTTGTTCAATATCTTCATAAATGATCTGGAGGATGGTGTGGATTGCACCCTCAGCAAGTTTGCAGATGACACTAAATTGGGAGGAGAGGTAGATACACTGGAGGGTAGGGATAGGATACAGAGGGACCTAGACAAATAAGAGGATTGGGCAAAAGAAATCTGATGAGGTTCAACAAGGACAAGTGCAGAGTCCTGCACTTAGGACGGAAGAATCCCATGCACCGCTACAGACTAGGGACCGAATGGCTAGGCAGCAGTTCTGCAGAAAAGGACCTAGGGGTTACAATGGACGAGAAGCTGGATATGAGTCAACAGTGTGCCCTTGTTGCCAAGAAGGCCAATGGCATTTTGGGATGTACAAGTAGGGGCATTGCCAGCAGATCGAGGGACGTGATTGTTCCTCTCTATTGGACATTGGTGAGGCCTCATCTGGAGTACTGTGTCCAGTTTTGGGCCCCACACTACAAGAAGGATGTGGAAAAATTGGAGAGAGTCCAGCGGAGGGCAACAAAAATGATTATGGGACTGGAACACATGACTTATGAGGAGAGGGTGAGGGAACTGGGATTGTTTAGTCTGCGGAAGAGAAGAATGAGGGGGGATTTGATAGCGGCTTTCAACTACCTGAAGGGGGGTTCCAAAGAGGATGGATCTAGACTGTTCTCAGTGACAGCAGATGACAGAACAAGGAGTAATAGTCTCAAGTTGCAGTGGGGGAGGTTTAGGTTGTATATTAGGAAAATCTTTTTCACTAGGAGGGTGGTGAAACACTGGAATGGGTTACCTAGGGAGGTGGTGGAATCTCCTTCCTTAGAAGTTTTTAAGGTCAGGCTTGACAAAGCCGTGGCTGTGATGATTTAGTTGGGGATTGGTCCTGCTTTGAGCAGGGGGTTGGACTAGATGACCTCCTGAGGTCCCTTCCAACCCTGATATTCTATGATTCTATGAACCACAAAAATACATGTTGGCAAATCATTGTGTTTTATGTGTTCCTACCAACCCTACCTGGAGAGATTCAAAAAGAGTAAATGAAATGTAAAAATATGACAAGTGCTGCAGGAAAACAGGAAGTCAGACCAGACAAACAGCATGTGCAGTCTCTGAGGGGGAAAGGGTAGGGAAGCCCATCAGACATAGAGATGAAAGCAAATATATTATCCAAGTGTCAAGGGAAATTATCTCAGCACCTTAAACTGCAGGATAATTTCAAATGTGTGTTCTGAGCCAAAATTAGAACAGTGTTTAATATATTGAAGGGAAGCAATTGAGGTATAAAAATTATACAGTCGTTAAGGAAGATGAGACACTTTTGGAAAGATTAGTACGGTTACAATGGCATCTTTCAGACTAGGAATGGGCAAACCAGTGAGGATGAAGAACTGCTCTGAACTTTTGCCCCAAGCTCCTAGGGGATCTTTGGTAGAACTGGGATCTGCTAATAGAGCGTAAGAAATCTGCTGGGATGACTCACTAGTGGCAGCAGCAGCAATCTCTTATCGACGTAAATCCGGCCGAAGTTACCAGCGGCAAAACCAAATCTGACACAACCACCTTTCAGCCTGGGATTCAGCTGTTGGATGTTAAGTCCTTTCTACGCCATGGACATTCTCTCTCTCTCTCGCTCTCCAGCAGCCCTTTCCACGGAGACACACACCCATGCAAGGGAAGGGGCTCACGACGCTGGACTTAACCCCTTGTGTACTGAGGATCAGGTAACGCTCCCATGGCCTGTCACAGCATGTTCTCCTTTAAAGTGCTTTATGAACATCAAGTCACAATACTCTTGTAGTTACATGTAATAATGCATTCTCTCTCTCTCTCTCTCTCTCTCTCTCTCTCCAGACGGGGAAACTAAAACAGATTCAGTGATTTACCCCAAGTCACAGAATTAGAACATGAGGACTGTAGTAACATTGTAGCCATTATTGTTATTTACACATTTCTCTGCTTCACTAAGTCTTGCATTTGACAAAATGGATGTCCTAAGCTGCGTTAGAATTAGCCATGGTTTCATGTGGTTTATAGGCCTTTAATTAAGCTTCATTTTGGTGCAATTATCTAAGGAAGGGGCTTTCTAGCACCAAAAACAGAAAAATTAACTTCTTTCTTGCTAATGACTCTCTGTTGACATTACATCCAACCACCTAATGTCTTTCTTGTGGCTAATTTAGCCCATGGAAATTGTTGCACTAATTGTTCTTTTACTAAAAGAACAATTGTACAGTCTGGTGGGTAAGACAGAACAGTTATTCTGTGCACCAGCCATGGAGCTCTTCCTGGTGCTCTGCAGATTAAGTCCCTGATCCTGGGATGAGCTCCACATGAGCAGACTCCTATACCAACACAGAGCTCATTGTTGGATTGGTGTCTTAAACATTTTGAGAACTGAGCTATGGAGTAATTGAAGTATGAGGAGAGAAGGTAGCCTAGTGAAAGCGTCTCTTTAAGTCATCAGAAATACACTATAGTTTAATTAACTGGTTCAAGTAAGTAGGACTTGATCCTAACTCATCACGCAAGCTAATTTCTACTCTAACGAAAACACAGATCCATATGCTGACATGAATTGATGCTGCAAGCACAGTCATTTCCCCCATAATTTCCATCCTGCCAGCCTGAAGATATCATATTCCAGTTCAGTACTCTTGAGGCTTGTCTTGCACTTAGATACCATTTTGCTAGTCACTTTAGATATAGCTTAGACAGACAAAATGCATCGGTAATAAGCATGGTTAGTAAGAAAGATGCGTGTGCAATCCTTGTGATACTGAGCTCAAAATAGCTAGAAAGCTACTAACTAATAACTGTTAGTTAAAGCTTCAGCAACATTTACAATCTTACTGAGGCAGGATTTGCAGCTCTATGGTATAGGAACAGGGACAGCAAATAGCAAAAGAAGAGATCCCCATGCCAACATTCTGAAGTACAAGCTGTTCAAAAATCAATATTGCTAGGCTAAGAGCTTTCGCCCACTTTTGCTTTTTAATATGAAAAGCATTCACAGTTTTAGAATCTATATTTTTATAAACAAAGTGGACATCGGAAGCAGATAAGGCACTGGACAAACAAATTGAATGTGTATGTTTATCTATCGCTAGAGATTAAATCCCAGTAAGAAAAATTTGACAGAGATGGATCTGAAAAAGAAAGAATTGTTGTTCGACTGAGGCATACTCATTCCTGTTATTCATCGCCATGCGAAACCTTTGGCTGTCCTTAAACAACCATGCTCAACAGTAAACCTGGAGGTGACACACATAACATAAGAGAGGTGTGTATCTCACAGGTACATTCCGTGCATGGTCCAACTTCTGAAGCCGATAATGGGGGACCAGCTAGTATCAGTTGTATTTATGTGAATTATATTTGTACTGTCCACTCCTCCACGATGCATCTAAAGTTCGTTTTATTACAAGCATTTACAAGCACTGAGGTTATCTGGGATCCTTTCTGGCTTACACTGACACATTCAAAATCTCAGTCAGAGCAACCATATGTCACATGCTTCTGCTCCCTGCAGTGTTATCCATCAACCAGGAAACCAAGATTTATTCAGCTGGACAACTCTTCCTAAAAGTGACCGGCGATCATGCTTAATTGTATTTCCATTGGGAGCAATTTTCAGCCTACTATGTGTAAAATACAAGTTAACTTTCCATTTTGGCTTTGCAAGCCAAGTTATGGCCTGAATACCCATCAAGGATGGCCATGGATGCCTCAGGGTGATCACAGAATTTAATGACCAGCCGGATGAAAACTCTGGTGACTTGTTATTCTAACGTATGTCACAGCTGAAAGCACTTTGTGACAGATATAACAAAGCTGCAAAGCCCAGCATTGCTGAGTTGCTACATAATCTCCACATTGGGAACACCCAAGTATGGTGCCAAGCAACACTTAATTCATCCATCCAGGTACATTTATGGGCCCTCACTGTCATTGTATTGTGGTGACGAGCACGGTATATAAACCTATACAGACTAAAGTAACATAAAATCTGAGTGCCTCATTATTTATTCATAAGTAATGAATTTATCCTCATAACACTCCTAGGAGCTAGGAAGATATTACTGTCCCCATTTTTCAGGTGGGAAACTGAGGGACAGAGCTATTAATGGCTAAATTTTCAAAAGTGCTTACCACCAAAACTGTGGCAAGGTTTTCAAAAGAAATTAAGTGGCCAGGTTGTCAGGTCTCAGCACCCCACAGCTGAAACTTCTTCTGGTGCCTAAAACTTGATTTGGGTGCTGAGCTCTTTGGAAAATCTTTCTGTATATGACTAGTCCAAGATCACACAGGGAGCCTGTGGCAGAGAAAGGAATTGAACCTAGCTCTCCTGACTTCCAGCCTAAAGCCTTAGCCATGACACCATGATTTTAAATCCATGGCATTCAAAGTTTTGTTATATTTTAGGACAAAAACAGTGACTGCTCTCAAGAAGTCTATCTTCTTTTACTCATATATAGATATTGTAGGTGACTGCGTATGGGTATGACATAATTGTTACATTGCATTCCACTGTATAACTTGACTGAGTGAGTCAGTACAGAATGGTAATCCTTTGCTACACGAAGTGAAAGGCCACAGTGGCATTTGGAATAGAAGATGAGTGAAATGCACAGTTCTATGAAAGTAAAAATTTCGGCTCAGAAACATGTCATCAAACTTTTGAAGGTTGGGAACAGTTCAGTTGTGCTGGAACTCATAAGTCATTCACATATCTTACAGCAGAGGGGGAGATTTCCTTCCTTAACAGACCCCTTCCATTATTCTGCCTCCAAACTAGGGGCTGACTCCTGATCCAGCTGAAGCCAGCTCGAATTCTGCCACCGATTTAAGCCCACGGAAGTCAAATGGGGAGGACGGGGGGGAGAGAAGGACGTCTTTCTACTGACTTCACTAAGCTCTGAATTAGGCCTCTAGAGGGAGCAATTTTTCACTCTAGCTATGGTACTGGGTACATTTAATGCTGCCCTGCATGGAGTCCACCTGTGGACTCCATTTTTCACAACTAGTGAATGAGTAGATGACAGTGCTGGTAACAATAGTGAAAGGATGCAGTACTCCCACCACTGATTGCCTGAATCCCACTTCATTTCTCATATCTCTTTAACCTGGTTCAGAAATAGAAAGCAGTTATTATAAGCTGTTTGTTTCTGTCAGAAGTTCTATAGCACAGATCATATTCCACATGGGTCTCTGTGAATTTACTGTGTGGTTTAAAGACAGTGAGTGTCTAGTTGATTAAGCACAGGAGCTACGGGTTCTTGGGGTTCTTCTATTCCTTGCTGTGGCACTAACTTGTGTGACTTCAGGCAAGCGGACAACTTGTCCTTTTCCTTCTCTTTAGCATGAGGATACTACTTAGCTCCCAGTTGGAATATTCATTACTTTGTCCTGTAAAATCCTTTCAACATGTAAAAGCTCTACAGACCTAAGTGTTTTTATTAAAGTTGTGGGAGTTTTTAACGTTTCATTAAAGGGGGCAGGAGGACGAGACTGTCGTTCCTGTTATTTTTCCACACCGATATCTAGATCTTCCCCACAAGTCATCTGAAGCATTACAGATGTCACTGAGACTGATGCTCATGCTGCATGGCATGAGATTGTGTTTTCTTTGTACCATCGCTGAGAGCCTTGAAAGCTTGCCATTTTCCAAAGCAGGAGGACTCTTGCCTACATACGGCCTTATTTCAGTTTCTTATCCTGTTCTCTGGAGGCTCCCGTGATTTTGAATGCTGTTGTCTTGATAGAAAAACAGTGAACACTGATTTCATTATTACAACTAACTCCATGAGAAGCCTGTTAAAGGAGAGAACCAGCTAGGTTAACAAAGGAGGAAAATAAAAAGCAAGAACATTTGTGAAAGGGTCAGATTATCATTTGTCAGATGCCAGTATGGAGAAAAAAAACCTTGCTTCTAAAATGAGTCTACAATGAATAGCAAGCACAGTGTGGGTTCTCTGTATGTATTCAAAAGATTGATATTACTAATTAGTGTTAGTATCTGAAAAGTCTACGGCATGCTCTCACATGTGCAAATTGAGAATGGTCCATCCGCTCAGTTAAGTCTGACTAGACCCCATGGACTGCCAGCATAGCGAGCTTCACATTCATATTGATACAATAGCACTCCTTACTGCAGCAAGCTACTGCTAGCTGTAAACATAAGTTTAGATTAAAAAAATCATATGATGGGACTACAGGAATAAACCATGCTGTTCTTGGCATCCATCAGTTCTCTTTCCACTCTCTGCCCGGTGAGTCAATAGCAGCGAAAGTTCATTTCCCAAACAATCATCAGCAAAGAACTTTTTGACAGGAACCACATTTTGCTTATGCAGAAAAGCATGACAAGTTCTTTCGGTTTAATAATCACTGGGCTTCATACAGCATGTTTCATGTACAAAGTAGTTTACAGGCATTAACCAATTTTCCCTCACAACTCCCTTGTGAAGATAGGTGGGTAAATATTATTTACCCATTTTACAGTTGGGGAAGCTGAGGTAGAAAGAGGGGAAGTGACTTGCTCAAGGCCACACAGTAAGTCAATGGCAGAACCAGAATCAGAACAAAGGATCTCCTAACTCTTAAATCTGTGCTCATTCCACCAGTCCACACTACCTTCCAGGAGGAAATGCCCACTATAATTCTAAAGCAAAAGATTTACCCTATGTTTTTTGCCCTGGTTTTGTGTTTTCCCCTTTTCTCTGGCACCTCCCTAATAAGAAATAATAATTTGCATAAGAAAGAGTATTATAAGGAAAGAGCAGACTCAACCATTCTTCCATCACTGAGAACATCTCTCTCTCTCTCTCTCTAACATGACTGGCTCTAGGATGCAAACACATGACTGCAATTCAACCCACAGAGAACTCAAGGAGTCCTAGAGCTTGGAAACCATCCTTTGTAACTGATGTGGTTCTGGCAATTCCAGTATACGTTTGTATGTGTGGACAGCTGTATCAGAACACTCGCCTTTCCTTGATGCCTTCTTGGGTGCGCTTCTGGATCAAATGCCCTTTGAAGAGTCTATTCTAACACACGCAAGAATGTGCCTCTAGCAACATAACAAAGGCATATGCCTGCTGGATAGAAGTGTGACGTGCTGGAGCAGAGAACGTTAATAATAAATCAATAAGCAAATGCTGCAGATTCTCTTTTCCCATGTGCAAATATATTACAACCATTATGCAGTATGGGCAGCTGAAAAGCTAAGAGCTGGCGGGTTTCCCTACAGCATGCAGAAAGAGACGATCACTGGAGTATGAGATCTCTGCACTGTTCTGTCTGGGAGAGGCCCTAACGCTATTATTACACCTTACTAATTAAAGGGCTTGGATGAAATTCAAAGGAATTGCATTAAACTATACTGAAGTTAGTTTTTCTCCCCCCCTGTCAAATACACCAAATGGCCCAATATATCAGCAATGGCCAGCAGCCAGGAGTTGCTGTTATTTAAAGGAAATTTCAGTTATGAGAAATTCCATCACCTTTTCCTTTCCTTCTAAATTAAATGCTTCAGCTATAAACTACCCTGTTGTCTCCTGGGTACCTCTGGCGGTAGGAAATGCTGTAAATAAAGGCTTGTCTACACAAAGAACTCAACCAGCATATCTATAGTGGAATAACTATCCTGCTATTGCTTTTCTGGAATACTTCCCTGTACAGACACTCTATTCCAAAATAAAAGTGACTTTATTCTGCTTTGGAAGTGGCGTAAATATCCTGGAATAAAATCACTTTTATTCCAAAATGTGTCCACACAGGGGAGTTATACCCAAATAACTAATTTATATTGGAATGGCTATAGAAGGTAGTTATTCTGCTACAGCTATGCCAGGAAATGAATCTTCAACCAACAATAAGACAGCGCACAACGGCCCTGAAATCCTGCTTAGATTATACAATATATGAAACCAACTCCAAAAATTAAAATAGGTGGTTGACAAAAGGCCTTGTCTGCACTACAGAGTTAGGTCGACGCAAGGCAGGTTACATCGACCTAACTGTGTCTATACTAAAATGTCAGTCCCATCAATGTAACTCGCCTACTACCCCAGCTTAACTCCGCCTCTGCAAGAGGCATAGCGCTTAGGTTGACGTAGTTAGGTCGAGACAGTATCAGTGAAGACATTGACTGTTGCTGCCTTTCAGAAGTTGTCCCACAATGCCCCACTCTGACAATTAAATCAGGTGCAAGCGCTCCTAGTGAGGATGTGCACTGCTGACACAAGGAGTATAGTGTGGACATGCAAAAGTGATTTAATTACTGCAGTTACTGTATGTTGACGTAACTTAAGTTTGTAGTGTAGATTCGCCCATAGAAGATGAATATTTAATAAGAAGAAAAAAATGTCAAAAAGTCCTTGCAAAAAGTTTTCTGTTTATCCATACAAATCAGGGAGTGAAACTGTTTGATTAAAACAATAGTAACACTTCATGGGCCGTTACTAGCTTCAGCTCGGTGTTTGTAAAGGGCTTTGAGATTGCTGCAGGGAATGGAGACTCCAGAAGTTTATTATAACCAAGGACAATATACCATGATTCCTCCCACACAGTGTCCATGCAACAACGATACTGAATCCTGAAAAAAATCTGTGCCTTGTTCAACATTTGGCACCTACCTTATTCGATATGATATAAAATGAATCACCATGCTAGAAATACATTTTAATCTCCACTTTCTACATTCTCCCAAAGCTAAGAACATATTAATATACATTGGCCCCATTCTAAAACTAACCCCGGCAATGTGGCTGAAAAAAGATCAAACACACAGACCAGGTAAGTCACTGCCACAACTTTATTTTGTAGTTGCAGACATGTTGGTCCCAGGATAGTAGAGAGACAAGGTGGGTCAGGTGATATCTTTTACTGGACCAGCTTCTGTTGGTGAAAGAGACGAGCTTTCAAGCCACACAGAGTTCTAAGAAGGAGGAGCTCTGCGTGGCTTGAAAGTTTGTCTCTCTCACCAACAGAAGCTGGTCCAATAAAAGATATCACCTGACCCACCTTGTCATAACATTATTTTGACATAACTGGTACATCTAAAAGGCACCTATATCCTGCAGCGATAAGGTGAAAAGAATTAGCATGCTTAAGGAAGCAGCAGGATCCGGTGGACTGGGAACTGGATTGGGAGTCAGGAGACCTAGGACCTATTCCTCACCTGCCATGTGAACTTATACAAGTCACTTCACCTCTTTTTGCTTCTATTTCCCCGACTGCCCTTTGTCTTTTATTGAGATTGTAAGCTCTCCAGGGCATGGACTGTTCTTACCATGTGTTTTTGTACAGTGTCTACTACAATGCGGGGAGGCAATCTCATTTGGGGCCACAAGTGCTACCATAATACACCTAATAATGAGGGGGAGGGTCAGAGGCATGAACTATGGGAGCCACCAGAGACTAGGGAAGGTGAAATGTCTCTGGGATCCCAAATTCACTATTGCTTTGGGGACATGTTACTCAGTCTCTCTTCTCCATTCAGCCACACATTAAAGAGACTCCTCGTGGGATTGTTTGGTCCATTCAGGTGTGCACGGATCAGCTAGCTAGGGGGCCCCTGCAAACAGGGCAGTCAGGTGAGTCTAGGTAGCTGCATCCCTTCAGTAACTGTGGCATCCCCTTCCAGCCATCTCAGTGAGGGCTGCATCTGAAAATATCTCTAGGTGAAATCATAACTGCAGGAGGTGAGGTCGTGTGGGCAAGGCACCACTATACAGACAAGTATCCCCCCTCCAGGGGGGCGGTGCCTGTTTTGCTGTTGTGGTGGAGGAAGCAAGAAGCTCTTCATCTTGGAGACTGGAAAATATTGGAGAAAGTTGTGGAGAAAGGTTGTTGGGAGGTGTAAGGACATTCAGTGGGTAAGTAGACTGATCCAGGAGTTTCTGGCAGCAACACGGTAAATAAATGTAACTGAACAGTGAGTTTCAGAGGCTGTAAGGGCAGAATTTGGGTTTGCGTCAATAACAGAGGAAGGAGGCAGAGATGCAGCCAGTGGGTCTAACTCTAAACTCACTGCATTTGACAGGTGTTTCTAAAGAAGAATCTGAACCAATAACCCAGAGCCAGACAGCACCAGAACTTTTGAAGTGTTTTAAATCTCACCCTAGGCCCAGCTTTAAATTTCATAAATGGCTCCTCCGGATCTGAACCATCCCTGAATTTTGGAGGGTTAGAAAATCTGGATCCAGATCAAAATTTTGTGCCTTGATTCCATCTCTTATTCAGTGATATTTAAGATTCTCTGACCCTGAAATAGGCTTCAAGGGGCTGGTGAATTGATCCCTGGGTATAAAGAGAACCTGGAGACTTTGGTTATAAGGTGAAGGTACTGAGTTGTAACTCTCCAGCACGGCAGACAGAATTAGAAGAGCTCAGATACCCCTTTGATCAGTTGTGCATGAAATGGATGAATAAACAGGTGGATGGATATATGCATGGACAAAGGTCCATGAATAGGTTGGAACATTGGAAGTGGAAGGGGTTTCTAGCCTCAGGAGGAAGCCATACCTTCTTAACTGCTCACTTCTGGCCCAGTCTTGTCCCAACACAGGAGGTACAGGTGACATTTTTGCCTGATTCTTCTCTTCATGGACCAGAGATTACATGTGATGGATCCAACAGACAACATTCACATTGAGCCATATTCTCTACAGGTGCAAATTGTTCTGCAGCTCCATTGATTTCAAAGGAGCTGTACCAAATTACTGAGCACTGGCAGCCGAATTCTGCTATTCATCCCCTTGTTGGCCTTCCTTTTGTACCGCACAAACCTTATCCACTTAGCAGGGGCACTCTGAGGTTTAATCCATTCAGGTTTGCAAACTGAATGGTGATGGGGTGTTGGAACCTCTTGCAATGTCAGAGAACTCTACATTCTGAGAGTCAGGACCTCATCTTTGATCGCAGAGACCCTGCTGCCCCAGAACATTCTCCAAAAGCAGGTTACACAATTTCTCTGTCCAAATTCCATGGCTTAAGCCATCCTCAGTCTAAGAGGGATCTTTTGTTTTAAGTTTCAGAGTAGCAGCCGTGTTAGTCTGTATTTGCAAAAAGAAAAGGAGTACTTGTGGCACCTTAGAGACTAACAAATTTATTTGAGCATAAGCATAAGCTTTCGTGAGCTACAGCTCACTTCATCGGATGCATTCTCTCCACTGTATTTTCCACTGAATGCATCCGATGAAGTGACCTGTAGTTCACAAAAGCTTATGCTCAAATAAATTTGTTAGTCTCTAAGGTGCCACAAGTCCTCCTTTTCTTTTTGTTTTAAGTGACTGTTCATCAAAGTGCTTCATTCCTGCCCTGGAGGAATTCCCTGGAGCCGCTGGCTGAGAGGAACGCTTGTGCAGCTGAGCATCTGTGTCTCAGCTTCCCATGGGTTCTGGCTGAGGGGAGAATCATCGCAGGGACCAGCTGCCCCACGTCTCAGCTTCTAGAGCCGGTGGCCGGGAGGAGAGATACCATGGGGTCAAGCTGCCCTGTATTTCAAAAGCCAGTCAATACAAATTGATTTATCTTCCTGTATTTCTCCAGGTCTGAACCAGTGGTCTGGCCATACTGCCAGGTCTGAACAAATCCAGTTATTTGCTAAGTACAGTGGAGACCATGGAAGTTCTCTGAGCCCCCAACCAAGGGGAAAGATGCTCAGGGCACGAGCTGCCCTGTATTGCAGAATAAATCAATCCTCATTTTGTTGTTTCTCCAGCTCTGAACAACCACTTCTTTCCCCCCAAAAAGCATCTGGTGGAGGAGGAAAAACAGACTTACTCATCCTAGCCCAGGGGCCACCTCTCTGCCTAAATCAGTTGCCCACCATGCACTCCCCCTCTCCCATTCAGCCTGACCCTCCCCATCCTCCATCCAGCCACGTTCTTGTGCACTTTTCCCACTACCTACCCTTCCATGTCCACACTGTTCCTGTGGCCACATCCCCATCATATAACATTTGCACAATCTTTGCAAAATCAGTCTCAGCTGGAGGGGAAACAACATGGACCATTAAAGTAGGGACTAAGTTAAAATTGTTTCCCTCCTGCTCCTCTTCAAGAGTGGGTATATTATATACTTCAAGAGAATATTCTTCAGGGCCTGATCCTCCATTGTAGTGAAGCTTGTGAGTCATCTTATCTGTGCAAAATGAGTAAAAATTCTGCCAGAGCAGAATGGCCCTTTCACACCCTGTTATGTGGGTGTTGTTGACCTGTAATATGGAAAGTCACATCCTCAATGTTTCCCTTTCATTAGCATTATCATCCCCATTACATTTAGCATTTTGCTTTTCACATGTTAACTCTGTACCCTGATAACTTTGTGAATTTTAAATTTTTGCTAATGCAATAGGTGGAGAATGCAGTAAGTATTGCTCAGATAAAATAGGATATGTTTTCTCTTCCATTCACTGATAATACAGAGTATATCAGATCTTGAATTAGTTGGACAAAGGTTTCTAAGACAATCACATAACAGTGTGGAGAATGGACAGTCTTGTCTGGTCCTTTTCCCTGACAACAGAATGATAAATATCCACTGGTTCTCGCTGGGTCCAGTTCTAAAGGAGTTTGTTATTTCAGTGAGTGAGGCCAAGATTTTCAGAAGTGATGCCAGGTGCCTCACTGAGACATCCCATTGAACGGAACCTGCTCATTCGTACACCTTAACAGTGTCGCACCAGAATGGCTCCCACAACAGGTGGGTGAGGGATTTTTTTATAAGGTGGTAGTCACAGAGAATAAAATGTACTGTTTAGATGTTACATCATGGTAGAGTTTGAGGTCCCCAGTGCCACCACCAAGAGCTGGCCCATTAAGCAGAGAGGGTATTTTTTGTTCTTACATCAGCTTATTTTATAGCAGGGGCCCCCTCTTCCTTTCTCCTTCATTTATCTGTCCACCCCAGTGACCCAGGCAATATTGTCCATCCTTCTTCACTGGAGCTTGCAGATGAGAGTTCTGGGAATGATTATACACAGTAGTCGTGTTAACAGCTAACCCAGCCCCTCCCAGCAGCTTGGATTTCAGAACAGTCTCAGCACAGCCAGACCCAGAGGAGAGAGAAAGGGAAAGGAGCCTGTGCTCTGTGGCTGAGCAGGCATCAACTCTCCAGCTATAGCCTCCCAATCATAATAAAGCCCCATGGAGCTCCTGAAACTCAGCAAGCTCCCCCTTTCCCATGTTGCCACAATCCCAGTGTTTCGGGCCACTCTCCTTCCAGGGGTTTCCTAAAAAAGAAAATCCCATCAGAGGCTGGTCCCTTTCCCCACCTTAATCTTCAATTCCTTGAGCTCTCAGCCCAAGAGGGAGAGGCACCCTGGGGCCATGCCCTGTTTCTCAGCTCTCTGGAGCCACCAGTCAAAGGCAGAGATGCCCTGGGGACAAATTGCTCTGTGTTTCAGAAGTAGGTGAAGAAATGAACCCTTTTATCTTAGTTTTCCAGGTGTGAATAAGCGTCCACATCCCACATGTGGAGTAAATGGGGGGGAAAAGAGGATGAAGATAGATTCAGAGTCACAGCTCGGGTGGTGGCGGCATCCCTGTGACCCATCTGCTGTCTCACTCCCACCCACCTTGTTGCTTTCCATCCTCCAGCTAGCCTCATTCCATATCTCATCACCACCATCCACCTTGCCTCTTCCTCTAGCCCACAATGCCTCCTCCCCAGCCACCCCCAACCCCGGGGACTCTTCCTGTGTCCTAATCCCTATGTCCCAAAGATCCCCCGGTCTTTCCCTGCATCCCATCCACTATGGCCCCACACTCCCTGAACCTCCCTCCCCCTCCGGAGGATTCTTTTTGGCCCTGCCCCTTCAATCAGCCCCATGGACCCTCCACCACTCGGACTCTCCACAGTTGATCACCTGCAAGTGCCACCTTCCTGCCCCTGCAGAGCACAGGACGGGCACCACAGACTTCAGCACCGAGCTCCTGTGCCAGCACAGCTTCCCCTCGCTCTCCATATTTATCGGTCACAACATAACTGCGTGGCTTTTCTACATACAATGTAAAATATTCGTTAGCTGTCTCCTCGGCGAGGATTCTGCCACCATTCTGATGGTGTCTGCATGGGCAGACTCTGCATCGCTGCATGATGACACCGGGAGAATCCTGCTGCCAGTTATGTTCCCCAGACAGACTGCTGCAGATTACAGACACCACATGCCTTCTCGGTAGGAAGGGCTGAAAACGGTCACATGGAAAGTACAGCAGCAGCAACAGCTGCAGAGACCCTCTCACTGAGACAGCTCTGCACCTGGGAGGAAGATGAGCTCTGGTGTCTTAAACTCAAATGATCAAGGAACCTACCACTGAGAAATTTTTTCGCATACGTAGTCACCTTGGTTCACTTAGGGTATGTCTACACTTAAACCTCTACAGTGTCTCCGTCAGTGTGGACACTACCAGTGCTGACAGGAGGGGGTCTCCTGTCCGCATAGGTGATGCGCCTCCCTGAGAGGCAGTAGCTAGGTCGATGGAAAAATTCTTCCATCGACCGTGCGCTGTTTATACCAGGGGTTAGGTTGGCATAGCTCCTGCTCTCTGGGGTGTGGATTTTTCACACCCGGTGAGATGCAGCTATGCAGATGTAACTTCCCAGTGTAGACCAGCTCTAACTCCTTTCAACCAACAGAACCACATCATACAGATTAAGTGGCGGGGGAAGGGCGATTAGCTCTGATTTTACAAATGATACTACTTAAGAATGACCTGAACCAATTACATCTGATTAATAACTTTGCTCGATTACTATCTAATTCCTTTAAATGTAAGATACATATGAAAATTTTGAAATGTTTTACCATTGAGATAATTTGAGCCAAAAAATTAGACAAGCTGAATTACAAAATAATGTTGGTCAGATTCTGAGTTTCACCTCCTATCTTTAAGGCACCTGGACTCAACCAGGGAACCCAATCCATAGTGTAAATCAATGCAGCCCTTGAGGTTGCTCTAACTTACATAAGCTTTGAATGAGCCTCTACTGGTCCAATGTACATGGTGGATAGTGCGCTCTACCAACAATCTCTCCCTCCTCCAATACACCCTTAGCACATCATATGCCAGAAATTGCAAAGGCGGGGGCATTGTATGGCCATTATTCCAACCCTCTGCTACCCTGAGAATCTCCCCCTCCATTATGAGAAATCCAGCTGCTTTCCCCACCCCCATAGGCTGCTGGAACAACATAAAGGGACTGGAATGTAGCCAATACACAGTTTTAAAAACCTAGAAAGTTAATTGTGTTCTGAAGAACAACGGAGTGAAATTTGGAATCTTAATTCACTGCGTGAAACTGTAATTTTAGTCCTGACTTCAGTGAAAATCTCAGCCTTAACAAGGGAGGCGCCAGCCTGTTCATGGGTGTCTAGCAGGCAGAGCAAGAAACAGGTGTCCAGACTCCTGGGTTCTGTTCCCACCTCTGCTACTGTCTTGCAGGGCAAGCCATTTAACCTCGCTACTGAGTTTGTAAAATTGGCTTCCTAAAAAAATTAATTAAGTCTGGTATCTTTCACGCCTTTAAGATTGCACAAAAGCAACAGTCAGATGGGTTGAAAGAACTCTGTGTAGCATGTATGACAGTGAAGGAAGCCAAGTGGAGGATATTTACACTGCAAACTGGATCCAAAGAAAGCCTGATATTGCATGGGAACAACAATCCTAACATGAACCAACATTCAGACCCATAAATATGTAATTAATAACAGAATATTGCCACGTCCAGATGAACTACTTATATCAAACGGTATTTCTCAACCAGTGTGTGTGCATGTGTGTGTGTGTGTTACAAAAGGTAATCAGTGGGGTTGCGAGGCACTGAAAATTTTCTTACAATCTAAAGTAAAGAAAAATTTGCTTCCCCACCCCATGTACACCCTTTCTTTTCAAAGTCCTTTCTGTCAGCCACGCAAAAAAACCAGTTATATCAACTCATTGTTATCATTGATACACTTTTTACTTTTATTGCAAATATAAAGGCTTGTGAAAAGTTTTTACTTCATATAAAGGATCATCAGCCTGAAAAGGTTGAGAAATACTGGTATCAAAACCTATTTTCTGTTTCAAATAGGAATTGGGGAAAAACTTCAAGGAAATCCAGACACCATAGAGGAACCTTTCCAATGAATGATCAGGCCCTTCTGGCTGAAATGGAGAGAATGCTGCAAATTGTCAGTGGCAGAAGTCATTGGCGATTAGTAAATGATTTTAATCTTGAGCCTGAAGAAATGTGACAGTACAGATTGTGAGAATTTGTAGCTTAAGCTCCCCCCTCCCAATCACTTATAGCTATGTTATTTCAGAGGCGTCTCACCAAATGGTCTATGTAAGACACTATGGGAATTGAACATTCCTCAGTGGTTGGCATTGTAAATATTTCCAAGAATCATGCACACATAAAACCAACACAGAGACGAGATGGCTCGTGGGATGGATAATAGGATTGCAAAGCCTTCTGCCTCTAAATCTGTGGGTTTGGATCCAGATCAATAGTGTGTGAAAGTTATCATCTGATAGCTCTTTGGTAGCCTACGTGAAGTGAGTTTAGAGGTCTTAGCCTGGTTGTCAAGTGGCTCTTCAATTGGCAGCTTTCATGGTAGCCTCAGTAGAGGTATAAGGGACCAAGCAGAGTGAATGTCCCTCTGGAAACAGCCCCTTTACATCAGGGCAATGGTGCTGGAACAATTTGTATAGTGGGGGTGTTGAGAGCCATTGAACGAAACAGTAAATTATATATATATGATGGAAACCACTTCAAGCCAGGGGGTGCTAATGCACCCCTAGTTTCAGCACCTATGAATCATTGGTGGGGCATTGTACCAATGTCCTGGGCCTATTTTAATAAATAGGCTATTTAGTTATGCTCTGAAGGAAGTGGATTAATGTCTCCATGCTTATCTAGCCAATATGTTTAACCAAACAACATTTGTTTTAAAAGAAAAACCTCATGAAATATTTTAGGGAAAATTCCCATGCCATGCAATATATTCAATGTTGCCATGTAGTAAGTGAGCAAAAGTTCTGTGACTTTAGCCCAAGAAGCAGACTGCAGTTCAAGGAACTAAGTCATGCAACGAAACTCAGAGAGCACTCTTTTGGGAAAAGCAAAATATTTGGCTATCTGTAGCTCAAACCTTTTGCAATTGCCAGCAGGGAAGTTGTCAAGAACAGCCTGGCAGTTTCAAGGCAAAAACATTAATTTGAGAGCAAGTTGATGAAAAATTAGTTTGAACGAGGGTATTATTTTGATGGCTTGCTGCCAAACACTGCATACAACAATCAGATCAAAATCACACTGTCAACCTCCTGAATTCTTGTGTAAATTAATGAAACAAGACTTGGGTCGAAATCCTGATCCCATTAAAGTCAATGGGAAAACTCATTAACGTGAGTGGAGTCAGATTTTTAGCCTTGCTGAGAGAGAGACACAAACAAAAAATACTATATCACTGCTAAAAGAGAGAAATATTTTAATTAGAAAAGCATCAAACTAGGAAATAACCATGAAGCACAATTATCCAGAAACAAATCTTATGGGTGAGACCATTAGCATTGGGCTTCTAATTCAGCATACATAGGATGCTAAAGTGTTTGACTTTTATATCCTTAAAGCTACTTCAGGTTGGCTTGTTCCTGCTTCTATCTTCCTCCACTCAAACTTTTGTTCAAGGTCAGAGTGAAGTCTTAATTTTATTTTAAACAAATCCATTAACACAGGGCTATAATTCAATTCATTTTCTCAAACCCATTGTGGTCTCTGGTCTTGCAGGTTGCTTGACTAGAAATTCAAGAGAATGTACTGTACCCACAGTAAGCATCTCCAGAAGTACAGACAGAAGGATTGTTTAAGTGCAAAGGAAAAAAAGGGCTTTAATCTTTTTTGGCTTGCTTTAATTTTGCAACATTTCTGTATCTGTCTTTCATCCTCCTAGGTTTCTTATTAACGTGGGTTTTTTCTCCTGTCCATCACACACACACTCACCTCACACAAAATGAGAGCTGTCAACCTATTCTCAAAACAAGATTGAGACAAATAGTTTGTATTCGTAGTTACGGCTCAAGGTTAAGTGACAGAAGCATATTTAGCTCATCAGCCTCGTTTGCAAAACACAGCTATGACTTCGTTTTCAAAACATGAAAATAATTCATGAAGTTATAAATGTGAGCAGCCATGAAAGGCCACATGATTCACCCAGTTTGACTTTCTGCATTTTGCCAGGCTTCTCCCTAGTTCATTAATTGGATCTGCTCTTGATTATCTCCAGAGAAGGTTATCTCCTCAGCCACTTCCCATTGTAATCTATTGAAACGTTCAATTGTTTTAACTGCTAAAAACCTGAACTATAGAATAATTAGCTTCAGGTCAGTGCTTCTTGACTAATCAGCTTCTGGAATTCAGTAGACCCCTTACATCATTTATACTTCTTTAAAGATATTTATAGGTGGCCTTTGTATTTGCATTACATTCTTCTTTTTGCAGAATAAAAAGTTTGAAGAACGATGTAAACCACTTTATAAATCCTAAATTTTAAGTTACTGTTATTAAGACACAAGAGTTACAGAGTAGAGCCAGAAGACCCGAGAGGCAAGCCTATCAGATTATACAATCCAAGAAATCTGGGTTTTGTCAGTGCTTAGATGGAAGTCAAAGAAACAAAGAAACAATTACTGCAATTACTACTGACACATTGTTTGGGCCATTTAAAACTAGGCTGGACTAGTTAAAGTAGAACATTCTTGCACCAAAGGCCTGAACTAGATGACTTAATACTAGGGGCATTGCTTTTGAAGAAATTTCATGGCATGGTTTTTAAAAATGCCGAACACCTGCAGCTCCCAATGACTTCAGTAGCATTTGTGAGTATTTGGGATTTCTGAAAGTCAGGTAATTCATTCTTTGGCTTAGTTATTATACCTGGGTCCCTTGCAGTTTCTGGTAGATTTTAAAGTTTTCATGGTACATTTTGGAAGGAGAGCAAGTCTTGTGTCCTGTCCAACACTTCCTCTCTCAATGAAGCAGTTTGATCCTAAAACCCAAGGCTGTGCGTGAGTTTTCACTAAATGCACAATAGGTCATGTTTTTGGCAATTCAGCCATTACAGTATCAGTATGTGTCTCATTGCTCTGGGATACCTTAAACATGAAAGGCATCATATACCATCAAATTCAATTCCAGAAGAGCAGTGTGGTGCAGATCCTCAACAAAATATCAGGAAAATGATAACTTACAGAATCTGAAGTAAATACCCATTGTGTTTTACCAATGAGTCAATAAAAGTATTTGATTAAATTACTAGGGTAACTGAATTTTGACTACTAGTCTGTCTGTTAAAGGACCAGCTTTATGAACAGATCCAGTCTGGAATATGATTAGCAATGCTATATTTTGTGAGTGTGTACACACTGACACACACACAATATGTAGTTAACTATACACATAATTAATAACTATTAACTATCAGCAGTTTAGTATTCAATGTTTTATCCAGAGATCTCAAAACATTTTTCAGATGGATGAATCAAGGAATAGATAGATTAAGTGACAGTCAAACCAAAGAACAGAAGATAGGTCAAGTGATTGCAAACCAAAGAACAGAACGCAAGAAACTTGACTCTGTCTCTTGCTTTAGCTAGTAGACAACACTCTTCCTTTTAGACTATAATTTTTTCCTCAGTGCTTTTCTTTGTCTTTTGAACTCTTGGAAACAATTTCAACAATTTATGCAAGCTATAAGGAGTTTGGGAAACTAATCAACTCCTCATGATTAGGAGGATTGATTGGGTTTTACAAAACCGTCTTAATTTGCATTATGACAAAGCCTGTTTTGGGGAAAGTTTGCAGTAAAAAACTAGAGAAAAAATCTGAAATCTTATAGAAAATGTAAGGACAGTCTACGTTATGAGGTCAGCTGAAAATAAAAATGTTCTAAATTAGGGGAAGTCACTATGAAAGGCCTACATTTCTTCTTCTAAGTTCACCGTTTCAAAAAGCATGGTCTGAGAGCACTGCAGCCAAGGTCACAAGGAGCCTTGAATTAATACATTAAGATTCTGCAATTAAAACTTGAAGATTATAGCAGCCTCAAAGCCAACCAGGGGTTGCACTTGGGGGTTAAACCGATGCAACCCTGTATATCCCCTAGCAAGCTCTTTCTACACAGGAAAGGCAAAGAGAGGCTCCCCTACCTCAGGGAAATTCTCAGGTGTGAGTTTAAGGCAGCCTTATATGTCCACTGTTCCAAGATGGTGCTAAGGGGCTGACGATCTGAGGCCATCTTCATTAGATAAACCCAACTCAGGCAGAGGTCTCCCTAGATCAAACACTGCATAATGTCATGCCCCATCATGCATTTGCTTTTATGTAGACCTTTTTGGAGAGCTGCTTCTACTTCAATTGTCCCAAAATCATAAGCAGAAACACAGAGGCACTATTCCCAGGATTTAGAGCAAGAAGGTTTACTGCACCCATCCAAATGCTAATTGAGCACTTGCATTATATAGAGAGAGTGCAATAGATTGTATAGGTCTCTGGCAGCACAAGAAAAAAATAACACTTAGGACTTATCTATACCTATTCAAGTGCTTTACAAAAAAGAAGATCAGTATCAATATCCCTATTTTATAGTCGGGGAAACAAACACACAGATGTGAAAAGACTTGCACAAAGTCCTTCAGCAAACCAGCAGCAGACAAGAATAGAAGCCTGGCTCCCTGTCCAGTGCTCTATCTACAAGACCATGCTGTGAAACTTAAAATATTTATCAGGTGTAACAAAACTTGGAAAACTGCAAAGCACTATAGGTAGGCTAAATATTATTGCTAACAAGGCAATCCAAGACAATTCGTTCTTTTCTTAGTGTCTAGAGAGCGTCTCATAAATGCTGTTGAGCGTGTCAATTGTAGGTAGGAGCCCGACCTGTTGATCACACAGCAGGTTATTCCGATCATCTTGCCTCAGTCTGAATTTGCTGTAAAACAATTAAACCTGCCCTAGGCGCCTCAGAGATGCAACAAGCTTCCTCTTGTTGGGAAAGAGCCAAGGGCCACATGGAGAATGTAATTGACACCGTAGTTTGCTATTTCAATTAAATGGATAGCAGGGAATCAGGACAGAGCTAGTCAGGAGATGAAATGCCTTTGGAGTGTTTCTGGCTATTGTTCAAATAACAAAAAGTGTTACTGCTTGGTGCAGAGTTGGGCAGGAGATCAGAACAACCACTTACACGCCAGTTTATCCATGTGGAGGGGCGAGAAATTAACAGCTTTTAGCGGGTTTTATCACCTGCAAATTATCTTCTACGTTGAATTCACGAGTGTTTGAAATATGAATTAGTTGCCTAAAAAATATGCCTGGCTGTGAACGGCCAAAATAACTGTGGAATTAGAGGGAAAGAAACAGAACCCTGAAAGGGAGTAGCGACAATGGAGTAGAGAGGAAAGCAAATCAATTGTGTTGTAGATGCTCGCTACATATATCAACTTTACAGGGCGTTATGCTGGATTAAACATTCCCCGCGTCTGGGACATTAGGGCACCACCAGGGCCCCTGTCAGAGCGAGAAGAGGAAGCTCCTTTCTTTTTTGACAGCAGCTCTACAAAGAAATATCTTCAAAATGAGAATCAAACCCTGATTTCCAGTATAACAATGCAGAACACTAACAAGAAAGCAAACAGACAAGCCGACGTCTGTATTAACCTGTGTGTCCTTTCCCCACACCTGTCTCTGTGCCCTTTTACGCTGACCCACGCCACCACACCACCACCTTCTCAAAACTTTCTTCTTTCAGGCAACCTATAGTTTATAATCAGATGTGAAAAAGAAACCTACGTTGAAACACAATGTGTTTCAGATCTTTGGTCCAGTCCACACAAGAGATCCACTTCCTGGACACTACAGTGCTAATAAACGATGGTCACATAAACACCACCCTATACCGGAAACCTACTGACCACTATTCCTACCTACATGCCTCCAGCTTTCACCCTGACCACACCACACGATCCATCGTCTACAGCCAAGCTCTGCGATACAACCACATTTGCTCCAACCCCTCAGACAGAGACAAACACCTACAAGATCTCTATCAAGCATTCTTACAACTACAATACCCACCTGCGGAAGTGAAGAAACAGATTGATAGAGCCAGAAGAGTTCCCAGAAGTCACCTACTACAGGACAGGCCTAACAAAGAAAATAACAGAACGCCACTAGCCGTCACCTTCAGCCCCCAACTAAAACCCCTCCAACACATTATTAAGGATCTACAACCTATCCTGAAGGATGACCCAACACTCTCACAAATCTTGGGAGACAGGCCAGTCCTTGCCTACAGACAGCCCCCCAACCTGAAGCAAATACTCACCAGCAACCACATACCACACAACAGAACCACTAACCCAGGAACCTATCCTTGCAACAAAGCCCGTTGCCAACTTTGCCCACATATCTATTCAGGGGACACCATCACAGGGCCTAATAACATCAGCCACACTATCAGAGGCTCGTTCACCTGCACATCCACCAATGTGATATATGCCATCATGTGCCAGCAATGCCCCTCTGCCATGTACATTGGTCAAACTGGACAGTCTCTACGTAAAAGAATAAATGGACACAAATCAGATGTCAAGAATTATAACATTCATAAACCAGTTGGAGAACACTTCAATCTCTCTGGTCACGCGATTACAGACATGAAAGTTGTGATATTACAACAAAAAACCTTCAAATCCAGACTCCAGCGAGAAACTGTTGAATTGGAATTCATTTGCAAATTTGATACAATTAACTTAGGCTTGAATAGAGACTGGGAGTGGCTAAGTCATTATGCAAGGTAACCTATTTCACCTTGTTTTTTCCTACCCCCCCCCCCCGACGTTCTTGTTAAACCCTGGATTTGTGCTGGAAATGGCCCACCTTGATTATCATACACATTGTAAGGAGAGTGATCACTTTAGATAAGCTATTACCAGCAGGAGAGTGGGGTGGGAGGAGGTATTTTTTCATGCTTTGTGTGTATATAAAAAGATCTTTTACACTTTCCACAGTATGCATCCGATGAAGTGAGCTGTAGCTCACGAAAGCTTATGCTCAAATAAATTGGTTAGTCTCTAAGGTGCCACAAGTACTCCTTTTCTTCATGCTCATTGTCTTCGCTTTCACCCATCACGTCTCCTCCATCTGTTATTTACTCTTTTGGGGGGGGGGGGCTACTGTATATATTGTATGCAGTTTTGGGCAGGAATCCATTTTTATTATTTATACCTTTATAGAAACCAGAGGCCCCAATCAGGAATGGAGCCCCTTTGCGCTTGATGCTGTACAAAACACATAAAAGTCACTGCTTTGAGTACTTACACTGTAATTAGACAAAAGACAAAAGGTGGAGTAGGCTATGCCATACAACATACAGGCAAAGTCTTCAGGGTGCTGGTATGTTACTTTCTTTTCTTTTGTAATTACTATTATGGGATTGGGTGAGGGAAAGTAAACAGGAGCAAAGGAGAGGGGAGAAGAAAAGACACGAAAGACAGTGAAGAGGGAATGGAGAAGGAAGAAGGTTCAGTTTGTTTTGTAACACACCATTTGAATCTATGGCATTGGGATAGCACTATTTGCATTTATGTAAAGTAAATAAATAAAAACAGACCTGTAATATTCTGGGCAGCATGTGCTGTTTGTTCTCTTCCACATATATTGTAGGTAGCATCTCTGCACCTAAGAGATTAATCATATAGGTTAGACAAAGAACAATCTTCACTGACAAGATGCACAGCTTCTTAAAAAAAACAAACTAAAAAACAAAAAAAACCCACTTTGCCACAATGAACAACAGTATTTCTCCCAAGATCTAACTGCACAGAACTTGCAAGACTACCAGCAAAATTTGCCTCTAAAGAACAGAAAAATAGAAGAACAGAAGAGGAAAGTGTTGAGGACATTACATGCAGTCAGAGCTCACTGTACCTTTGGCCGTTAGAAGGAACTGATGAGAGGTAAGAAAGACCACAATCCCATTTAGACCCTCAGAATCCACACAATGGGGAGGGATGAGGGTGTCCCACGGACACTGCTCCCCAAAGATTCCGGGATGACCGTGCAGGCATCTTGATCCCACAAGCGGATATACACACAGAAGCCACTCAAAGAAGAACTCTTAGACCCTAAAATCATTTTGTCGCTGCTATTCAAATCTCTATATTGACTTTTCTAAGCAAGGTCCCCCCAAACACACACACACACACACACACACACACACACACACACACGACGACATAATCACAAAGATCTTGCAGAATTTGCACGGGCAGGAACGGCATTGTTTGTGTGAAATGTGCCTTTTTTTTTTTTTGGCGACAAATTACTGTGCATGTTATTACTGCAAGTTCCACAATAGGAACCGTTCGTTTGTTTTAAGAAAAAAATATTTGACTAACACATGGATTAAAGAAATTACATTTACACAATCCATACCGACCAGCAAGCTTTTTCTAGGAATAAGAAGTCCAACAATACAGCAGTGTCGATTTTAGCAGGAAAGAGCTTTTGTTAAGGGTGAAGCATTATTAACAGCTAAGCTTGTCCTGCTGTGGCAGTAGACCAAATGCTGAACTTGGAACCGTAACACACCCCCTTAGGGAAAGACTTTTAAGCAGAGATTCCCAGCTTTTTCAAACCATGATCACGCACTCAACATTCATACCTGTTACTCCTCAGATGTGTCCCACAATCCTTTGCGCTGATTCCCACAGCACTGCGGACGCAGCCATATCAGTAGATCCTGACGAGGTGCTGTGGGAAGCAGTATGTTGGCTTATAATGCAGTAAATTCAGGCTCTGGAAATGACTCTTGCAAACAGCTGAGACAAATCCATGGCATCTCAACCTCAGAGACATGGAGTAGCAGAGTGCTAACATCTCTTTGTCACAAAAAACAAACAACCCCCCTGCCCCTTGACACACACACATTGTTGGAAACCACTGCCCCTGGAGAAGCCCTCATGAACCAGCTGTCACCAATGGATATCAAAAGTTTGCTTAGATTTATTTCTGCCTCCTGATGCCATGCAGGAAAACCGGAAGGAGGTAGTGTCTGTACGGATCCCTGTGCAGTATTCAACTACCATTCCCACATCGTTAATAGTCCCCCGACACCTGGTGCAGCCCCAGGGATACAGGGAAAACCAGGACTATCTGTGGTGGTCCGGTGATCGGTTGCTGTCCTCTTCTTCCTCCTTGACTTCCAGACTCCCTCCAGAGCTGTGCTCCCAAGGACTCCTTGGTCACATTGTCCCCTAGCGTCTCTGGGGGGAGGGGTGGTGCGCACCTATGCTGAACATACATACACTTGTAGGCTGTACTGACTCTCTGCCAGAGACTCTCTGAAGGGCTGGAGGAGTGATTTGTCTCTTCCCCGCCTTACACCTGGACTTTCCAGTCTCTGCCTGGCTGCACAGAGAGGCCTTGGAAAGGGGAAGAGGAGGGAAAACAAGCTCAGTGGTGGCTGTTCCCCTCCCCTTTCTAATGTCAGGAGATGATCCACACACAGAGGCTCGCCATTGCACCCAGATTCAGAGGCAGGGAGTGGAATAATAATCATAGATTTTAAGGTCAGAAGGGACCATTATGATCGTCTAGTCTGACCTCCTCCACAATGCAGGCCACAGAATCTCACCCACCCACTCCTGTAACAAACCCCTAACTTATGTCTGAGCTATTGAAATCTTCAAATCGTGGTTTAAAGACTTCAAGATGCAGAGAATCCTCCAGCAAGTGACCTATGCCCCACGCTGCAGAGGAAGGCAAAAAAAAACCCTGGCCTCTGCCAATCTGCCCTGGAGGAAAATTCCTTCCCGACCCCAAATATGGCGATCAGCTAAACCCTGAGCATGTAGGCAAGACTCATCAGCCAGACACCCAGGAAAGAATTCTCTGTAGTAACTCAGATCCCACCCCATCTAACATCCCATCACAGGCCATTGGGCATATCTACCGCTAATAGTCGAAGATCAATTAATTGCCAGAATTAGGCTATCTCCTCCATAAACTTATCAAGCTTAGTCTTGAAGCCAGATAGGTCTTTTGCCCCCACTGCTTCCCTTGGAAGGCTGTTCCAGAACTTCACTCCTCTGAAGGTTAGAAACCTTTGTCTGACTGGGGGGCCACAAAACGAACGGAAGTAACTGATGTGGTGGCCGAAATTCTGATTCCCATCAGTCACTCTGCAGCAACTGCTCCACCCCAAGGAGAAATCCAGTAGAAGCCACCCTGGCTTTCAAACAATTCCATAAACAGGCAGAGGCTGCTTGGTGCTGCTTCTGCTGAAGCATCACCACAACAATGCGCTGGGACAAGATCGATCTGCTAATGTGCTTTTAATCACCCCGGGACAAAGCATGTCATATCTGGTTGTAGCAAAGTGAGACCCACCGGTGTGGTGCCTCCTGCTGGTTATCCTGTGAATTAGCTCGATTCCAGCTCAGAGCGCCCTCTGCTGGCCGATGTCTCGCTTGCCTCAGGCCCCCATGTCCCTCCCGGACCCCGGTACCCCTTACCCTGGGGTTCTGCCCTCTGCAGTACCCCTGCTCTGCTCCGCTCCGCTCCAGGAACCTTTTTCTCCCCAGCAGCTAGGTCCTTCTCTCCCCACAACTGGAGAGAGACTGACCCAGCTCCTCCCTGAGCCCTTATAACAGGGCCAGGTGTGGCCTGATTGGGGCGTGGCCCCAGCTGTGGCTGCTTCCCCAGCCAGTCTAGCCTTTCTTCTAGGAGTGGGGTAACTGCCCCGCTACATAGGGCATTAGCTTAGCAACATTTGAGACGGTGCCCAAAGCAGTAAGTCAAAAAAGCAACAGCAGCAACGCATAATTTGGCTTAAATTGCTTAGAAAAATCCTTCAATTTAACAGTGCTCCATTTAATTTGGTTACATCATCAGGAACAGGACAATCTGTGTTACAGGTAACTGCCACTCATTTTGATCACTTTTGGCAGCTATTTCTGGGTGGCTATTAGACTATTTCCATTAATTAAGGAAGACCAACATTTCGAAGAAAACGAAGGGAAAAGCGTTTAGAGGAAGATTCATGGCAATAAAAAGGAAGACTTTCAAGGAAAATCCAAATGACTGGGGAGATGGTGCTGGTGAGTCAGTGGACGGCACTCTGCCTTGGGAGTCGGTATCGAACCAGTGCTGTGTGGCGTCTCTCTAGCCCTTTCCTCTTCCTGCAATTTCTAATGAAAAAAGCATCCATTCATTCTTCACCACTTTTACCACTTGTCAGGCCCCCGTTGGAATAGAAAATGTCCTACCCAATTGTTTCATTTCTGAGCAAGGACATCACCCCAATGTGGACGCAAGCAGCTTGCTCCCCCTTTTCTTCAGACTCTGCAGGCCTTGCTGTTGCCAAGCAACGGCAGTTGGGCCTGCTCTCAACTACAGCCTGTTAGAAGAGTTCTTCCGAAACTGTAGCAATACTCAGCCCAATTAATGTTCAACATCAACTCCAATTACGTGCGCTGTTCTTCCACACGATGAAGGGCCACCATGATGGGCAGTCTTCTCCAGTGCTCACTCATCTGCTGTTTACTAGCATCAGGCATGGTGAAAGTACAATAAACTACCCCCCAAGCTACTTTAGGCAGCATAAGATGGTATATTTGCCATTACCCCTTTGAGGGTTGTTTTCTCACTTATTGTACGACTGTGGGGCCAGAGTTTTCCTGTGAAATAATCAATCTTCTTTTTAGTACTTAGCACTGAACCTCCAATCATTCATATTGTGGCCAGTGACACTGAGTTGCTGAAGATGCTGTCCAGTTTGCTATCTGAAGAGTTTGAGGGAATTACCCTATCCTGTGCCAGAGATGCAACAGCTGCATCCACCTTTTGCAAGATGAGCGTAGCTTTTGAGCTCCTGGATCTTATAGAATTTTAAAGCCTGTTTGCTTAAACATTTGCCTTTAGCTAGGTTCTCATTCCCCTCCAATCACCCCCTTGGAGGGCTAGTGAAAAGGTAAGGCTGTTTTGATTTTGGCCTTTGATGACGGATAGCTGCCAATTTTTTCCTCTACACAGTATCAAATTTGTCAGGAAGAAAAAAAAGTCTTGATTTTCTGAGTCCTCGTCTTTTCCAGATCCAGAAAATTCCCCATCCACTGCAGAGGAGCTGAACATAAGAACAGCCATACTGGGTCAGACCAAAGGTCCATCTAGCCCAGCATCCTGTCTTCCGACAGTGGCCAATGCCAGGTGCTTCAGAGGGAATGAACAGAACAGGGAATCATCAAGTGATCCATCCCCTGTTGTCCATTCCCAGCTTCTGGCAAACAGAGGCTAAGGACACTATTCCTGCCCATCCTGGCTAAAAGCAATTGATGGACCTATCCTCCATGAATTTATCTAGTTCTTTTTTGAACCGTGCTATCGTCTTGGGCTTCACAACATCCTCTGGCAAGGAGTTCCACAGGTTGACTGTGCTGGAACTAGAGAGACATTTTCGCATCTGACATTTCTTTGATTTTTATCTCTTGGTTAAAAAAAATCTGTTTCCTTTTCTTTGCTCTTATCAGGCACCATGGCAGATCTTGCAAAACATCTTCCTTGAGAAATGTCAACTTCTGATTCATCTTCAGTAGATATAAGTTCAGAAAGCAGATGACTGGAATGCATTGCCTGAGCTACATCTTCAAAGTCCACCAAGGCATTGGCCCAAGTTACCAGAAAGAAATGCACAGGGATCTGACCTCCCCTGACAGCTTTGCTCCACTGGCAACATGAAACGTGTCGACCTTAAAAATGACATGTGTACGGTTTTCTTGCCAGTAGGCCTACGGCTATAAAACATGATTCTGGAAAAGGTCAGGATGACCTGGCCTTCTCTCAATAACACCACCTAAACAACAGAAATAGAACCACCAAACAATATACAAAATAAACTTAGTCCAGAACCTGTAGATGGGAGGGGAAAAGAGTGTGTGCGTCCACTCTATAATTTTAGGAGGAATTCAGAGAGATAATATGGTGATGGGACCCATATTAATTTATTTTAAAAATCAAATAGGTTAGACTGATATACAACCTTTCACCTCTTGGTCTGACTTAGTCTATGACCATGTCTTTAAGAACATTAGCAAATTTTCCTCTTAAAAAAACCTGAGCCCAATGTAAGTCTACATGCCTCATGTATTCTTTTACACAGAATTTCTCTATCATATGTGACGTTATTGACATGAACTGGGACCGTATAGATCATTGTTGCAACCAAAGTCCTGTAGTGGCACCAAATCTTGTATAAAGGGGGTCAAATAAGGTGGCTAAGACAAGGTTATTGTTTGCTGGTTATGATTATGCCACTGTACGCATGTATCATTTTGTAGTTGAAGTTATGAATATTGTCTCTATACTGTCTGTATTTCAAACTTATGCTATGCTTCCGGGTGACATCCCAAACAAGCTGGTGTCAGCTCTGCCTAGCCTGCTTGATGGCTCATTAAGGACCATTAGCTATACAATTGACCCATTCAGGGAAGACAGACATACCTTGTGACTCAGCAAGGTATGCAGGGACCTGCTTATGGACAGAACTCTAAGGTTTTTCTATGCCATGTGCTGAATAGGGTGTCCTTGGGACAAAGAAAGCAAAGACCACATGGCAAGAGACTATAAAGGGCTGATGCCTCATCTCCATCTTGTCTTCAGTCCTGCTTCTTATCTCTGGAGAGACTTTGCTACAAACGGAAACTCTAAACAAAGGACTGATGACCCATCCCAGCTGTGGATGTTCTCCAGAGACTTGATTTGAACCTGCAGTTTATTTCATCACTGCTACAAGCCTGAACCAAGAACTTTGCCATTACTGTATGTAATTGATTCCATTTCTAGCTCTCATCTATATCTTTTTCCTTTTATGAATAAACCTTTAGATTTTAGATTCTAAAGGATTGGCAACAGCGTGATTTGTGGGTAAGATCTAATTTGTATATTGACCTGGGTCTGGGGCTTGGTCCTTTGGGATCGAGAGAACCCTTTTTCTTTTACTGGGGTATTGGTTTTCAAAACCATTCATCCCCATAACAAGTGGCACTGGTGGTGATACTGGGAAACTGGAGTGTCTAAGGGAATTGCTTGTATGACTTCTGCTTAGCCAGTGGGGTAAAACCGGAGTCTTCTCTGTTTGGCTGGTTTGATTTGCCTTGGTGTGCAAAGGAATCCCAGCCTTGGGCTGTAACTGCCCTGCTTAGAGCAATTTGTCCTGAATTGGCACTCGCAGTTGGGTCCCACCAGAACCAGCATCGTCACACCATATAACTTTTCTTGGCATTTCTACACCTTTGATCTAGTTCTTCTTATCCCAACGCTTGTATTGTATTGCATGATCTTTTTTTTTTTTAATAATATATTAATTGCTTAGGACAGTTGTCATGTGAAAGTTGTGGACTGCTACCCCTGGAGGGAGATTAAGGTCCACTTATCTATACCAGGGGTATATTGCATAAGTACAACAAGCTATTAGCCTGCCAATGGGCCTCAACCTGCACCATCCACCTCTAGGATGTTAACAAAGATTCACTTTCTACAGCCCTTTCAGTCTTTGTTCTCAGTGCTGACATTGCAAAACAAGGAGCCAATTAGGGCCACATGCACAGATAGCTTTGGGGATGTAGACAGCTATTCACTAGGAACCTGGAACCAGCAAATTAATTTCATATATATTAAAATGGCCAGGTGGTTAATGACTTTCAGTCACCACTGACCTGGGATAATTTTGAAATCATGGCCTTCAGATGAAAGTATCTTTCCTCTTGTTAGTCATTTAAACCATCCTGTACCCCTGGAAGATCCTCTTCTGGATTATGTGATGGGGATGAAGCTGGTGGGTGGGTGGAACATGGTTTTGTCAGTGGGTTTCCTAAACCTGTGTGGATAAGTGTCACTGCCCAAAAGCCAACTAACATGGTCCCATTCCTTGTGGATCTCTGTACTGCAAGCTTCAAGGAACAAATTTGTTTCCTCATTAGAAACACATACAAAGATACGGCCAGATTGAGTAAAGGCAGGGATAAAATCAAGAGCTGACGAGCTGCAATAGTGTGACATTTTTTGCTCCTCTTATAGGCATGGAAGAGACAAGGACTGGAGAGTTTTATTGAATATTTTAAATGATGTGCCCCTGGCCGTAAAATACTCTACCACCTTTCAGCCATTTGCAGATGGATTAGCTGCCACCCAGATCTGTACAGAGATGGAGACACACAGACAGGTTGAACTCTCCACAAGAGCCAAAAGCTGCGAGATAGCCCATCCCACACAAGCAGTTCAATGAAGCAAATCCCAGAAGTTCAGCTTGTGTGGGGAACAGCACTGTTACCAACAAAAAAAAGTTTTACCATTGTTTTAAAAACAAATGGGCCGTGTTTATCCCTGGTGCAACTCCAGTGATGTCTATGGAATTATGATGGGATGAATTAGACTCCACTTCACTGAAAGGCACTGATGGAAGGACAACAGTATATTTCAGAACTGGTTAAAGGCGGTCAGCCTTGCAAGGCGAAGTCCTGTATCTCCAAAACAGCTACAGCTAGGACAAATTTTCCCCACAGTGGCCTCTCACCTTTGTTCTTCACTAGAATTTCTAAGATAGAGAAAGTTGTACCTGTGTCTACCTTCTGCCCTTAATCCTGTTCTTCTAGGGTACAGAGGACAGTGCAGTCTTCATCACCTATTCTGATATTGGCTTCTCCGATACTCTGGAGGATAAAGGCATTCATAATTGCATAGGATTAAAATGATTTTTAAAGTTGTGGGGAAGCAAGATATAAATCCATTACCTGAGTGTGAGGCATCTAGGCCTTAGGGCAATAAAGACATATTTCATCAACATCCATTCCACAGTCTTCTGCTAGTACAAGTACTCAGCAGTGCAAAATATACCCCTTGGGTCTTCATTATATCTTATGTCAACACCAGTCAAAACCCCTGTCAGCCAGGAACTTTTATGATAAGACATATTTCATGCAAATTCAGGGGTGAAAGTAACCAGTAACTCTGGGGCCAGCTCTGGCCCCCGGAAGGGGGGGCCTAGGGTGGAAGGGGTGGGGTTGCGGGGGTCAGAGCCAGCCCCAGCCCACCCTGTAAGGTAAGTGCCCCCCCACCCCGGGGTAGCAGCAGCAGCCCGGGGCTCCAGGGGCTATTTAAAGGGCTCCCCTCTTCCACTGCCCTGGTCCTTTAAATAGCCGGCGGGGCTCCAGTGGCTATTTAAAGGGCCCGGGCGGTAGAAGCAGGGGAGCCCCAGGCCCTTTAAATAGCTGCCGGAGCCCTGCAGCCGCTACCCCAGGGCTCCAGCAGCAGGGCTCTGGAGGCAATTTAAAGGGCCTGGGGCTCCAGCCGGGCTGCCCCAGTACAGTGCACCGGCTCTTACCCGTACGCCGTACCGGGGCATACCAGCTTACTTTCACCTCTGTGCAAATTTGTTCTGAGTCAGCACTCCTACCCATATCTGTAGCAATTTCACTCACATTCATTTATCCTCCAGCCTAGCTCAGTCATTCAGTGCCTTGGTAGGAACCTCTGCATTGTTCAGATCTGAGTTTATGGCCAATTGATTCAAGAGACTCATTTTTTTGCCTGAAGCAGCAACCGCTTTATGGCACTGGAATATGAAGGAGTACAGTCTGCGTAAAAACTACGTATGTGGCATTCATGAATTTCTATTGATGGGGCTCTTTCCTATGGGGGTACGAGATGAGTGTGTCAATAATTCCACTGACAACGTGCGGGAGGTAATATCTTTTATTGGACTCAACTTCTGTTGGTGAAAGAGGTGATCTTTCAAGCTACACAGAGCTCTTCTTCAGCTCTGGGAAAGATATTACCTCACCCACTTTGTGTCTCTAGTATCCTGGGACCAACATGGCTAACAATAATTCCAGTACTGATCATCATCTTTTCATTTATCTTTGTGCCACTTGGAAACAATTTATCTGCGATGTGGCAGTTCTTGCATAAAGTAGATGATGGATGTAACAAGTGAGATTGGGTTTGCTTAATAAAGTTTTTTAAATCTGAAAGAGCTGTAGTTTATGAACTCAGAATGCTCTGTACTATAGCCATTAAAGGGCTTTTTCAATTTATGGTTACACTACCAATAAAGTGTTTCCAAAACAGCGGGTTTTTTTACAGCATGCATGACCATCAATCGTCTTTATCCCTTACTCCATCTCATGTTGGTTACGCAGATCAATGTAGCAAGTTTGGACTTAGCTTCAAGAGTTTGCACTGCCCAGCCTACACCTGCATCTTTTGCCACTCCCTCCCCTTGTTCTGCTAACAAACCCCAACTGAGGTCTACTTACTCATCTTCACAACTTCTTCCTTTGTGTCCCTTACTTCAGAGCTCCCTCTTTATCCTCGTTTGCCAAGTGAGCATCTGCATTTTTGCCAAGCCTGCCTATACTAAACCATTCCAGTACAAATGCAGATACCAACTAATGAGTGGTCTAAACTAATGAGTGGTCTAAAGTAGTACTTTCCTCTGAATTGTGTCAGTCTATATTTATACTGCAAACTCTTTGGGGAAGGGACTGTGTTCTTCTGTTATATCTAATGCTGAGCACACTGTTCACGCTTAAATAATTCAGTGAACTAGCGTGTGTGTGCACACTCCATTGCCCTCCAGTGGATGGGTTTTCAGAACTTGCTAATAATATTTCATACAGCTATACAGCTAGCAGCTAAAGGAGATCCTCCTTTAACAAATCCATAGCTATGTAGGAACTTCACTGTTGTCTCTATTCTACATGTCAGTCACTTGGAATTTCACGGCAACAACAGAGAGACAATTTGTGCGCTGGGCCTGTGCTTTTGGAGCAGCAAGAATTCTATCGCTGCTGATGTCATGAAGTCCCAGGTGACTGTAGCATGCAGCATCGACACAACTGTGTTCTAGACAATAACAGATTTAAAAAATATTATTAGTACAGTTCGAATGAGAGGGGAGAGGGGATGGGGACAGGGTAGTTCCCTCCCTCCTTCCCCCCAGTCAGTGCTGAAAAATCAGGGCGTACGGGGAAAGTAGCTAGAGAAGAGCACCATCACCAAAACAAACAATGATTTCCAGACACTGAGGTCTCATTTCTGGAAATGATGCCTTAATAAGAGAAGCCATCCCTCCCCTAGAAGGACCAGTACTGACAATGGACAGTAATCCCTGTAAGTATTGCCTGGGGACAGAGGTTTCCCCTAGGCATGCCACTACAGTGGATTTGTTAGAAAGTGTTCCTATTAATTGCTCATACTTATACAGCACCTTGAATCTGAGAAGCTCAACTTTTAGCTTAGCTTAGCTTTTATTTAGCACTTTTAGGCTATAAGTCTCAAGACAGTTTACACAGTAAGGAAAGTAGTATTCCCATGTAAAGATAGGGTAACTGGCACAAAAGTGAAGTGAGTCATCCACGGTAATACAGCCGATCAGAGGAACAAAACCTAGCTCCCCCAGTTCTTAGGCCACCGGACCAAACTGCCTCTCCTAAGGGAAGTATTGCGCTCATTTGGTAAATGGGCATACTGAGGCACAGAATGGTAAAGTGGCTTGTCCAGGATCACAGCAACAGTCACTAGCAGAGCCAGGATCAGAATCTGGATGCCTTGACTAGAACATCTCTTTACACATTACTTTTTAAAAAAGCAGAATATAAGACTTTGATGCTAACTGCTGGTCTTTTCCTAATGATTTAATATACTACTCCAAACTTTTTTCCCTCTGAAGTATAACTTTTTCCTATATGAAAATGACCTCAATTTACTATTCTTGCCTCTCCAAGAAATTATTTTTCAAGTGTTCATTTTCATCTCCAGTTGTGAGATTCCACTTGATTTTCCTCCTTCAGAGAATATTTTTGCCCTAGAGTTGCTCCTCACTTTTCATGTTGTACATTCACTTGTTAATACTTCAGTCACACTGCTCCTCATCAGCCCTTGTTGAAAATTACTCCACTGCTGAAGTTCTCTTTACTGACTTTGGAGTGCTAAAGTGAGTGTTTCTAAAGAGATGATTTTCCTGTTGAGCAATAATACATCAAAAGAATGAGCCTGTACATTTTAATGTGATTTTTTAAAACTAGAGAAAGTATATAATATCATCAGCTAGATGGAACTTTCTTATGGGTTGAGCTAAATCCCCATTGAGATTGAAAGGTGTGAACTCACCTTTCAATTAACATAACTGTAAACACAAACCTCCACCTAAGACAAAATGTGTGTGTCAATCCATCCAGGAGCTTTTGCTGAGTATTCGTTTGGATGGGAGGTGTGCATGTAGGGAGAACAAAGAGAGATAGCTGAAGGAGGAATGGAAAGCATGGTCGCTGACCCTGGAAGAAACTTGGGAAGAAATTTTGGGGGCATGGGTGCAGGGTGAAGTGAATGTTCTTGATGCTGTGAGTAAAAGAAGCTCTTTCCTGCTAATTGATTCCTTCTGCATTCAGAGACACAGGACTTTGTACATTCTTTGTGAATAAACAAAACTGAAGCAAAAAAAAAATTGATCACCAATTTCCACTCCCAACTGGAACACCCACAGAGCCGCAAACATTGACTAGCCCAGGGCAAAAGGGGCAACAATATTAAATATGTGGGGGAACATTCCACGACTTGCCAGAGATTAACATCTAAAATTTCCAAAAATTACATCCACTCTGAGCATGTTTCAGCCCAAGGCAGCAGGGACAAAGCTGAACTTTCCCTGTGTGACGTTGTCTAATTAATATAGACATGCAAATAATTATTGCTACCACTATTATATAACTGCAACAAATATTATACAAAGTGTAACACATGGCCAGTAAGGGTTAAACAGTTTGCAGGCTAACTAACCCAAAGCCAGCCTTTAAAAACATGTTAGAGAGGTATGTGAACGGTAATTAGGGCCATTGCATGCTAAATAGGCTAAGACTTTGAAATGCAAACCTATATTGGTAGAAGTGATATTAACTGTGTACTCAGGAATGTTAGCCATGTAAACAGACAGTTCCTGTCTGTCACTATAACTATTGATTCAGAGATCAAAAGGGAATATTAACATTTAGATTAATCTTGGGTGAAATAATGTCATTGTCTATATGTCTCTTTGAAGTTTGTGATAGACTGCCTAATGGATAAATTGCCCTATGTTAATTTGTGTAATTAATTACTGGTGATGTTTAGAAAACAGAAGGTTACATCAAAAGCCTATTGTTTACCCAGGACTGCATGAAAAGTGGATGCTAGAACACTGTATAAAAAGACCCTTGGGTCCTGATCCTGTTTATCTCAGATCTGCTTAAGCTTCATCAGGGGAAGTTTGAGTTGCAAGATGAGATCCCCATTAAGCTGGTACACCCTGGATATTATATTGGACATTGGACTATAACCTATGAACTAAATTCTAAAGAAACTCTATGCAGCTACAAAGCTCACCATCTCTGCTATGTATCTGAACCTCAAGAACTGAACTCATGTCTGTATCTATATTGATCTTTTAACCATACTTTCTCTCTTTTTTTTAAATAAATGTTAGTTTAGTTAATAAGAATTGGCTGTAGTGTGTACTTGGGTAAAATCTGAAATATTCATTAAACTGGGAGGTAATGTGTACGATCCTTTGGGATTGGTAGAATCTTTTCTTTTAAACGAGGAAATAAGATTTTCAGAATTCTTCATCATATTGGACTTGGGTACCTGGATGGAGGCCTGAGTCTGGGTTACTTTAAGGAAACTGTGTTGTTGGTTTCTGAACAATCAGTGAGGTAATAAAGAAGCTGTTTTATGCTGGCTTGGTAAATTTAAGTACTGAAAATATCCACCAGCTTTGGGGATTATCTGCCCCATTCTTTGCAGTTTACCCTAAATGAGTGATCTCAGCTGGCCCACACTGGGACCCCGGTCATGCCCTGCATTTGCAGCTCCCAGTTGCTGTGCAGCATCAAGTCTTAGGCACAAAAAGTGAGAGCAAAGAGACTAGGACTGAATTAGGATGGTGGGAAGACTGGGATTGATTGGCCAAGGAGATTGGACTGGAAGCCAGGAGGTATGTGTGGGGGAGAGGCAATGGGTGGTTAGGTGGAGACAGATTGGATGAGTGGACTGAAAAAAATTGGACTGGTTGGGCATAGACTGGGAATAAGTGGGGCAGTGGGAAGGAGGGGGAAGGGGACGGAAGACAGATCTGACAAGTAATTAAGCTGTAGGAAGCAAGGAGACTGGGACGAGGATGCACAGTGGTTTACATGATAATCCAGAATTAATAAAATAGGAGCTAAATCGGTCTGCTCCCTTTTTCTTTTCCAGTATCATCCCATCCCCTAATCCCAGATCTTGTTTTCAGTAATTGAGACCTTTTCAGAAGAACTCACCTTTGAGGCTGACTCTTTCAAGCTTGGTCTCTGTCTGAAGGTCAATTAAAAAAAATTAAGCAAACAACGGGTCAATTGTTTGATTATAAAAAGAATGAAAAAATCCCATTATAAAAATTTCTTGTGGCCTTTATTTAGAATATCTTCACGGTTGAAACAGTTGGAGATGGAACACTGAAGTTTGATAGGGAAGCAACCCTTACTGAGAAGTACCTTTGAGCATTCAGGTAAAATATGATTTTAATTTGACTTAGTTATGAGTCTTTGAAGAGGATAATTTAAGAGGTTATGGGATTTGAAGATAATTTAATTAGCTGCCTCTTGGTTTCAGCCCAGCTCTCTATCGGAGAGCAGGTAGAACTAGCAAAATGCAGCTGTTATTAGAAAATCCTTTCTTGATGCTTTTCCAACGGTCACAAATGATAAAGTAATTGTGGACACAGTCCTTTTTACACAGCAAGCAATAACTGGAATTGTATGGAAATTTTGTGAGGGGAATCCTCACTTCGTTTTGTTGCAAACATTAAATATGGATTAGGTTTTCCAAGGCTCATGACATTTTCTGTGAATTTGAGCTAAACATGCCTGGGTCAGAGCTGGGTTTGAGAAGAAACCAGGAGAAGCTCGCCAGCTTTAGAGCTTATTTGAACCCAAAGATGAGGCTTCCAAACCTCACAAAAATAAAAAAAAAAAGTGAACATGTTACTGTTCTCTTCCATAGCATCTTTCATGTGAGAATCTCAGTGATTTGCAAACGTTAATGAATCCTCATAACGTGCAGTTCCTGTGAGGAACCTGGTAGTTTTATCCACATTTTACACCTGGATAACTTGAGGCAGAGCGTATCAGGGGGTAGCTGTGTTAGTCTGTGTCCACAAAAACAACAAGGAGTCCAGTGGCACCTTAAAGACTAACAGATTTATTTGGGCATAAGCTTTCGTGGGTAAAAAAACCACTTCTTCAGATGCAACTAAGGCAGAGAGTGAACTGCCAAAAAACAGGGAGATCCACATAATAGCAGCATATACTTGTCAATGTTTCCTTTATTGATAACTAACCTGGCTGTAGTTTTTTGCTTTTGTTTATATCCTTTACTTGTAAACTAAGTGCTACTTTTACAAGTTCAGCTAGGTAAAAATCCTCCTCTCTCAAGACTAGAGCTGATTGAATAATGGATTTTTTGGTTTGAGGGCTGAACCAAAAATAGTCTGGAAGGAAAAAAAAATCTTGTTCTATTTCAACTGAAACAATTTTTTTCATCAAATTTAAAAAAAATAAAGAAACCCCAAAAAGTTTGTTTTGAATCAACCAAAATGTTATGGTCAACTCAAAGAGATTTTTCCCCATAGTTTTTCATTTTTATTTTGATTTGTTTTTTTAAACTGGCCACATTTGAAATCAAAAAGCTATTTCAAATTGAAAAGTCAAAAGAAAAATGTTTTAAAATGAAGTGGTCAGTGGGGAAGGTTCCAAAAAGAATTTTCCATTTGGAACTATTTGTTAAATGTGACCCGATTGCATGGTACACAGCTTCACTGAAAAAAACCAAAACAGTTTGTCAAAATTTTTTTAGCTGGCTCCTCTCAAGATTGCTTTTAGATTCCTTCTTCATTTGGGCTGCCAGACTGCAGGTCTGATCCATCCATTATGAAGCATGCAAATGCTTGAAAGCAAGTCAATTCCCTCGATAAAAGATCTTTAGCAGGCCTGGTCTACACACAATTTTTGTACTGGTATAAGTATTCAAGTTAAGGGTGTGATTTTTTTTAATGAAATAGTTATAAGAATACAACTCCCTAATGCAAACATAATTATACTGGTATAAATATGTCTTATACCAGTAGGCCTTATTCCTCTTCCTATGCAGGAATAGCTGTAATGTATAAAGATGCCGTATGCCTAAATGCAGGACCATTAGGCAGAGTGTGCCACTTCAACTCTACTTGTATAATTAAAGCAATACAGCTTGGATGCAGACAAGACCAACGAGAGAAGGAGTTGAGTGTGGAGAGAGATGCTGGCTCGGTAAAAATATCACCAGCCCACACACTTAAAATTTTATAAGCAGGCTTCAAGTAGATGCTACAAAATTTTACCGCCCTGCAGAGTCAATCTGAAGAGAATGAACTAGGTTGCAGAAGATAGCAGAGACAGACAATTTCTTTTTCTGCTCATGATCAAACTGAAATGGAAAATTTATATGGCAAATTAATGCCATGGGGGTGTGTCATAAATATAAAAGGAAGGGTAAACACCTTTAAAATCCCTCCTGGCCAGAGAAAAGACCCTTTCACCTGTAAAGGGTTAAGAAGCTAGGATAACCTCGCTGGCACCTGACCAAAATGACCAATGAGGAGACAAGATACTTTCAAAAGCTGGAGGGAGGGAGAAACAAAGTCTCTCTCTGTCTGTCTGTGTGATGCTTTTGCCGGGAACAGAACAGGAATGGAGTCTTAGAACTTAGTAAGTAATCTAGGTAGATATGCGTTAGATTCTGTTTTCTTTAAATGGCTGAGAAAATAACCTGTGCTGAATGGAATGGATATTCCTGTTTTTGTGTCTTTTTGTCACTTAAGGTTTTGCCTAGAGGGATTCTCTATGTTTTGAATCTAATTACCCTGTGAGGTATTTACCATCCTGATTTTACAGAGGTGATTCTTTTACTTTTTCTTATATTAAAATTCTTCTTTTAAGAACCTGATTGCTTTTTCATTGTTCTTAAGATCCAAGGGTTTGGGTCTGTGTTCACCTATGCAAATTGGTGAGGATTTTTATCAAGCCTTCCCCAGGAAAGGGGGTGTAGGGCTTGGGAGGATTTTGGGGGGAAAGATGTTTCCAAGCGGGCTCTTTCCCAGTTATATATCTGTTAGATGTTTGGTGGTGGCAGCGATAAAGTACAAGGGCAAAAGGTAAAATAGTTTGTACCTTGGGGAAGTTTTAACCTAAGCTGGTAAAAATAAGCTTAGGGGGTTTTCATGCAGGTCCCCACATCTGTACCCTAGAGTTCAGAGTGGGGAAGGAACCTTGACAGAGTGTAATAAGATTTCATCAGTGGAAACTTTAGTCAAAGGAAAAACAACAGTAGGCACCAAACTTTATTACTGATTACCTGTCAGTTCCTAAAATGAATGTGAACTTTCATTGGGTGTACCCACCAAGTTGTATTGCAGTGACTGTTCCTAATTTTTTTAAATCACCTTTGCAATTAAACAATGTCAGTTTTCAAAGTATAAAAAATACCACAATAATGTAATCTAGTTATAAAAGGCAATGCTAGAATGTTTAACAGTAACCACTGTGCCTGCTGCCGGTACAAGCATAGACGAAGTTAAATACTTTGGCTGGATAATGGTATGGCCAACAACATGGGTAGGTAGAAAAGATGATAAGGAGAATCAAATTTTATACTTCAAGGCATAGGCTGATCACATAGGGGGTCAGAAGGAAAACACCTTCTATCATGTACAGCAGTGGGGGAGAGAAAGATATGAGTGGGCTTTATATAATGTCTTTTAGGGCCCATCTGCCTAGGTGGTCTTGAACCTCAGCCATTCTAGGGCATGTAGCTGGCAAAGGGCAGCATGAACACTGTACCGCCATCTGTGTAATATTATGCTAGAACAGGGATGCTGGATCTGGGAGTCATGACTCCACGAATATCAGCGGGGTCATAACCACTCTGCCCTTCTTATGTTGCTATATGGGTGGGGAACCCCACTATGGAAAATGCTGAGAGCCACTGCCCTTGACAATGGCAACCACACACTTCATATTACGTGTTTATAGCCTAAAGAGCTCTGTGTAGCTCGAAAGCTTGTATCTTTCACCAGCAGACGTTGGTCCAATAAAAGATACTATCTCACCCACCTTGTCTCTCTTATTACACGGTAAGTTATAAAAGCACCAAGCCATTCTCATGCTAGCTAGATCATTTCATTTTGAGCCCGTCTGAAGTTGAAGATACCATTGAACCACTGAGCAGAGATCAGTTTCCAAGTAATTATACAAGAAAGCTCTTCTTAGGAACTAGAGGAGAAAAAAAGCTGATGGCCTCATGCTTTGGAAATGGATATTAAAGAAGAAAGAACAGTTCAAAATCTTTTTGTATTTAAATGACTTGCACTGGGTTGTCTCTAAACTGTCATTCAGTAACTGCTAGTTATAGTGGTAAAATATTGATTATGGCAAGAAAGAGGTTATGCAGTCTATTCTAGGTTGGTCCACAACTCTTGGCCTTCTGAGGCCCAAAACCAGGACTTTATTGTTGATGTATAGACTGGCTAGTATGTGCGCCACTGCCCTCTAATGGATAGAATCAGAACTGTTCAACTATATGTCATAATCCCCACGCTCCACAAACTGAGATGCTCTTTTAGCTCAAGAGATAGGGGCCTGTGATTTTTGGAATAGGTGGATAAGATTCTGATCTCTGCTGCTCCTGGTTAGATAACAGTGACCATGGCATGCAGCATAGTGACGACTACCTGGTCAAAAATTCATCTTACTTAGAGGAGACAAATCCTGACTGTTTGTTAGTTGAGAAAACAATCGTGCAATGAGTCATCACATTTATGTTTACCTTAGACATAAGTTGACCTCAGATTAAGGCTTGGGGCAAAGTTACCAGTTCAATAGTATATCCGTTCCCTCTGATAGGAGGGGTTTTGAGGCGAGTTGACTGACAAGGCGCATGGTCTTCCAGTCCTGTCTCCATGGACCCTGAGATACACCCCACTTTTTAGCTCAGTAGGTGAAGACCACAGCTTGGGGATCAGCACCAATGCTGGCTGTGAGTGGCTGAGCTGGGGCTATGCCTGAGTGTGAAGCAGAATGGTACCTAGAGGTTAAATAAGTAATCTAATCAATAATGTGGTATATGACTGTACTGTCAATTGTGGTCTGATGTGTTGTTGAGGCAGCATTGGTCCCAAGATATGAGAGAGACAAGACCTGAAGAAGAGTTCTGTGTAAGCTTGAAAGCTTGTCTTTCACCAACAGAAGTTGGTCCAATAAAAGATATTATCCCACCCGCCTTACCTATTGTGGTATTATCAATGATCTTTGGCCCAGATATATGGTATTCTCTAGTCTTCTAGAATGTTGAGGGATTAGTTTGTTTGCTTGCAAAGAGACTATGGGTAGGATCATATAGTTAAATGACAGGGTTGCCTGCTGTAGGACTCAGTTACCCAGGAGGTCCCTTCCACCCCTACGACTCTGTTAATACACATGGACTCAGTTTCTTAAAGGAAAGTTAAGAGCACAAACAAGAGAACAGCAAAGCTGCTAATGTACAAGAACAAGAAACGGCAATGAAGACATGTAATTCCATTGTCCTTGCAGAATGAAATGCTGAGAGTATTTATGGTAAAGAGTCATTTTTTAAAAACTCTTTCCATTAATGGTAAAGAGTCAATTTTATGGTAAAGAATCAATTTTAAAAAACTTTTTCCATTAATAATCCTAGGTGGCATTAGTGACCAATAGGAGTTCTGAAATATGATTTTTATTTCAGTGTCTATAACTAGAATGTCACTGGCACCATTGTGACCAACAGCCTTTAATTAAATTCAAGCAAAACAGCAGAGCCTCTAATTGACGTTTAAAAGGGAAAGTGCTTTATGGACAGATGATATCGCATGACTGCATTTTTCAGTCTTGGAGGACAACATTAGAAGGATCAGCACATTTCAAGCTGAGCCAATCGGACAAGGCTCGTAAAGTGACAAACTTCCATGGAGTTATTGACACCAACCAATCGCATTTTCATTCAGCTAATTAATTTAAGGGCCCATTCAAAAACTCCATCATTAGAGGGCAATTACCTTTTTAGTCTGTGAATAGTGTAACAAGCTTCTGGGTTATTTTAAAACCAGTTCATTTCAAGGACAGGTTTCCTACCCCAATCTGTTGTATTTAACCATACTGGACTCAGAAAGGAAAGGTTGGAAAAACTGTTACAAGAGTTTAAAAAAGAATCATCCCAAAATCATAATCTTCAGTTTTAAGCCTTTGGATGTAAAGTGTCGCAGGGCAATTGTGGTCCAACATCTTGTGGACCCTGCATATATCTGCCAGGAAGTAGGCTAGGGAGAGCCATGGAGAGAGAGTGTTTATGGATTGAGAGACACTGAATCAAGTTTCATTCATTATTTAACAAATACCTAAATAACCTAAAAAAAGCATTTAACCAAAACCTAAGGCTTCCTGCTTTCTCAAGAATACTCCAGTGATATCTGTGCCTAATTGGTACTGTGCCTTTAAATTAGGACATGGGCCAGAACCACTGCATTCAGACCCAGGCCAGATCTTGACCAATTTTGCAACCCAGGTTCTCAAGTTTGGCCAAATGTGAAGACAGATCCAAAGTCTGTTGACATCTAGATTTTGGTTTCTCCCTGCTTTACTCTAATGTAAGTTTCCAGCACCATGCAGTGAGGATCCACTGGGGAATCAGTGATTTGTCTGTAGAGGGGAAAGCCAGGAAAATCCTCCCCAACAGGTATCACATTATCATTAGTAGGTCAGATTGGGCTACAAATGACCAATATTCAGAGTAACAGCCGTGTTAGTCTGTATTCGCAAAAAGAAAAGGAGGACTTGTGGCACCTTAGAGACTAACCAATTTATTTGAGCATAAGCTTTCGTGAGCTACAGCTCACTTCATCGGATACATACTGTAGTGAGCTGTAGCTCACAAAAGCTCTTGCTCAAATAAATTGGTTAGTCTCTAAGGTGCCACAAGTCTTCCTTTTCTTTTTGCGGATACAGACTAACAGGGCTGCTGCTCTGAAACCTGTAGAAATATTGTGCATTCTGAATTCTGACTGGAGTCAGACTGGTTCACTACAGTCTTCAAGTTCTGCCCTGTGAGAAAGGCAACCCCACTGCCAGCTCAGAGCTTGTAAGTGTAAAATGTAGTGAAGATGGTTTTTGTTTAGAGCTGGTGAATAAAATATGTTTCCACGAAATTTGGTGCAAGAAATTTTTGTTTTCGAAAACAAAAATATTTCTGATTTTGATTCACTCTCCATTTTCGGGGGGAAAGGGATGAAAGGGGAGGGAAGGGAAGCCCCGCAAAACAACTGCCCCAAAAAACAAAAGACATGTTGAGATGTTTGAAAATTGAAATCAAATAGCATTTCAGTTAGAAATAAAACTTTTCATTTTGATTCAAATGTTTTTCATCAAGAAACTGACCAAAAAAAAAAGTAACCTGCACTAATTATCATTTAAGTCATCAAACAATTTTGAACATACATATGGGGTCAGTCTGCTCAGTAAGAAGGTGTCTTTTTTTAACTAGAGTCACCCATAATAAAGGTCTTAATCCTAAAATGAGCTCCCAGTAGCTGGAACCTTGTGTCTGCATAGAGCCCATTAATTTAATTGAGGTTCTGCCTCTACAGAGTTTATTGCAGGATTGGGACGTATGTGATTGCAAGCAGAATTAAGCCCCATAATTGAAACATAATTAACAATTCTGTGACAGCTCCTTCAGTCATTTTTCTATCACTTAATCACCAGCTGTCCTCTTTCTTCACATCCCCATGTTCTCAAGCAGTATATGAACACACATATATTAATTACTCTGCCAACAAAGTACCCCAGTCTTTCTCCCCCACATGTCTAAAGTTGTGATTTATACAGATACATTAGGTGACTAGTTACTGCTGCAGAAAATTTAGGAATTCAGTTCAACATCAGTGGATCAACATTGAATTATATGCCATGGTTTTAAATGGATTTTTAAAAGACACTATCAATCTACTCATGTGGGGAAGATTGATAGTACATATTGTACTATACAAAAGATAAAACTGGTGTAATTACCTATGAAACACCATCAAAGTGCTTGCCTTCACTACTACAAAGTTGCCTTTCTTAAGGTATTATATCCCAGTCTTGCACGAGAAGATTCTAATGCTTGTTCAAAGCTCCAGGGTCAATTTTATTCTGCTCAGATTTTATACTGTGCCCATCACTGTTGTATCTGAGCTCATCAGTGGCACTCCACACAAGTGCAAGGATTCACCCACACCTATCCAATTGCAAGATCAGGACTATGAACTAGAAGTATTTCTTAAGCCTTTAAACCGTAAATATTTCTTTAATAGATTCCGGATTTTTAAATAAGGCTCTTCAGCATACTGTGAAATTTGAATGCCTCAAAACTAATTCTTTTGGCATTTTGTATCGAATTTTAAAAAAAGCGTCTAATTTGGTAGAATGCTTGAGATTTTGGCTGTTTTATTCCACAGGAGGATCATTTGGAAAGAAAGTGAGCCATTTAAAATTTCTATTTAATTCAGATGAACATCAATTTCTTTTAATCATTGGCTGGGATGATTTAGTTGGTGTTGGTTTTTCTTTGAGTAGGGGGTTGGACTAGATGACCTCCTGAGGTCTCTTCCGACCCTAATCTTCTATGATTCTATGATATGAAAAATATTTGCAATCTCTCATTGTTTCACGTGAGAGTATCCATTTTATGAAAATTCTGTGAAAATTGACATTTGAGGGCTAAGCAGTGGCCTAAAGCAGTGGCTAATTTCCAGACTAATTCACCCCTTTCAGGAGTCTGATTTGTCTTGTGTACCCCCAAGTGACACCTCATTTAAGAACTACTTGCTTACACAACCAGACCTAAAAATACAAAAGTGTCCCAGCACACTATTACTGAAAAATGGCTGACTTTCTCATTTTTACCATATAATTCTAAAATCAATCAATTGGAATAAATCAAAATCAGAGCAGAGTATATAGAGCAGTATAAGCAAGTCATTGTCTGTATGAAATTTAGTTTGTATGGACTTTGCTAGTGCTTTTTATGTAGCCTGTTGTAAAACTAGGCAAATATCTAGTTGAGTTGATGTACCCCGTGGAAGACCTCTGTGTACCCCGGCGGTACCCATACCCCTGTTTGAGAACCACTGGCTAAAAACAACTGTGTGTGTTTGGTTAGGTATTAAGTCCTAGTCCTGGATACAAAAGTACAATGAAATCATTTTAGTGCCTCCAATAACCTAGCACGGCGTTAGAGGGTGTTGGGCTGCTGGGGTACCATCTTCCGGGGGAAGTTTAAAAGAAAGGCTCTGACCACTTTTGATCATTGACCTTTCTGCAAGAGGTGTACTAATCAGAGAGGCCTATCCAAATTCCAGATTACATTCATGCTTTGTTATACTCTGCCCTCTTCACTTTTACCACAGGATATGGCATTCTTCACTTCCTGTCCTAACTGGTGCTCAGTGCTGCTGCATCCTCTTATACAGCGACTGCATTCCAGCCAGGGTGGCCACACTTCAGTGGTCTCTAAGCACCAGCGTGGCGAGTTCTTTGGGATCCTTTGCAATTAAAGGCACAACATGAATCCAAGACGTTGTTATCCATAATTATTAATCAGCCCAAAGAGAACCAAAGGAAGAAACGACACACCAGCTCTCATTCTCCTTTCAAGCCTGTGCTGGAACCTATGATGGTAGTTTCTGTACCAAATGCCTTCCTGAACTCTCAGGCAAAGTGACTGGAGCTGCTGCAAGGGGCAGGAAAAGCCCTGATTGTAATTGATAGCATTAGTACCAAAGTGCATAAGGACCTTCTGGGAGTGTTCTGAGTGTTTTGTACCACCAGAGGCTCTCAGCATCTTGCAGGATCAGGTCCTCAGTATGAAGGGGGGGCGGGGAATCACTCATTTCACAGGAGAAGTCATGAATGGTGCTGAACACAATTACACCCCAGAGCTAGTCCCATTGAATTAGTTTTGATTTCAGTGGGAGCAGGCCCATAGCACCTCTCTAGGGCCCTGATCAAATGCATCTGTATTCATAAAGCATTTGAGTACATCTTTAAAGTTATGCCTTCCTGAATACAGATGGGCTCAAACACCTGCTTAGGTGCGTTGGGGCCCAGAATTAGCCCATCCAGTATATATAATGCCAAAAGCATTTTACTTTTTTACTTATCAATGTAAGTAATGAGAATGGAACGTGTTGGGGAAAAAAAGTCCTATTACCGGACACACGACAAGGAGCTGACTCATGGGACAGACGACAAGCGGATGTCCTCGATAACCTTATTTCAGAGACGGCTGTTTAAAGCACTGATTTTGCACAACCACGCTCATGAATTAGCTCCACTGCCCACCAGAGAACAAAATTGCTGAGAATGGTTACCATAGTGGCATTTCAGTTAACAGAGCAAACTTCAATTAACGGGCAGCTGGGTTTATGCTATGAAGATTTATGCTTCTTTATTGGATAATAAGGCCAATTTCCCCCTTTTTAAAGCAATTTAAAATTATGAGGTTTCAGGGCCCCCCACACCTAAGAAGAGTGACTCAACCTTTGCCTTTCTATAGTACTTTTCATCCAGGGATCTCAAGATGCTTTATAATGTTATTGAATTCTAAGACAAGCCCCCATAATATAGACTAGGTCCAATAATATTTCCCTTAGTGGATGCAGCGCCGTTGAAATACATGAAGTGGCACCCACCTACACAGAGTCTGTGTTTGAAGCCAGGTGTATACCTCTCATCCCTGCACTATTTCCCTCTGGTCTCTCTATTCTCTAAAGCAGCGTTTCTCAATGCCCAGTCTTGCAGACCGGTCCCGGTCCCTGAGATCTCCCTGATACAAATTAGGAAAGCAGCAAACCGGATGAGAAACACTGCTCTAAAGGACTAGAACATGCCATCTCCTCAGGGAAAGGAAAAATGGAGAAAAACATAACAGAAGCAAGCCTGACTCACTCGCTGGGAGACAGGCAGGTATAACAAAAAGCAGTCACTTGCAAAATGGTCACTTAGGACAGTAAAGTTTCAGCTCTGACCAATTTGAAGGGTCACCCCCAAAGGCATGCTGGGAAAAATAGTTTCTATGAGAGAGCAACCCTGCAGTGGAGAGGGTTATTATGGGACAAGCAATCCTGAAGAAAAGGAAGTCTGGGAATCGGTGGTGTGTTTGTGTTGTGTGCCATAGCTGAGGAAGTGAGTTATGAGGAGAGGCTGAGGGAACTGGGATTGTTTAGTCTACAGAAAAGAAGAATGAGGGGGGATTTGATAGCTGCTTTTAACTACCTGAAAGGTGGATCCAAAGAGGATGGATCTAGACTATTCTCAGTGATAGCAGATGACAGGACAAGGAGTAATGGTCTCAAGTTGCAGTGGGGGAGGTTTAGGTTGAATATTAGGAAAAACTTTTTCACTAGGAGGGTGGTGAAACACTGAAACGCATTACCTAGGGAGGTGGTGGAATCCCCTTCCTTAGAAGTTTTTAAGGTCAGGCTTGACAAAGCCCTGGCTGGGATGATTTAGTTGGGATTGGTCCTGCTCTGGGCAGGGGGTTGGACTAGATGGCCTCCAGAGGTCCCTTCCAACTCTATGATTCTATGATTCTATGAAGTGGCTTACTTATGTGTTTTATTTTAAAGCAATGGTTCATGGTGTTGATGAGCTATTTGCAGACAGCCTGGTAGGAAAGCATCCACTCTGTTCTATAGAGTTCTTTTTGCTTGCATGGATCTCATTGGTAGCAGCAAGAAGAAAAACAACCAGTAGGTCTCGTTCAGGCTGGGGAAGGAAGGATATGTTAACATGACAGCACTAAGTTATAGGGGGTGAGCAAATGCCTTGAATACAGTAGTTAGAGCAGATGGGGAAGTTCCTGACTATAGAAAGATCAACGTGGCAACCCTACACTGAAACACAGAAAAGACCTATTGGACACACCCAACATCTTACCTATTTACCTGTATTTACCACCAGTAGCTCAGTGAAATGCCTGATTAGATGGTATTAATTGTCTTTTTTATCTGACAAAGGAGTGCAATGAGATGTTGACTGCAGCTGATACTCCTTTAAAACTCTGAAAGGCATGAGAACTAACTTAGTTCCCAAATGTTACACTTTTGTCTTGGGAGCTGAGTTTGTATTTTGGAACCAGTGGGGCTGGAAATCATTAATCCTGAATGGACCTAGATCCAGTGAGGAAGAAGAGAGCTGCTAGTAAGTCCAGATGGCTTAATAATGTCATTTACTTTTGGTTTCCAACGAGAGCAAGGTGAATAACTGATTCCTCCAGTTTGCTGGCAGTTCTGAAAAGTTAACCAGCCAATCTGTTTGGATGCAAGGAAACATTTACTTTTCAGACACTTTTTAACATAAGAGTAAAGGACAGGAAGTGATAGAGACTGATGAAAAAGCAGCTACCACCATATCTCCTTTCCAATCTTTAGCCCCGTAGTTAGGGGCACTTTCCTTGGATGTGGAAGATCTGGGTGCAATTCTCAGGTGAGTACCCTACCCGCTGAGCTAAAATCCTTCAGAGCGGCGCTCCTCCTCCGGTGGTTTTGTGAATGGCGCTTAAGCCCTCAAAACATTTTGGCCCAAAACTATGTGGTGATTTCATGTCAAATTTGTGACTAGTTTCAGGTCAATCAAAACTATGTTTTTCAGGAAACAAACAATTAGTGCCAAGTTTCACCCTGCTCCCTTTCCAAGTGGGATTTCAACTTCACCTTGTATGTCAGAGTCTTGAAATCAAAGCCTAATTTTTTTTTTAGCCACTGTGACTTTGGGATCATAGGACTGGGAGTAAGATCCACAAATGGGCAAAGCTGCCTATGCTGGGAATCTGTGCAAATCCTGTATCTCGAGAAGTTTCCTTAGACACTTATGCTATGGCTTTCCACCCAAATGACAGATCTACCTATCAACAATCTGGAGGGATCCATCGCGAAACCTATGCCCACAATACATAACTTCCTGCGACTTTGAGGGAACATGACAGAGATGGATGTGTGGGCAAAGGTGTTGAAAACATATATTGCTCCTTTTAGAAGTACAATTCCTAATTCGTGCCTTTGATAACCACTCTGTTACCAACAACATTCTGCCATGCTCAGGAAATCCATTAAATGGACGAACACTGCTCTGAGCTATGCACGGTACAACATGGGGAGGATGCTGTTTTTTATACAGAAAACAGGATTGGTGTCTTCAAAGAGCCTTGCAAACATTGAGTAACCCTGCCGGATTTACCATTTCTCAAAGCAATATGTAAGTCTTTTCCCACCCAAAACACTTGCTTAAAGTATTTCCTTTCGACACAATCACAAACAAAGGAAGTCACCACTTCCTCTGGCAAAATTACCATCCAGCCTACATACAAATCAGATGCCTTACCAACCAGCCAACTTAACACCCAAACACACGGCTTACCTCCAGCAGGCTTCCTCTCATAGCCAGTGTACAATTGCACTTCTTTAATTCAGATCTCAGGCTTTTAAGATACAATTATAGCTCATGAAATATTATGCTCCAATGAATTGGTTAGTCTCTAAGGTGCCACAAGTCCTCCTTTTCTTTTTGCGAATACAGACTAATACGGCTGCTACTCTGAAACCTGACATTATAATTACAGTATTTGTATTATTGTCGCACGTAGGAGCCCCAGTTATGAACCAGGCCACCATTGTGCTAGGTGCTGTATACACGCAGAAAAAAAAGACAGTCCCTGCCCCAAAGAACTAACATCGGAAGTAGCAGTGACAAGACCCCTGTTAGGTAAGTGTCGGTAGGTACCACGACTCTTAACTCTAACCTTCACAGGGCGCATTTGAGTTTGTTGTGGATGGCTGTCATGCCAGAGGTAGAAGGGAGTTTCCTGTGGATGGCGCGAGTGCACACGGATGTCCTGGTGGATGGAAAGAGGTGTGAGTTTTGGCTAGTCTGCACATGCTGGGGAGAATGACTTCTCCTCTGACCCCAGACATGCTCCGTCCAGGGCTGAGCGGTGACTCAGCAGCAGGGCCGCGAGGGAGGCCTGCACGGGGACTGCCTGTACTGCACACAGACAAAGGCCCTTGCCCTCCAGGGCTGCCTAGGCTGGCACCAAGTCCGGGGTGAGGGCTCGGAGGTGCGATGGGGTAACAGCAACACTTGGAAGGATTTTAAATCAGCTCTCCAGCCCTTGCTTGCTGTCCCCGCTCCGATTTCTTGGCAGTGCTGCCACCCTGTGGTACAAGTGAAAGAGCAGCACTGGCTTGAGAGCCTGAAGCAGCTGCAGACTCGGCAGCAGTAGACTGTGCCAGGCCCAGGGTGTATGAAAGCCAGTCCGCAGTCCTCTGCCCTCACGTATCCTGCTTTCCAGGAAGAGGGTTAACCGATGTGGGGCTGAGGCACACGGTACGGGGTCCCCCCTCCCACTTTTTGGTTGTTTGCTTAAGCCATCAGCATGTTGCTTTCACTTGAATTTCAGGCGTACTGGGGGATGGATTGGCTCCTGCGCCACTGAATGTATATGAAGTGAATTGTGGTGGGGGTTGGTTGTTACATTACCACAGTGCCTAGAAGCCCCAGGCTAGACCAGGACCCCATTGTGCTAGGTGCTGTACAAAACACAGAACAAAATAACAGCCCCCTCCTCCCCCCATACCCATTGCAGATCTCTTACTGCCGGGCACCTTGTCCCCTCACGGCCAGGTGTGGCACTGAGGCGACTCCATCTTCGTTTCCCTCACCACACAGCTGTGTGGCCCTGCTGTGGTCGGTCTCTCCTCAGGACTCCAGCCCTCCAGCCAGGGCATTGATAATCTCACTCCTCCCAGGATAATACATAGACCCAAGGCCAAAGTCCAATGCCCGCTCTGGGAGGCTTTCCTACCCCTTTTCTGGGGATGGTAAGGGACCTAGGCCTGCCCTCCGCTGTGGGTTCCAGTCCAGGGACACTGTGTTTAAGCAGCCAGGACTTGCTCCTCAGAATCCCTCACTGCTTTCTCCTGTCTGCCCCAGGCTTCTGTCCTAGGAGGACTCCTCCAGTTCCCTCTCTCTGAAACTCCCACTCCTGATGTAAATTCCTGCCTATCTGCTACAGAGGAGATAGGCAGGAATTTACAGTGCAACCACCCCCACCCCCAGCCCTGCAGCCTTCTTATCCCAACTCTCAATGACCCAGCAAATAGCCACAGTGAAGGCAGTAGCTAGCCTACCTGTTAACGCCTTAGGGTATGTCTACACTGCATTGTAAAACTGGGACTGTGGGACTCAGTGTTTCCAAGCCTGTGGTGGAGCATCCACATTGCACTGTAAACCTGCGTTTACAATTGCTGGACCCGGGTCTCACAGCCATGATAATGTGTCCATACTGCACTACACAGATCTTCTGACTTGGGTCTGCAGCTTGAGTTGCATCCACACTGTCCATTCAGCTGACCCACACCCCTTAGCAGCATCTTAGGACCTGGTGTCACGGAGTCCCTGGGCGATGCTCTGGAACGACTCCCTGCGAAGCCAGTCAGGACTCTGGGGGAGCCTCCTCTCCGTGAGCAGACTGTCTTCAGGGCAAAAAGCTCACACAGCTTCCACCTTCCTGGGTCTGACCTCAGAGCATTCAGCATCCCCTTCCACACCATGCGCTTCCCCACAGCAAGTCCGCACAGGCGGGGCTCCTGGGGAAGCCAGAGGGTCCTGCACCCCAATTCCGCAGTCAGACGTGACGCTCAGCCAGCCCGTAAAACAGAAGGTTTATTAGATGACGGAAACTTTATTAGATGACAGAAGGTTTATTAGATGACAGGTCTAAAACAGAGCTTGTAGGTACAGAGACCAGGACCCCTCAGTCAGGTCCATCTTGGGGGGCAGGGAGGTCAGAGCCCCTTCCTGGACCTCCCTCCATTTCCCCAGCCAGCTCCAAACTGAAACTCTACAGCCCCTCCTCTCCTTTGTCTCTTTCCCGGGCCAGGAGGTCACCTGATCTCTTTGTTCTCCAACACCTTCAGTTGGCACCTTTGCAGAGGAGGGGCCCAGGCTATCAGTTGCCAGGAGACAGGGTGTCGGCCATTCTCTGTGCAGACCCCTGCACACCTCTGCCCCTCTAGGGCTCTGCAACAATCATACACCCTTATCCCACCACCTAGATACTTAAGTACTGCATAGGGGAAACTGAGGTACCCGCACAGTATTCAGAGCAAACATTAAGAACATTCCCACTTTGTCACACCTGGGTCCTGAGTTCTTGCTGGCCTGAGTCAGACTGACTTATGTGTGTGGACAGAAACGGGGCTTGGACTCAGACCTGAGTCAGAGCCTGGGCTCTGTGTGTAGTGTGGACAGACCTTTAGAGGTTGTAGCAGGATGGGGTCTATACATACCATCTCACTGCCTTGGAGGGTACACCTACAGTCAGATAAAAAAGCTGCGGCTGGCTGGGGAGAGCTCACTCGGGCCCTTGCAGCGTAAACATTTGGGATCAGGCTGGAGACTTGGGTCTGGGACCCTCCCAGAAGATGGACATATTCAATCCTCCCATTAGCCAGACTGCCTGGTTGAAGCTGCATCATGTAGCCAGTTAATTCTGCACTACTGTTTGGCTTTAAAGGTGCCCTGCATAGAAAAAAGGCAGGTTTATGCCTCTTTTTCATGACGTATAAAGATGGTCGGAAAGGTGTGCGTTTTTACCTCAAACCTAAGATTTTCTGCTCCCCTTCCAAATGTTTTGAGTCGTGTGCACTCCTGAGAGCTCTGCAGATCAGAGGAGGAAGGTTCTGGAACAGCTCTTCAATAGCAGTAGTGGAGGGCAACCAACCTAATAGTTTAAAATGGAGCCTGATAAATTTATGAATGGGATGATCGGACGGGATTGCCTGCGATAGCCGGTACCGCACTCCATGACCTACGCGGTTCTTCTGAGCCCTAGCAAGCACCTGTAATAAGGGCATGACAGAGAAGTGCTGATAAGGCCGCTCTTTATTTCCTGGCTTCAGACACCTGACATGGGTCAGGATTGCCAAAGTTTAATCCCACTGTCGAGGGACAGCTGTCGGTAGACATTGATTCCAGTGGTTACTATTGGCGATATTACACGTATCAAGGAAAAGAAGTGAGTGAGATGGATGAGAATTTTCTTCAGACCATTAAAACCTCCTATGCCCATTGAATGCAGATCTGAGTAACACTTTGGAGTCTTTTTATATCCCAGGTTGGGCTCCCTTGGAAAATAAGGGGCCTGTGTGTGTCTGTAGTTCGGAACATCTCAGTACCTTATGCTCTGCCCTGTCACGATAGCATCTGACTGCACCACGTTCACGAATCACTTTATCCAAACATCTCTCCATGGTAGGGAAGTCTCATCCTCATTTTACAGATGGGGAGCTGGGGCGGAGAGTGGCTGAGATGTGGTCAAGGTAACACAAGGTGTCTGTGGCGCAGCCAGGAATTCCTAATGCAGGTACCTTAACCACAAGACCATTCTGACGGTCTGAAGACAGAGGTCAAGCGGGGACAGAGCACGAGACCGGGACCAGGACATCTGGCTTCTGTTTCCGCTTCTGACACGGTGTGACATTAGGCAATTTGCTTCACATTTCTGTGCCAGCTATAGAATGCGGATGAGACTTGCCCTCTTTTGCAAAGCACTTTGCGCTCTATGGGTGGATTGCAAATGCAGGAAGCCCATTAATATTTCTCTGCATGAGGACAGCCTAAGTTTTCTTTCCCTCAGTTTCATAGAATCATAGAATATCAGGGTTGGAAGGGACCCCAGAAGGTCATCTAGTCCAACCCCCTGCTCGAAGCAGGACCAATTCCCAGTTAAATCATCCCAGCCAGGGCTTTGTCAAGCCTGACCTTAAAAACCTCTAAGGAAGGAGATTCTACCACCTCCCTAGGTAACGCATTCCAGTGTTTCACCACCCTCTTAGTGAAAAAGTTTTTCCTAATATCCAATCTAAACCTCCCCCATTGCAACTTGAGACCATTACTCCTCGTTCTGTCATCTGCTACCATTGAGAACAGTCTAGAGCCATCCTCTTTGGAACCCCCTTTCAGGTAGTTGAAAGCAGCTATGAAATCCCCCCTCATTCTTCTCTTCTGCAGACTAAACAATCCCAGCTCCCTCAGCCTCTCCTCATAAGTCATGTGCTCTAGACCCCTAATCATTTTTGTTGCCCTTCGCTGGACTCTCTCCAATTTATCCACATCCTTCTTGTAGTGTGGGGCCCAAAACTGGACACAGTACTCCAGATGAGGCCTCACCAGTGTCGAATAGAGGGGAACGATCACATCCCTCGATCTGCTGGCTATGCATCCCAAAATGCCATTGGCCTTCTTGGCAACAAGGGCACACTGTTGACTCATATCCAGCTTCTCGTCCACTGTCACCCCTAGGTCCTTTTCCGCAGAACTGCTGCCTAGCCATTCGGTCCCTAGTCTGTAGCGGTGCATTGGATTCTTCCATCCTAAGTGCAGGACCCTGCACTTATCCTTATTGAACCTCATCAGATTTCTTTTGGCCCAATCCTCCAATTTGTCTAGGTCCTTCTGTATCCTATCCCTCCCCTCCAGCGTATCTACCACTCCTCCCAGTTTAGTATCATCTGCAAATTTGCTGAGAGTGCAATCCACACCATCCTCCAGATCATTTATGAAGATATTGAACAAAACCGGCCCCAGGACCGACCCCTGGGGCACTCCACTTGACACCGGCTGCCAACTAGACATGGAGCCATTTATCACTACCCGTTGAGCCCGACAATCTAGCCAGCTTTCTACCCACCTTATAGTGCATTCATCCAGCCCATACTTCTTTAACTTGCTGACAAGAATACTGTGGGAGACCGTGTCAAAAGCTTTGCTAAAGTCAAGAAACAATACATCCACTGCTTTCCCTTCATCCACAGAACCAGTAATCTCATCATAGTTTCATCCCACTAATCTTATTTACACCTCCCTGTTGCATCCAAGCTGATTTTTCACCCTCTTTGGGGCTTAGCTCATTTCAAAACACTTGCACATGATTATCCTATTCCCGTTATTCATTGCCTCTTCGTTCAAGGCGCTATTTCTGCTCTGAAGGCGGCTCCTGATTGACATGTTCACTAAAACAGAAACCATCGTCAGGCACACCTGAGAAGTCTTGGTTAAGAGGGGATTGGTATGCAGAATTGGACAGATGCCTGGAATGATCAAGCCCTGTTAAACAACTTTGGACTGGCATTTGGCACATACCTGCAACCAGCTGCAGCGTCTCGACACTCAGGGCCTGATAACTTAGAGTGAATTGTCCAAACAGCTGACTGTCCAAACAGCTAAGTTCAATGTGTATCAGAATGCTGAGTTTACAGTATCTTTCGTCTTGAGACTGACCTTCCCCCAGCTCCATTATCCACAGCAACACTTCATCGGCACTATGAATTAGAAGATCCATTGGACATCTGTTCCATTAACTGGCTTGTGCCAAGATAGCTCTCTACAGAATGTTCTCTAGCATGTTCCCCCCGCCCCGCCATCCAATATTAATTGGAGCTTCTATCCTTTCCCCTGGGTGCACCTTCCACCATTCATGATTTGAACTAACTGGCCAGATTCTTGCCTCTGTTTCATAGGTTTAAACCTGGAGTAACAGAACTGAAGCCAGTGGAGTGACATTTGTGTAGTACCGGTGTCAGTGAGAAGTCCCCCTCTGGACTTAAAACCAGTCTATCTGTGAAAGGAACATGAACCATAACCTTTGCAACATCAGGCAAATCCCCATGGCTACACATTCTCCTGGTGAGTGAAAAGTGACTGCACTTATAATGGATAAAGGATAAAATCTTCAAAATTAGCCATTGCTTCTTGGTGCCCAGCTCGAGATGCCTAATCTTGCAGAAGCGCTGAGCAACTTGTAGTTGCGTGATCTGGGAGCTTAGCACCCAAACCAGGCACTTTAAGGTGTCTCAAGTTGGGTTACCAAAACTGGAGGCCCACAAAACACTGCCTTAGTTTTAACCTCTCTGCCTCTCTCTTCCCCTTCGTTAGAGCAATCTCACCTACCTGAAGGGGTTAATGTTTGTTAGCACTTCGTGCACGTAAAGCGCTGTATAAATGTCATGTATTAATCATTATAGCGTCCCCTGGTTAAAATGTCCATCATTCAGGTTCAATCACTGTACACGGTCTTCACTAACACAAGCGATCTGTGAAATGGTTACTGTCGTAGAAATGGATTTGCACTGGAGCAAAATATGAGAAACCAACACGATGGGTAATGTAAATAACACCAAAGAGTGTAATTGCCTCTGTGTATGATAACAGACGGATATCAAAATGGCCTTGGCTGGTCATTGAGCCAAGACGGCTGGCAACAAACAAATTAAACTACACTCCTGATACTGCAGCACATTTAGTTGCAAGTATTTCAAGCAATGAAGCGATACCTTGTTGTTCTTTTTTTAAAAAAAGATGCATTCTTTTTTCTCAGGTCCAGTCAGAACATGACTGGGACCTGGACAACATGAAATAGACAACAAGAATGGAATTGGTATTCAGTATCCTTTTCTTAAAGAATAAGGCACGAATAACGCAAAGCACTGTAGATGCACTAGGTAAATTGCAGGGGATGGCTATAGGGAAGGAGAGAAGAGGTGTACTAATAAGAAAGCAAAGATTTAGGAGCGCCCAAGTCCTAATCCCAATTTAACACCACCTTGCTCTGACACTAAATCCAGATGTTCACAAGCATCTGTCCACTCGCTTTGGTTGCCCAACGTGAAACACTGAGGGCTTGCTTTTTGCAAGGTGCTGAGCACCCATAGCTCCCAATGACTTTGGTTGATGTGGCAGGTGCTTGGCAACTGAAAATCAGGCTGTAGATGCCTCAATTTAGGCCCTGGAAAAATGACACCCACAGCTAGTGGATACTCGGGATGATGTCCCTGTGCATCAATTTACTCACTGATAAAACTGGGACTACATGAAGACAGGTTAATATTTGTAACATGCTTTGAAGGTGAAAAGTATTCAGCAGTATATCCATATCTGAACAGTGTAAAAGCAGCTATTTGCAGTTCACTCAGCATATGAAAGGCTTCTTTCACAGCACCTACCTAGCATAAACCTTTAACAAATGACAGAGGGCTTATGAAATGCATGACTTGACAGACCTTAGTTAGAGTGGCGCTAGGAGATGCTGTTGTAATGTTAATTTGATTTCTGCTTTTGATGCGTTCTACTTGGATACGTCTGCTGTAAAGTGCTACTTTGAGAGATGTTTGGTGTGTGGTAGAATCTAATCTTTAATTGTTGCATATAGCAATGGTTTCATGGTTGGGTATTCCTATTGTAGTCCTCAGGGCAGATATGCTTTGAGCGGAGCATTATTTGTATACTACCATCACTTAAAAACCCCCACGTACTTAATGACTCTTTCTCTTGCTTTCTAAGGACAACTGTAAAGCATAAACTGTCCACAATGAACAAATACATTGGACAGATCAGATTTGTGTGGTATCCCAAATATGACAGCTTAGTTTTGCACGGAGGGAAGAGTTAATGTTGAGGTTCCCATTAGATATTGCCATGTGTGACACAGCGGTTCCTAGGCAAAGGGTCCCCTGTTCTTTGCAAACTCTTCTAACCTCAGACCTGACAAACTCACTGCATCAGACACATCTTACAGGATATTTATCCATAAAGAGTAACATGTAAGGTATCTACAGAAAGCTCATAACTTGGTAAGATTCATAATCATTGCAAGATATATGTATGGGTTATATTTAAGGAATAATGCATTTATACTGAAAATATGCGTTACAGACTTGGAGTAAAAATTAGTCACTGCAGAGAATATGTCTCAGTCATGTCCCATTCAGGAAGGAGACAGTTGTCACCCCGCCCTGTTTAGTTGGTGATGCAACACAATGCTCAACTCAATTGTTTAGCTTTTCCCAATCCCAAGACTTTCAATGGAAATCCATCAGAGGCAACTGAAAACAATTTGTATCTCTTGAAGATAAAAAAAAAGGAACATTACATTAAGACAGGAGTTTGTGCTGTCTATGCTTAGAATCAAAAGACTGTTTCAGTATAACAGAGGAGGGAGAGATACTGTGAATCCTTTCACTGAGGAGACACCTTGAGAAGTAAGGTGTGCTCATGAAAAATTGGATCCTGCTTCCTGTGAAGCCAACCAGCTTTGCAACTGAATGAACTTTGGTGGGAAAAGCCTACTTTATTAGACAGGAAGTGTGACTATTAATAAGTGTAGGCCCAGGTTCACATTTCATGGTTTTGTTTTGTATTGTAAACTTTTGTTTCCATGCTCTCTCGATTCTAGCAGAATCTCCCTATTCTTTCTTAAATAAACCTTCTTTTGTTTTTTTATAAATGCTCACAAGAGCTGAGGCTTGCACGGGAGTGATGGTTTAAAGGTTAAACTGGGATACACTGCTCCTTTGGGGTCAGAGGTTCTGGAGTTTCTGTGGGTAAACAATCTCCAGGGCTGTATATCACAAGAGAATAGTTCAAAGGGACTCCTTTCTTGTTAAAGAGCAGTGATATATTTGCTATATGCCTGGGGTATATAAACCACAAACACAATAGAATCATAGAATATCAGGGTTGGAAGGGACCTCAGGAGGTCATCTAGTCCAAACCCCTGCTCAAAGCAGGACCAATCCCCAATTAAATCATCCCAGCCAGGGCTTTGTCAAGCCTGACCTTAAAAACTTCTAAGGAAGGAGATTCTACCACCTCCCTAGGTGTCAGTGTCAGTGTAGGCCACATAGAAGAACCTGTAAAAACTCTTAAAGAATCTCTGTGCAGGAAAAGGCTGTGTTCAGATGGGTCTGTTTTCTATAATTTGATCACGTACTGGAGGGAGCAAAGGTATCTTATACTGCTGTGTGCTAACAGTTAATCCAGTAATACACTACAAATGCTATTTGCTACTGTAGCTCTAATGCTGGTTAGGAATTCAGAGTAAAATCTGAACTAGGAGTCTTACAATTAAACACTATGTTTTAAACTGCAGGTGACTATTTAAAATTACTTAAATGAAACAAGGGTTGAGCTAACGTATTATCATGCTTATTAAAGAATAGCCAGTATATTGAAAAACTATGCTGGGGAAACAAAACGTACCTGGGATTTACATTACTGCCTGATACTGCAATTATGATGATTAATAAGTTCTTTTCGTCTATACATTTCAAAGTGCTTTAATATCATTCTCATTTTACAGATGGGGAAACTGAGGTACAGGACAGTGACATGACCTGCCCAAGGTCACCCAACAAGCCAGAGCCAGGAATTAAACGCAGGTCTCCTGAGTCCCCATTTGGTGTCCTATACATTAAACCACACTACCTCCCTTAACACATATATGCTTTGCTGAATCAGAGACTCAGTTCTAATAAAGCACATGTCTAAAGTTAAGTGCATGTTTAACTTATTAAACCCCTATTCAGCCATCTCACTGACTTCAACTGTACAAGTTCCAGAGTAGCAGCCATGTTAGTCTGTAGCCGCAAAAAGAACAGAAGTACTTGTGGCACCTAAGAGACTAACAAATTTATTAGAGCATAAGGTTTCGTGGGCTACAGCCCACTTCAGTAATGATTTGCCAAATCTGCCAGCAGAACTATATCAGTATACTTATACCAGTGTAGTTCCGATGGTAAATTTTCCCATGTAGACAAGCTCTAAATGGCTCAGGATTATAGATCTTAATGGCCGACTGAATTTCCACATAAACAGATAACAAATCAGAGTACAAACCACAGTAAAAAGGAAGCAATTGCCTCCTACCCAGATGTATCAATGTGTTTTGTTTACAACCATATTAGCGGACAAAACCAAGGATAATGTGCTGAAAAGGCTGTAAGGGAAGATCGGTATAAAGGAATCCATACAATATTCTTTTTAAAAAACCTGCTTTTATTTTTAGTAGCTATGAGCAGGTAACATTCAATACACAAAAATCCAAGTGAAATCATAATCAAAGTCTGCCCCGAGCCGCATTCCTGTCATCGGGCTGACATGGTTAAGGCATGGGGGGTGAGGGAATATCTTTTATTGGACCAATTTCTGTGGATGAGAGAGACAACTTTTGAGCTACACAGAGGTCTTCCTCAGGTCTTATGTTGCTCTGGGTAAGCTTGAAAGCTTGTCTCTCTCACCAGAAGTTGGTCTGACGTCACCACCTTGTCTCTCTAATATCCTGGGACCGACATGGCTGCAACACCATACACAGCATTGCTGGGGCATGTCAGTTTCCATTGCCAACAGTACGAAAGGGAGTGACGGGGCTAGCACAACATCTGCCTGCCTTTGATTGCCCTAACCCCATGCAGCAGGTACCCATTCGCCACTGGCTGCCCTGGAAGCAGTCCTTCTGTGTGAGATGGAGCAAGTTTTGAACCCACCATGTTGGGAATTGTAGTCAAACCTCAATCACTCTGACCTCACAATACTTCAGCATAACTTGCATGTCAGCTCACAGCTGATTTCTAACAGTCACGCTTTAATAGGACAATCGGCTGGCTGGTTTTTCTACAGGGCCAGATTCTGCCACCCTTACTCATCACTCACATGGAATAGTGCCTTACACTGCAAACAGTCAGTCCCACTGAACTCAGTGGCAGGATTTGTGGAATCAGGTATTACTCCGAGAAAGGGAAACAGAACATAGATCATAGAGCCAGGTTCTCTCCTCCTATACTGGTGTCAACCAGGAGTAACTCCATTGAACGCAATGGCACTTCACCAGTGTAAGGCCAGCATAAGTGAGAAGAGAATCAGGCCCCCTGGAGTGATTCCAGATGCAGTCTGTGTAATTGGGATCAAAATGAGGCCAAGAAGAATGAACAAATAGTGAGCTGAAACTAGAATGTTGTGATTTCTTTGTAATTTCAGGCTCTCAAGCTTCTTTATGATGGATTTAAAGGTAAGAGAAGGAAAAAAGTGTTGATTTTTAAACCATCTTATATTCTGTTGGTCAAAGCATGTCTACAATTGCTTCCAGAAGAGCATTTACTGTGACTTTTTAATGGATCATGACAGTAATGAATTAACGATGACTTGGTGCTTGCCCATGTCTCAGTATCGCCTCCTTCCCTACCAGCTTTAAAAAACAACCTCTTAGAAATACACTGCCAGTGTTAATACGATGCTGAATGTGCTTGTTAAATCCAAGAGCAGCCCTTACAAATGTAAAATCATAGATTAGCTGGGCTTGTTTTAAAAATATGGACATAGTATTCTCCTCCCCACTGATATCCGTGTGTGTTGTCTGGGCTGGTCTAAATACTATTTTTGCACAGATTTTACTTATCTGTTTAGAAACTGGTATAGTTACATTGGTACAAAAACTGTGTATAGATAAAGCCTTACTGTGATTGCTGAGAGACTGGGGAAATCATCAAAGCCAGTCTGGGGGCAGCCTGGCTGCTGTGTATTTTGTACACATCTCTACAGAGTGCCTGGCTTGTTGAAAATGGACTATTTTCTCCAGTGAATTCAGTACTTGATACTCTGGTTTGGCATCTCTGGAGACGGAGAGCAAAATGCCACCCTGGTGGAATTCTACCTGCTTACACTAGGCTTGAATTTGCCCCAAATCTTCTATTTACTTGGAGGCACATCAGAGGCAGTGTAAGCTCCTCTACATTGGCAATGGCAAACTGAGGCTTCTAATGAGGGGAACAGTGCTAAGGACACTTCTCCACTGTGAACATCTCACACAGGCCACCAAGCAGCTGTCTGATGAGAATGTCTGGATATCACCATATGATGTGAGTCAGATTCACACTGGGTGGAAAGGTTTCAGAGTAACAGCCGTGTTAGTCTGTATTCGCAAAAAGAAAAGGAGTACTTGTGGCACCTTAAGAGACTAACCAATTTATTTGAGCATGAGCTTTCGTGAGCTTCATCGGATGCATACTGTGGAAAAGTTCCCCATGAAGTATCGTTTGCCATCCCACTGCTTCTCGTACAAGAGCCTGGAGCAGGGGCGGTAAACTTCTGCTGCCATAGGCCCAGCTGGTGAGTTCAACAAGCATCCATACCCATACCGGCAATGTCTAGCTGCAAACGACACCCAGGTATGTGGCCAAGACCAGGCAGCACCAAGCCAGATACAGAAAGGGTCACTCATGTAAAATACCAGGGCAAATCTCTAGATAACTCCAGCAAACTTGGGGAAAATTTGGATCAGAGTCGTATCTGAAGCCAATCTACATTACACACCCAAGTGGGTGGCTAAAGAGTCTACAGGCTGGTGGCAAGGCAGAGGGAGGGTACAACAGAAAGGTGTTTATGGTACATCCTCCATAGCATGGCACTGGGCAAACAACACAAGCAAAGGTCATATCGAAAACACCGGAAGCCTAAATTTGGTCCGTTAAAACCAGTTGCACAGGAGAAAAAGCTGCAGAATCTGTGCTCGCATCTAAAGTGTGGGCTGCAGCTCTCTGCTCTCTCCCACTGCCGTTGTGTCCCATACTTACACACAGTGTGCGTTAACCACTGTCACTTGGGGAGAGTAACAACACCCTTGCAGAAGCTCTGCACAGGTCAGAGCAACAGGCCCCATCACCCACGCACTGGGCACGTACCAAGACCCCGTACAGTGCAAGCAGGGATGCATGTGCAATCCCCACTGGGCAGAGGGTTACATGGGCTGCACCCACTCTCCGAATTCTACCGGCCAGAATCACAAAGGAGTCCCAGATGCCTCTGAGCCCGGCCTGCTGCTGAGATATCCCGGTGCACAAGCTGTCTCTGCTGCGCACCCTGCAAAGAGAGGCACTTGGCCAGGCAGCCACCAGAGAGGGCCACTGTGTGCTGGATCCAGACCCCTCCTTTGGGGGGACAGATTGATGCACAAAACTCACTCCCTGCATAGCCTGCATGCCTCCCACGCCGCCTGCACAGAGATGAATGCAGGAAGCTCCCCTCCACATCCACGCACAGTGCACAGAATAACAGATGTAGGTGCAAGTCTCCCTCGCCCCCCAGGGCACAGGGCATCTCTCCCTCCACCCCACAGCCGCCTGGGTCCATTGTTGCCCCCTTGCAATGGCATTTGCCAAACTGAGCCGGGAAAAGGCAGCTCCGGGAAGTGTCAGCAGGAGAACAAGGCAGAAAAGCTGCCTGCAGCCTGCATTGAATCTGGGGGGGCGGGGGGTGCACCAGCAGGCTCCCGCCTGGATCTAGCTCCGGCTTTGTCTCCCTGCGAGGCAGGCTCAGGAACCTCCAGCCCGGACCCTGCCAATTCCAGAGCGGCAGCCACCGCTTCGGTACCCCGCCCCAGCCACGAGATTCCCCTGGGAGGGTCCCGCCTGCCAGGGCTGCCCGTAGCGATCACATCTGGCCAGCTGTTGCTACCCCCCCCCCACACCCCCGAGAGGGTGGCAGGGACCTGATTCAGGCGCAAGCAGCCACTTCTGCCCAGCTGCTGCAGCCGCGCGAGGGTGACCGCGGTAGGAGTAGCCGGTGGAAGGACCCGATTTCAGCCTCCCGCCTGCATCAAAACCACCCCAAAACCAAACAAAAAAACAAACAAAAAACCCGTCTGGGGGTGGGGGGGGACACCCCGATCCAGCCCCATTTTGGATCCCGGCTCCCCAGACCCCGACGCCTCCAGCAGGATCCCGGCGGAGCGAGCTTTCCCACGCGTCCCTGGCCGGCTGCGGGGACGGTCCCCGCTCCAGAGGTGATGCCCGCGCGGCCACATCTGCCCAGCTGCTGCGCCGCAGCTGGGAGGGAGGGTCCTGAGCGCCGGCTCTGCCCAGCGCTCCTGACGCGTGAGCGGTGCCGATATAAAACCCCTCTGTCGCCCAGCCCGGGCTCCAGAGCTCCCGATCTGCGCCTGGAGACACCTTGGGCTGCCAGCTGCTGCCCGGGCTGCGACCGGCGCAGAGAAGTTTACACCGGGGTGGCTTCACTTTCTCCCCGAAAGGGCGGGGGTTGGGTGAGTGTGTGTGTGTGTGGGGGGGACACAGACTCACCCCACCACCTTTCCCTGCACACAGCTGCAGCTTGGTCAGCGACGCAGACAGCTGCCCGGAACAAGCGGGCTCCAGAGACCGAGCCGACAGATGTGCCCCACAATTCCAGATGTGCCCCAGCTGTAGGCGACCCCGCCTGCCCAAGCCTTCCTGACCAGCTGCCGCCTGGTCCCCGCGGGCTAGACTCTTCGCAGAGGGCTCCCCGCGAATGATCTCGGCGCGGCGGGGAGCGGGGAAGATGGACGAGGTCTTGTACGCGGGGGAGAACATAGACTCTCTGTGGTCCCACAACGCGTCTGCCAACGAATCCGATGCCAACCAGTTCGCCCAGCCCGCTTGGCAGATCACCCTCTGGGCCGTCGCCTACTCGCTCATTGTGATCGTGGCGGTGGTGGGGAACATCGTGGTGATGTGGATCATCCTCGCCCACAAGAGGATGAGGACGGTGACCAATTATTTCCTGGTGAACCTGGCTTTTGCAGAAGCCTCCATGGCCGCCTTTAACACCGTCGTCAATTTCACCTATGCCATCCACAACGAGTGGTACTACGGGCTGGGCTACTGCAAGTTCCACAACTTCTTCCCCATCGCCGCGGTGTTTGCCAGCATCTACTCCATGACGGCCATCGCCGTGGACAGGTGAGGCCAGGAGGTGGGATGGCCAGGCCGCACGAGTTTGCGGGGTGGGGTGGTGCTAGGAACGGGCCCCGGGGTTGCCCTGGGGAGTGCCCAACGACAGGCAACAGCCACCACACCCGGTTTCAGAGCATGGGTGGATTTTTTTGTTTTGTTTTTAACCTGGTCCTTGCTCCCCTTTAGTCAAGGGGTCGTAGCACACAAGGCTGCAGGCAGGAGCCTATAAAGACCCCCGTCTATAATTCTGCAGCCATCCAGTTTCCAGGCTCTGGATGGAGCTGGGAGAGGGTGAAAATCAGGGCATGCAAAAGAGCTGGTCCATGGGGCAAGACAAAAAAAAAAGTGTATTTATTATTCAGTTCCCGAGCTTTTGGGGCTCTCACCCTTTAGATGACAAAGTTCTGTAGTGCAGTGGCTCTCAGCCTTTCCCGACCACTGTCCTCCTTTCAGGAGTCTGATTTGTCCTGTGTACCCCCACGTTTCACCTCACTTAAGAACAACTTGCTTACAAAATCAGACCTAAAAATACACAAGTGTGACAGCCACACCATTACTGAAAAATTGCGGACTTTTACCACACAATTATAAAATAACTGAATTGGAATACAAATCTTGTACTTACATTTCAATGTACAGTATACAGAGCAGTAGAAACAAGTCATGGTATGAAATTTTACTTTTGTACTGAAATTGTACTTTTGGAAGGGACCTCAGGAGGTCATCTAGTCCAACCCCCTGCTCAAAGCAGGACCAATCCCCAATTTTTGCCCCAGATCCCTAAATGGCCCCCTCAAGGATTGAATTCACAACCCTGGGTTTAGCAGGCCAATGCTCAAACCACTGAGCTATCCATCCCCCTCAAGATGAGTTGATGTATCCCCTGGAAGACCTCTGCATACCCCCATGGGCACAGGTACCCCTGGTTGAGAACCACTGCTGGGGTTCCTTCTGCTGCCTTAGCATCCTGTTGATCTCTTCCCTACACACACAAATATTGCAAGAGAGATAATATTTTAAAAGAGCACTCAAGATAAGGGTTACCTCCCCTCCCCCCGATAATTCTCTCCAGGAGAATGCTGTTAGCTTAATGAAAAGGGTCTGTTTTAATCGTGCCCCAGAGAAGCCTGTGGCTATTTTCTTTTTTTTTTTTTTCAGTCAGAGGAAATCTATAGTCTTGCCCTCTACAATTTCACTCACTGTTTTAATTAATTTTCCTGATTTCCTCATTTTAGATTAAAATCTATATTTAAAACAGCATGGTATAATCCAATTACATGAGATATATTTATAGTTGAACATGCATGAGACAGCTGTGGGCCAGATACTATAGATCTTAACCGGTTTCCTGATTTCAGTTGGAAATTGCCTGTGTAAAGACCTCCAGGATTTAACCCTCTGCCTGGCAAAGGTGCGGTTCGATATTTGCTGCTTTATATTGTTCTGAGATGGACTTGTGGAAATTTTAGAGCTGGGTACAAATGTGTTCACTAAAGGCAACTGGGTTGTTGGAATAACGTTACTTTTATTACAAAGTTGGGGATGGAAAATGCTATTTTCTATCGCTGTTCTGTTTGTCCTGTGACTTGTACAGCTTATAGTGAGTGATAGATACACCTGTTTTCTCTGTGGCTTGCCAGCACATACCAGCATCTCGCTCACATTTTGTTCTCAGAACACAAATTCAGCAACCAGCCAACTTGGTGCTGAAGCAAGGAAGCAAATGTCTAGACTGGCGCTTGGGGTTTAAATGTAAGTCAGTGGAGGGATGAACTGTGATCTAGTGGTCAAAGAAAAGGACTAGAGGTTAGGACTTCTGGGGCTGAATTGGGTTTTGCTGCTCTTTAGCAGATCTTTTCACTGACTTGTTATGTGGCTGAGGGCAAATCACCGAGCCTGTCTCTGCCTCAGTTTACTCCTTTCTAAAATGATGATAAATTTTATTTGTTGGTACCTCCTAGAAAACCTTGTGGTCCTTTGCTGACCCTTGGTATTTAAAATTCAAAATATAGAGAGTGGTGTTCTAGAATTTCCCTCTTTCTGGTCTTTTTTCTCATCTGCATGTTCTGCAGTAATTAGAAATGAGATCGAGTGAGATCATTTTTTTGCTGAGGGCATTTTGGCTAACGTGTTAGAATTAGACTGACTTGAAAAGTAAAATGCAAACTGTTAATGGAAATTTCTGAAGGCAGTTGACAGTGATGTCATTACTCATTCATCTACAGCTTGTGAAATGTAGCTTAAGATTTGTTAGCTTGTTTCTAATGACAAGGGGATGGGAAATCATTGACAAGTTTAATCTCTTTATCATGCCGGGCTTGAGAGCGTGAGCCTGTTTCTCCTCTCACTTACACTGGAGTAAATCCAAAGTAACTCCACTGAACTCAGTGGAGTTACACTGGTGGAAATAAGAGGAGAAATCAAACCCCACATGGTAACGCCACCTGCAATTACGAAAACATTACTCTAAGGCCGTGGTTTTCAATCTTTTTTCACACGCAGATACCTAAAAAAAAGTTGCAGAGTAACAGCCGTGTTAGTCTGTATTCGCAAAAAGAAAAAGAGTACTTGTGGCACCTTAGAGACTAACTAATTTATTTGAGCATAAGCTCAAATATTGAGCTGTAGCTCACGAAAGCTTATGCTCAAATAAATTGGTTAGTTTCTAAGGTGCCACAAGTACTCTTTTTCTTTTTGCTAAAAAAAAAGTGTGAATGGAGGTGTGGACCCCTTTGGAAATCTTAGTCTGCGGACCCTCTGGGGGCCATGCACTACAGGTCAAAATATCACCCATCTATGGTAATGACAACCTTTCACGGACCCCTTAGACATAGTCTGCAGCCACCCAGGCATCTGTGGGCCACAGGCTGAAAAGCACGGCCCTAGGATCACAGCTGTTCTTCATGGAAAATGAAGATCCCATTGCATTTTCCATCAAAGTAGATGGGTTTTGTTTGCCCTGAGATCCTTGCCCAAATTCCTCCCCCGACCCCAAATCCGCCCCAAATATTGTGTAGGTTCCGCTCCATCCCAGAAGGATCTGTATTTCAGGGGTGTTGCACCTATCCAGCATCACTGTGGGAAGAGATCGTTAGGGCTGCAAAGCATTCAAAATGCTCTCTTAGTAGCTTGTTTTTTCAGTTAGTGCAGAGTTCTCAATAACCATTGACTGCAAGGACAACTAGTTTGTAAAGTGAATCTTCCGAAGGAAAACCTGAAAATCCGCACTACTTGCCAATGAGTATTTTCAGTTAATGGAACACAAGTAGGTTATTGCAGGCCTGGGGCTGGACATCTGTTGCATTAATATTCCAGACTTTCACGCACACAAATACTTTAGAATCTTTTCTGGACCCACTTTTGTTGGTGAAAGACAAGCTTCGGAGCGCCGCAGAGCTCATGTTCACATCCTGAAGACGAGCTTGTCTCTGCCACCAACAGAAGTTGGTCCAATAAAAGAGATCACCTCACCCACCTTGTCTCTTTCATCTCCTGGGACCAAAACGGCTACAGCAACCCTGTGAACAATCATGGGGTCTTGTCAGTTGCTTAATCAAGCACTCAGACAGTGGATCAAATTTTCAAGAGCTCCTAAACGACTTAGCAGCCTGCCTCCCATTGACTTGCAATGAGACTCAGGCCATGTCTACGCTTGAGAGCTTACAGCAACACAGCTGTACTGATACATCTGTGCCAGGAGCGGATTTACCATGAACCTAACTGTGCAGTGGCAGGGGGTCTCCAACGACAGGGGGCCCCCCGAAATGCAGGACAAATATCTGACCACCTGTCCCTGAATCCCAGCCGGCGGGCTCAGACAGACAGGCAGGCTGCCTGCATGCCATGGCTAGAAGCAGCCGGCTTCTGGCACGTTTCTGCACACCCGTGTGCTGCACCTGCCCCGGGCAGTGCACCCAGACCCGCTGCCCCCGGCCCCCCAAGGGGCACGCAGCAGGGCTAAGCCGGTTCCCTGCCCACTCTGCCTCCCTCCCTGCATGCTGCTTCACTCCCGGAAATGGCCGGCATGTCCCTGCGGCCCCGGGTGTGTGTGTGTGTGTGTGTGTTTCCATGTGCTGCCCTCGCGGCTAACTGCGGCTAATGGGAGCAGCGGGCATGGTGCCTGTGGGCAGCAGTGCGCGGAGACCCTCTGGACCCCCCCCCCAACTTGGAGCCACTGCTTGGGGGGGGTGCGTGCTGGTCACTTTGGAAGCTGCGCCACCCAAGGTAAGCGCCGCCCCTGCCCCCCTCACACACCCCAACCCCCTGCCCCAGCTCAGAGCCTGCACCCTGCACCCAAACTTCCTCCCAGATCCTGCACCCCTCACTCCTCCTCCCACACCCAACCCCCCTGCCCCAATCAAGGTACCTTGCTTTATTTTCTATTACTTCCCATTACTTATAGGAGGAGGATGAAGAAAAAAAGAATGAAAAACAGGGGGTGGGAGTGGGGAAGATAAGAGAATGTTCTTTCTCTTGGCTGCTTCGGGGGGGGGCAAAAATGAAGCTACACACAGAGCCCCACTAACTCGAAATCTGCCACTGATCTGTGCAGCTGTAAGATCTCCCGTGTAGCCGGTCTATGCCGACAGGAGAGAGCTCTCCCATGGATATCATTAACCCACCCCCAATGAGTGGTGGTGGCGGCTATGTCAGCAGGAGCATGTCTCCTGCAGACTTAGTGCTCTCCAGTCCAGCGCTTCTGTCAGGGTAACTTATGTCACTCAGGGGTGTGTTTTTTCACACCCTGCCCTGAGTGACAGAATTTCTACCGACACAGTGTTAACGTAGACCTAACCTTAGGCTCTCAAGTACCTAAATTGCTTTCAACAAAGGCTCTTGGGTTCTTAAGGTGCTGTTGAAAAGTGGGCCTGATAGCTTGATAAATAACAAATTAAATTTAATGTACAGAAAATCTAGTGCATATGGTATCAGTACGTATGTTCCTAGGTGCTGCATCACACAAGAATTGGGCTCAGTCAGTTCAAAGATAAAATGTCAGCTGAGGGAAAAAGAGATACTGATTAATGACAATAGGCAAATATAGTAAAGGCCGCAGTATTACAGAATAAGATGCTGATGGCAGTGAATTATCGGATTCGTTTGTTGATGCCAAATCTCACATGAGTTATTGTTCTTTGGAATGTGGACTCAGGGTGGCCTCTGTTTCTTTTTTCCCTTCGGTCGAGAAACATGGATAGCGCTGTAAAATCCCTTGTTATCTTGCGTTTGGATCAAACATCAGTAATTAGATGAAATGGTGGGTTGATGAAAACATTCAACTACTTTAGCCAGGTATTTCACTCCAGACTTGTGTGCTTGAGGAATCAATTTTGAGTGTGGTGTGGTGTTTCAAGACAAGAGCTTATAGCGTGGGTTAAATTAAGTATCTCATTCCAGCAAGGGATCAGACAAATGCTTCCCATTCAAACCGCAAACCTAAAGATAGTCCATGCAGCAAGGGTGAAAACATGTACCGGAGTTCCACATGCCCTATAAGACTGACACAACCAGTGACAGCTATGTAGTCTCAGCAAAGCAGGGGCTGGTTTACAGCTAGGAAAACGCACTTGAAATCAACGTATTTTCAGTAGATGTGGGGGGGGAGGGGAGGAGGGAATAAATACATAAAGAATTGAATGGGTTTATATTCCCCAAGTGGAGTGATTCATCTCTGTCAGTAACTTGGATATGTAATCTAAAGGATGCTTGGCATATTAGCCATCAAGTTGTTAACAAGAACATTGCTTCACAAAAAGCTGAACAATCTATTTCAAAATGTGCCCTCTATAAATAATTTCTATAGCACACTTGCCAGAGGATGCGAAATTGCCTTCTAAAGAATGAACAAACCCAATGCCACAGTCAATCAGCAAACATTTTGCAAGCTGTTTATGTAAAATTCACACATAATAGAACTTAGGTATACCGAATCTGAAACTGGATTGTGTAAGTAGCTTTAAAAAAAATTATTTTACTTGCAAATATAGTGCCCGTTTTTTTCAGAGGTGCCAAATTTCTAGCATAAGTTAACAGGAGCTGCAGGTGCTCTGAAAAAAAAAAATCAAGATATTTTCCACAGGAGATGATAATCAGCTTGAAGTGCCACAGCCGTTACAGCAAGGCTAGGAGCTAATTGTTACAGCAGATCGGTGGCCTGCTCCTGAAAGGGGATGAGTGCGTTCTTAACCGCTGCCAAATTTAAGGGAATTGAGACCATTCAGCACCACACAGGATTGGGCGGAAGAATTGCAAGGGCTCCACAGCTACCGCTCTACAGACTTTTGGTGAGAACCTGCTGCACAAGTCTGGTGCTGTGCAGCATTTCATTTCTATGTCAGTGGGAGCAGAGTAGTACTTGCTAGCTGCACGGGCATTTCCCAGATTCCAGTTTCAAGTTCTTCCAGTGACGGCACTCAATACCAGGTAAATTGGTTGAAATGATAATTACAGACAGAATTATAAACACCAAGCTAGGAAAGGACAAGCCAGCATGGCTCCTGCCTAGAAAAATCATGCTTCTCTAATCTACTACTTGAGCTAAGAAAACCCTGGTTCTCCTTTACCCACTAGTTAATACAGTTTATTTTGACTTTTTAAAAGTCTTTGACAAAGTCCCTCAGAAACAACTATTAAGGAAATGAAGTCAGAGGGTGAGAAGTAAACTACCACCATGAACTAGATACTGGCCGAGACAAAAGGAAAGAGTAGGAATGAGTATGTGGCATCAATGGTCAGTTTTCAGCACGGCTACAGGTTTGTAGCAGGGTGTCTCCAAGCTCTGAACTCAGATCAGGGTTTCGGTTTATTGTTCTGGAAAAGAGGTGAGGTGGCAATACTTGCATGTGACAATAATTTGGATTCTAATTCTGGTGTGTTGAAAACAGTGTTAAAATTGTAAGCTATTTTTAAAATTCTCATGGGTTTTCCTGGGCCTGCTTGCATGCTAGGGGACTTTATACAGAAGTGTGCAATCTAGGTCTTCAGCGGTCAGTTTGCAAAGAGCCAGCCTAGTTCACCAGTGGAGGACGGCAGGGAGGTAGGTTTCCCCTCCCCCCCACTTAACTTATCATAGAATCTCAGGGTTGGAAGGGACCTCAGGAGGTCATCTAGTCCCACCCCCTGCTGAAAGCAGGACCAATCCCCAATTAAATCATCCAACAGATTTTTGCCCCAGATCCCTGAATAGCCCCCTCAAGGATTGAACTCACAACCCTGGGTTTAGCAGGCCTATGCTCAAACCACTGAGCTATCCCTCCCCCCAACTTCCAGATACTCTACAAGGAAGAACCTGCAATGGGAGGAAAATGGCACATTGCTAATATCACTGCACTTCCTCTGACTGCACCTGTGGGGGTCCTAGTCAGACTGGCTTCCTGACTCTGAAGGTTTCTGCCCACGTCCTTGTTTTGACTAGCTGGGAACACAACCTGCATGCCCCCACCAATGAAAGCCAGGCTGGGGGAAACACCTGGTGAGAAAGGTATCTGTTGGTGGAGTCCCTCCAGAAGCAGATAAGAGCTGCAGGAGGAGGTGGCTCATCTGCGTAGCCTCCAGAAGCGCAAGGGCTTTATTGGCAGGATGTACCTGGAAACATCTGGGAGAGAGGATGCTAGCTGACTACAGTGGCACCAGAGGAGGCAGGAGAACCAGCTGCTCTATGGGGAGGAAACTGGCTGCTGGCTCTCTCGGGCAGTGGATGGTGCTGTCCCTTGTCCATCGAGGTGAAGAACTGGTATGCTGTACTGGCAACAGGAGGACAGAGGCAGACCCCAGTGGCTGAGTAGGAGCTGCCATCTGTCCCCAAGGCTGGGAGACTCATCGCCACCACACCCAACAGGAGGCAACATAGGGTGCTGGAGGTCAGGGACTGCCTTCTGTGTTGGTCAGAGGCATCCATCTGCTGACCTGACATCCTGGGAGATGAGCTGCCTGCCTGGAGCCCATGCCTGAGACATTACAGAACAGTTGCTGAGGCTCATCCATCCCTCTGGCCACTACTCCAGGCTATTCATCCACATGGGCACTGATGATACTGCCTGCTATAACCCTGAGCCAATCAGCCGTGACTACAAAGCTCTGGGAGTGAGCATGAAAGGGGCAGGGGTGCAGGTGGCTTACCCAGTTGAGGGTAAGGGTCCAAGCAGGGACACACGGCTGTAAGATGGTGTTGATGGGAGGGCTTTGGCTTCCTGAACCATGGGATGCTCTTTTGGGAAGGAGGTCTGCTGGAAGAGATGGGGTCCACACAGGGCTTAATTTGTAAGGAAAGAGGTGCCGGGGCTCAAGCTATTTTTTTTGGCATTCATAGCTGATGAAGCAAGCCCAATTTATAAGCACCTAGAGTATAACAGAGTTATAAGTAATAGCCAACAAAAATTTTCTAAGAGCAAACCATGGCAAAACAAAGTAACCGAACACATTTCTTTGGCAGTAGCTCTGTATTTGTACTCAACTGATGCACTCTGCTTGGTCCTGTAGTTCTGTCTTGTGACACTCTTTGTGCTGCGTATCAGAGGGGTAGCCGCGTTCATCTGTATCCACAAAAACGAGGAGTCTGGTGGCACCTTAAAGACTAACATTTATTTGGGCATAAGCTTTCACGGGTAAAAAACCCCACTTCTTCATCTGGAAGCGTGCTGGCCGCCGCTTCCTGCAGCCCCCATTGGCCTGGGACAGCGAACCGTAGACAGTGGGAGCCACGATCGGCCGAACCTGCGGATGCTGCAGGTAAACAAACCGGCCTGGCCCGCCAGGGGCTTACCCTGATGGGCCGTGTGCCAAAGGTTGCCGATCCCTGTACTAGCCAATGTACTATCCAAAGAATTGCAGAACCATCAATGACTATGCAAGTAACCTCTTGTGAAGTATGTATACTTGACACCTCTGTCTGCAGCTGATTCTTTAGGTTTAGGTTAGTGGTTCTTCTTTGACAGGGCTACTGGCTTAGTGGATTGGGGGAAGTTGTAGACATGATGTGTCTTGATTTTAGTGAGGCTTTTGACACAGTCCCATGTGACATTCTCTTAAGCAAACTAGGGAAATGTGGTCTAGATGAAGTTACTATGAGGCAGATGCAAAACTGGTTGAAAGACTGCACTCATAGAGCACTTATCAATGGTTCGCTGTCAGACTGGAGGGATGTATCTAGTGGGGTCCCATAGGGGTCTGTCACTATTCAATATTTTCAGTTGCTTGGATAATGGAGTGGAGAGGATGCTTATAAAATTTGCAGATGACGCCAAGCTGGGAGGGGTTGCAAGCACTTTGGAAGACAGGATTAGAATTCAAAAGGACCTTGACAAATTTGGAGAATTGGTCTGAAATCAACAAGATGAAATTCAATAAAGACAAATGCAGAGTACTACCTCTAGGAAGGAAAAATCAAATACACAGCTACAAAATGGGGAATAACTGGCTAGATGGCAGCACTGCTGAATAGGACCTGGGGGTTACAGTGGATCACAAATTGAATATGAGTTAACAATGTGATGTAGTTGTGAAAAGGTTGCTGTCACTCCGGGCTGTATTAACAGGAGCGTTGTGTGTAAGAGATGGCAAGTAATGGTCTCTCTCTACTAGGCGCTGTGAGGAATCAGCTGGAGTACAGGGTCTGGTTCTGGGTGCCACACTTTAAGAAAGATGTGGACAAATTGGAGAGAGTCCAGAGGACAGCAACAAAAATGTAAAAAAACCCAAACACTCCCCCGCCCCCACCGCCCAAAAAGTAGAAAACCTGACATACAAGGAAAAGTTTTTAAAAAATAAAATCCTGCAGCTCCTTCTGTTTTTGCTGTACTGGCTCCGCAGGACTAAATACAGGGGGAAAAAGACACTTATTTCTGTCAGTGAAGTAGCCAACTATGACTCCAAATACATATGGGGCTATATTCACCCCTGTGCAGAGAGCCAACACAAGACCTATGCACCACTGAAGTTCTATTTTGAGGACTTAGGTGATGCAAATTTGTGCTGACCCTGTGCACAGGGGTAAATTTCACCTAGGGAACATATTTGAGTAGGATTTCCAACCATTTTTTCTGAATATTTGGAGGTTTATTAACCTTAGCTCTGTTCCAGCTCCTTTGTCCACCCACCCGCACACCCTGCTGTCACACCTGCTTTCAGTTTGACACACCTGCTGTTATGGGATGTGCTGGAATTCAGCAAGCAAAATGAGAGGGCCATCAATGTCATAATATGCAGCTAAGTGAGAAGTTTAAAGACTCTTCAGTATTCAAACAGCACGCACAGAGGAAACAGTAAATCGGGATAAACCTTTATTCCTCCCGTATGGCTAATAAAAACGCTACTGCCCGCCATCAGGAACTGAGCCTACATTTCTTTTGTTTGCATTGTTTGAACCAAAATGCAGAGGTACAGACTGGGGGATAACGGGCTCCGCAGCAGCACTGCTGAGAAGGATCTGGGAATCGTGGTGGATCACCACTTCTCCGTGAGTCAGCAAGGAGGTGCTATTGCAAAAAAAAAAAAAAAAAAAAGGCAAATGAAATTTTGGGTTGCATTCACAGAGGTAGAGCATGCAAATCACGGGAGATGATAGTTCTGCTCTACTCGGTGCTTCGTTAGGCCTCAGCTGGAGTACGGTGTCCAATTTTAGTCACCAATGTATAGAAAGGATCATAGAATATCAGGGCTGGAAGAGACCTCAGGAGGTCATCTAGTCCAACCCCCTGCTCAAAGCAGGACCAATCCCCAACTAAATCATCCCAGCCAGGGCTTTGTCAAGCCTGACCTTAAAAACCTCTAAGGAAGGAGATTCCACCACCTCCCTAGGTAACCCATTCCAGTGCTTCACCCTCCTAGTGAAAAAGTTTTTCCTAATATCCAACCGAAACCTCCCCCGACTGCAACTTGAGACGATTCTCCTTGTTCTGTCACCTGCTACCACTGAGAACAGTCTAGATCCATCCTCTTTGAAACCCTCTTTCAGGGAATTGAAAGCAGCTATCAAATCCCCCCTCATTCTTCTCTTCTGCAGACTAAATAATCCCAGTTCCTTCAGCCTCTCTTCATAAATTATGTGTTCCAGCCCCCTGATCATTTTTGTTGCCCTCCGCTGGACTCTCTCCAATTTTTCCACATCCTTCTTGTAGTGTGGGGCCCAAAACTGGACAAGGATGTAGAGAAACTGGAAAGGATCCAGAGGCGAGCAACAAAGATGATCAAAGGGATGGAATGCAAGCCATATGAGCAAAGGCTGAAGGAACTGGGCATGTTTAGTTTGGAAAAGAGGAGATTATGTGTGGACATGATAGTGATCTTCAAATACTTGAAAGGCTGCCATAAAAAAAGATGGAAAAAAGTTGTTCTCTCTTGCCACAGAGGGCAAAACAAGAGGCAATGGGTTCAAACTACAGCAGAGCAGATTTAGATTAAATCTCAGGAAAATCTTTCTAACTGTAAGAACAGTAGGACAAGGGAATAAACTGCCTGGGGAAGTCATGGAAGCTCTTTCACTGGAGGTTTCCAAAAGGAGGCTGGATGGCCATCTGTCTTGGATGGTTTAGACACAACAAATCCTGCATCTTGGTGGGGGGTTAGACTAGATGACCCTTGCGGTCCCTTCTAACTCTACGGTTCTATTATTCTATGACTGACTATGCAATTAAGTCCGCAACTGATTGGACCTTTGAAATCCCTCTTCTTGGTCCCTATACACTTTTAAATCAGTGTGTGACACATTGCTTTTTCTTAGCCATAAAGCCCACTCTTTTGACTGTTTGGCTTTTTAAAAGCACTTTAATGAGATACGTCTGAATCATGTAGCAACATGGGCTTTATTAGGCCTCTCTCTAAAATGCAGCACATACCGTCTGCACACAAGTAGCTGGCATAATCTTGTGAATCATCTGAATGTCAAATGTGTAATAATGAATTTATAGATGATCTTGCAGATTCTTTGAAAGGTGACAGATTCAGCTGGCTGTAATTTGACGTAATTTGTCACCCTTGACATTTTTAATTAGTCATTGTAAGCCTCTGTGTAGCTCCTTTATCGTCATGTCTAAATCAGTTTATATTGTCAATCTTAACATCCCATCGGGCAAAAGATAGCACTTGCATAGGTGCTGGAACTAGGAGTGCTGGAGATGCTTCTGTACCCTCTGGCTTGAAGTTATTTCCATCATATCTAGGCTTTATAGTTTGGTTCAATGGCTCTCAGCACACCCACTATACAAATTGCACCAGCACCCCTGAGCACTTGCTCTACAAGCATGTAACACATAGTGTGTAAAGGCCATGGATGGAGAGGATGGAGTTAAAGGAATCCAAAGAGGTATTAGTAGGGATAACAAAATTAAACTGATCATAGGCCAGAACGGGCCATATGTTCTAGCTGCTCTGTGCCACTTGCCATATGGAGCAGCTGTAAACACTGTTTAACCTGCTGGAGCATTGCAAAGCAGCCAGAGGCTACTGGTGAATCTGGACTAAGGGCCATAGGAGAATTCCTAACTATTATAGTATGTCTACACTGCAACGTAAACCCAGGATTAGTGGGACTCGAGTCAGCCGATCCGTGTTAGGGAACCCTGGACTTGAGCGTCTACATCGTATTTTAATCCAAGGTTAAAAAGTTTCAGACCTGTGCTCAAACCTAAGGCTCTGGCATCCACACTTGCAGTGTACAGACTCGAGTCAAAGTAACCATATCCCAGAGGCCCAAGGGCCCCACCCCTCCGACATGTGGCCACTCTAGCCGTAGGATCATGGTGCACTGTGGGAAAAAGTTACTGCCCGCCCTGCATGTTACCAGGAAGCACCTCGCTTTGCCAAAGGCTTGATGGGTTTGCTCTCCATTGCAGACCCAGGAGGCTCTCTGACAGTGTGCTGGTAGATCGGTGATCAGGAGAGAATGGGTTTTATGCTGACCTGAGCTCCTGCCGTTTGCCAAGTGGCGGGGGGGCGGGGGGAGGCTTCCATTTTCAACAGAGTGGATTGCAGATTGTTGGGCTAGAGAGGACGACGGAAGTTGTCCCATGGAATCGTGGGGTACTTCTGGATGGCTTCAGGGACTTGAGTCAAGCAGGGCTACGGCTACACTGCAAAGCAATAGGGCTTGGACCCCGGGTCCTGGCTTGACTCGAGCATGGATCCCCCAGCCCTGCAAGGTCCTGGAACCCTGAGTCCAAGCCCCGGGTTAGCGCAACTGTAGTGTAGACGCAACGGGTGTTGGGGGGAGGATGTAGCCTTGAGCCCAGGCTCAAGCATGGGCTTACGCTGCAGTGAAGCCTTACACTTAGAACAACGGAGTTGAGACTTGTGTGAGAAACAAAGCTGTGCTGGCTGGAGAAGATCACTTAACCAGGCTTTCTTCTAAGCTCTGGGTTCAGCAGCACCCACAGCAGCCCACCGACCAGAACATCCACACACCACAGAACTAGCTGGGGGCCGAAAAGGGCCCAGCAGGATTACAGCAGCTAGTCATTCAGTCTACAGGGCCTCAGGATACACACTAGAAAGGTGGGGGGATAGGGCCAGCTCACTCTGCTAAGCCAAGCTTCTCTCTGCTCTACTCAAGGTTCTGCTATGCTGATTCCTCATGCAGCTCCCCTTCTGCTTTCTGAGCAGTCACCCCTCCTCTTTTGGGGGCAGGGGGTCAGCACTGGGAAGAAGGAATCCCTAGATCCTGGCCTGGCTGGGCACTGCCGGAGGACTTTGCGTCTGAAGCCAGATCAGCCGCAGTGGTGCGGCTGCGGTGCATCATGTTGCACCAGCCTACTGGCATAATTTGGCCGTGAAGCCAGCTTAGCTGGCCCAGGGAGGGTCATCCCAATCCCAGAGTATTTCTGTACTCCGGTCGAGCTGCTATACAGGTTCAAATGCGTCCTACCCTCCCCTGTTGCCAGTGTTGCAAGAAAAAGAAAAAAAAAAAAAGACAGGCAAGGTCCGGGTGTGTCCCTACTTCACACCGATCCGAGGCTGCATCTTCTCCCCCTGGCGGCTGGAGACTGGCAATAGCTTGGCTTGAGCTAGTGTGCTAAAAATAGCAGCAGGGACACTGCAACATGGGTGGCGGCTCGGGCTAGCCCCCTGACCCCCTGGGTCTGAGCTTGCGTGGCTAGCCTGAGCCACTGCCCATGTTGCAATGGGCAAATCACTAGACCCCAAGCAGAAAAGCCTATAAACAGAGATGAGATGACGCTTCTATGGAGACCACCAAGGACTTCATTTTGGCCGTCAAACTAACATGGAAGGTACTGTTACCACAGTGATGGGCGTCAGCATAAAGCCTGGGAGCCAAAGCAGTTTCAGTTAGTGTATTTGCAACTTAGAAACCACACGAATATGGATCAGAGTGGGTCAGATTCCTAGGGATTTTAAAGTATCACATCAAAGGGAAGAGAACATCATTAGAGGGGGCGGAGAATTAGAGGACTGTGCTGGCATTACAGCAAGATGTGGAAATGCATCAACAAACTCTCTGAAAGCAGGACGGAGAGAATTAAAGCCTTTCTGCGGAGCTGTCAATTCAGAGAGATCCCTGCGGATGGGGAAGTTACCTGGGCAAACATTACCCCTTGTAAAGGAATTGATGGATGACCTGGGAAAGCGTGAGGTCTGTTTTGTCTGATAGCAGCTGTGAGGATGGGACTGAATGTTATTTTCAAAGGTGGAATGGAGGAACATGGAGTGAATCTATCAGGCTTCCAGGCGGTCTGCCAGTGATGATCTCCTTCTCCTTGGACTCCCTGATGTAGCTACGAGCCAGCAAGCAGCACGTAAACAGTGGAACATTTCACAGAGTAATGAGTAGAGGCAGAGGGTTCTCTAGAGCCCAGGGAGCCAGGAAGCTGAATTCCAATTCTGGTTGTGACACCGACCCCCCATAGGGCCTGATAGAACGCTGGCTTAAGTGACCTGCCAAAGGCCATGAGTGGCCACTAAATTTTGAGTTCTGCCAACTGTTGGGTGCCCAGCTTGGGACATCTAGGGGCTGATTTTCAGAGGTGTTCACTCAGCACCGGTCGGTACCATTGACTTCAGCTGAAGCCAGATGCATTTAGCACTTCTGAGAATCAGGCCCCAAGTATCTGGGTTTAAATACCCAAAAGTATAAGGCCACTTGGAAAAACTTGGCCTAAAACTCTACCTCCATTTTCCTATCTATAAAATGGGGCTGTTACTAATTGCCTACCTCAAATAAGAGAAGCTAATCCTCACTCTTTCTACCAGCATAATTAACTATGATGGGAAAATTAACAGGCTCGGTTTAAAAACCTTGGCTCAAGAACCAAAGCAGGGAAAGGACAGGAAATCCAAAGCTCTGGACAGAATATTTCCAAACCAACCAAGTGTCTGACTGCAATAATTGAACAGCATGATCAGCAGATGAGCACAAACTTGTTAGGGATCAGCTATGGGCTGCAGCTTCTTTATACAAATGAGTTAGAGAATAGTATTTGCACAGAAGATCTCGAGTTGTCGATGATATAGGAACCATGAAGCAAGACAAATAAAAATCCATAATTAAATGGGTACACAATCAGACTGTATTATCACATACATGATTGGGAGCTAAACTGAATCCTCTTATACTAACTGCTTTACTTTGCTCCTACCCACAAATCTGATCCACTGAATAGGCACGAAATTTTGGCAGTAAAAGTCTGTTATCATTAGTACAATACAGCGTGCTGCTGCTGAAAATAACCTTTTTAAATCTGGTTTAAGCTGTATCTGTCACATATCACTTTAAAATTGTCGGTGGCTTCTGTACACCTGTGTAATACATTGCACTACAGCATGTAAGTGCTGTGACAGAAAGTGATGTGTAAAATTGAAAGCAAAACACTTCATTTTCTTTTCTTCTCTCCCCCCGCCCCCCTCCAAATAACCTCTACTGATATGCCTTGCATCTACTCAGTTGGGATTTATTTTAACAGTCGGAATCTTTTAAAGACGAAAATGCCTGCAGGGGCATTCAGTACAGATAATATTCTGAGTGCAAAAAACCAGAGATGTTTGCAAACTTTTCAGAAAAATCTCAGGTTACTTTTGCTGGTATATGACATATTCATTTCTGTAGGAGGGTCAGGAGAACATCCCTGAGCACAATGGCAAATTGCAGTTGAATGGAAAATGCGGCAACATATTGGCTAGGGAAGAGGTTCGGGGAAACGGCACAAATATCCCCTACAGCCTTCTGCTCTATGAATCAGCTTCAATGAAAGCTCAGTATCAGTCAGATCTCATTGCTTGAGGAAGAAAACAGAAATGAAAGCAGACAGCATTGATGTTACTTCAGAGAGCAGCTGTCCTGTCATGAGCGCTGGCTTTGAAAATGCTGGTTCACATTTTTCAGATTGTGTATCTCTGCAAGGCACACAGAGAAGAAGAATGGAATTACACCAAGAACAGGAAGGCCATCCTTAGTTAAAAAGCAAACGAGGTAATAGATTAAGTATGGAGTGGGGATTTGTACAGATGACTTTGACGGGCTTCTGTGAAGACCCTTATTCTTGCCTGTAGCTTCAGCAGCTATATCCCTTTGATAACCACCTTAAGACGGCTGAGAGATGGAACAATAGGGCCATACCTTGAGGATATGGAAATCAAACAGGGGCAATCTGTTGTGAGCTCTTGAGTTCCTTGAACCTGAAGATAATGGGGGGCAGGGAGACCACCAGAATGCTAGAATTGTGGGGCAACCCCAGTCTTAAGCTTATTCTGTTAAACACTTTGGAAGTTGTAAAGTGTCAACAGGCCATGCTGTAATTAGGGATGAGGCCTGTGATCTTGTCCCTAGGATTACGTATGGTGGGGAGATCTGTACAGATGGCACTAGCAGCCTTCTAGAGAGGCCCTTACATGTTTCTGAACTCTGGCTAGATGACATTCCTCGGTTGACTTTGGCACAGTTGGTACCAGCTGATTGTAAGTATTCAACATCCACGTGGATGTTAAAGTCATCGGGCACTATCAGCTTTGGAGTCTCTAATGCCACCACGGTCCATTTACGTGGGTCATCGAGTACATCAGAACCAGACATCGCAACCTAGCCCCGTTCTGAGACTTTCAGATGAGACAAATGCAATGGATTCCATTCCAGTTCTGGGGTAGGAGCATTATGTACCAGTAACGAGTAGAAAGGAGAAAAATGTGAATTTTCATTACTTTGACAAAGTATGTGCAATGGTGCAAACAACCTCAAAAACTAAATCACATCCGCTTTCTGATTGGATGCCAACAATGCAGAGCTATCACCTCTACTGTGTGCACGTACTCTTCCCCTGCCTCGTTCTAGAATTACAAACCCATTCAAGGAGCACAGGGTAAGAACTCCAGCTGAAAATAAAGAGATTAGAAGGATAAAGCCATTGACTTTTGGCAAGGGAATAAACTCAGCAGATGGAACAAACTCCAATGGACACAACTGGAATGTGTGAGCTGCATAAGACCTAGGTTACTAATTGAATCTAATGAGAAGACCTAATTTCTCAATAAAGAAATGTGGTAGGGAGAATATGAAATTTGTGGGGGATTGTTTTGACTCACTGAAGCCTATCTCCAGTAGTGTAAATACCATACAAAGAATTCATAGAAAAATTCATTCACAATCTTGGTGGGAACATGTCCACAGTCACTCTCTGGTTAAATGTTTTCTCTTTTCCTTTACATGCGTATTTATAAAGATCCACGTTAGTAAGTGTGACATCTTTTTCATATTTGCCTGCGGTTCAGAATGCACTGTAGGCTGATAATCCAAAAGGTCTTTTGTGAATCCAGATGAGGATATGAAGATACCTTGTCAAAAGTAATGAAAATCCTCATTTTAATCCTTTCTACCCTTTACGGTTGTATAATTCTTTATTGTGGCACAAAAGTCTGGAAACTGAATCACAGCAGAGAAGAGGGACCAGGCTTGTAGACACTTCCCTTTCTGTCAGATAGTTGCTCCAGGCTGGAAATTAGCTCCAAGTTCTGCTCTCTAGCTACTGAAGATAGGACACTGGGTCTGTTACATCCATTTGTAAACACTCGGTTCAAGCAGAATAAGTAGCTCAGTTGCCAGCAAGGATGAAACTGGCTCCTTACATGCTTTCTTTCAAAGGCATTCCAAATCTTTCATTTCCACTGTAAAAATTTGTATAGGGTCTCATGGACAGGGGAAAGTAAAATAAGCTTTCCAGAGTTAGACGGGCCCAAATCAGACCCACTGAGCAGGATTCCTTCAAACTTTGGATCTAATGTTTGGCTCTTATGTAGCCCTTGGAGATCTATTGTTGAAAAAGAAGGTCTGTAAAACGAGGAGTGCGATACTGATCAGGAAACTGAGCCACCGAGAGAAAGTGTCTTGCTCAAGGTCACGCAGCAGGTCACTGGCCAAACTAGCCATTGAACCCAGGTCAATGCCCTCTTGACTGACTCCTGCTGACTTACTAGGTCCCGTCTTCAAGTTTGTCCCATGATGTAGCAGCAGCCAGTTATGAACAACTGAGCTGATGGCTCAGACCTATCCCTTGTTATGGCCAAAACCTTCCAGAGAATGGCCACTGATTTTCAATGCCTCAACTTTTAAGAGCCCTGGGACTCATCTGCAGAAGTGTTGATTAGCCACAGCTGCCAATGACTTTGGTTAGAGTGGTGGCTGCTCAGTACTTCTGAAAAAAAAAACAGGCCTATGGTGTCTCAAGCTAGGCACCTAAAAAGCCGTAGCACCTAAAATCTCTGGCCACTCTCGGAAACATTGGCCTCTGACCTTTGAAAATGATACTATAAAAATCAGTGTGCAACAGATGAGCTGCATGCCGGCAGGCAGAAACTAACCTGCATGTACAGACCTCCATGATCATGTGTCCTCTGGAGTGCTTGGCACCAAAAAGCCCATTGTGTAATCACACATGTAGAAAAGAAAGCCCCTGTTTCTCATCTGAATTATGTGCATTCATAACAAACAATACTGCATAGCATTCATACAGTGCTTTTTCACACCCAGATCTTAACGGGCTTTATAAGGGGGGGATATGACTATTTGTGAAGGGAGTTAAGGTGACTGTGACTTGCCCACGGTTGCAAAGCACGTCAATGGGAGAGTGGGGATAGAACCTGGGAATCCTGATTCTTGGCTTTAGTCTCAATTGCCATACTGGCTATATTCACTCTCCAGCAAATGTTTGAGATTTTAGCCTATGTTTTAACAATTGTTGGTTTTGGGAGGTGGTTTTTTTGTGGGGGGAGAGGAAGAGGATGGTAGAGGTATCTTGGTTTTTTTCCCTCATTGGAATGTAGGGCAGTAATAGTGTCAGTGCTCCTTATTAATTTATGGCTTGGACACTGGTCCATGTATTTTTAGATTGTAAGCTCTTTGGGTCAGAGGCTGTCACTTTCTATGTCTGTAGAGCACCCATCACGATGGAAGCTATGCTTTTTTACAATAGCTGAAGATCTGGTCCTCTCTCTCTCTCTCGGGGCAGGGTTGTCTGGTGTCAAAGCAATATGCACAAACAACCAGCGGCTTGTCTTGCCTCATTGTCACTGTTATGGTCAGAGGATACGGAGGTCAGCAATCCTTCTAGGCTGTAAGCCAGACATTTGGTGAGCGGATATTAAGGGGCTAGAGAGGGGTCAGCTTTGCTATTAAACATCTGTTTCGGTGAAGATGTATTACACCTCACAGTTGTCTCCTGTCTGTCACTGGAGTTGCTAGCTGTAGCAGCTGAGTATTTGTTGTCTGATCCCTTCCCCATGTGCCATAGCCTCACTTGGCTTTGACGATCCACTTTCATTTGTGCTTTTCTCCGAAGGCCCTACTTTTGCTTTGCCAAATTTCAAGCCTTTCCTTGCTCGCTTCCCCCAGAGCTGGTCAGTAAAGACTCCTCTGTGCATGACAGGACACTGAAGTTCTACTAGGTTTCTCTTTTTCTTTTCTCTTCAAGCTTCTTTCCACTGCAAGTCAGCCAGGTTGTCTGTGTCCTGGTCCCCTTGCCACTAGGGCTTCCCTTTGCCTTCTGTTTAAACTCTCATCTCCACTGGAGACTCTGTGGTCCCCCAGATGTACATCCATGCAGCAGATGGCTCACACAGCTTCAGATATACTATTCATGTCCTTATTCAGCATCAAAAGAAAAATTCCCTTATAGTGCACTGTTTTGATGGGTATCACAAATATTTGCTGAATAAATAACATGGAGCACTTATCACCCGTTAATGTCAAAGAATTTTGCAAAGAAGGGAATAAGTATCATTGTGCCCATTTTACATATAGGGGAAACTGAGGCATGGCAGTGAAAGGCTCTGGCAGGAGGGAGGCAGTGCGGAAAGGCTCCGGCAGCAGGGAGACCTTGCTAAAAATAGGAGGGCAGACCAGGGAGGCACTGCTTGGGTGCATAGTGCAGGATACATACCCATAGGTTCACGTCTTTACTCACCTAAGCAGTGTCGTGCCATCTACACTACTATTTATACCTGGGCTAGGTATAAATACCTGCAGCGTACGTACTCTACACACTGCCATAAGGAGCATGCAGTGTTGACGTACCCAGGTTTACACCTACATAACTGAGATAAGAAACCAGCCCTTAGTCTTCTGTCTTGATTTCTATGGGTCCTTGATGGGCTGCTCTTTCGCAGGACTTTACTCGTGAACCTTTTATTTACTTCAGTTGGCAGCTCTCTTCTTTCTATGACAGAACTGAACCATGCCCCTAGCATGGTGTTAAGGGGGCTCTGTGCTGCTGGCGGTCTCTCAGATGAAACCTACAATGGCTTGCAGTCTAAGCCCATAACGATAACAATATCTAGTCTGATTCACAGCATCTCTTTTCCTGTGTGCGCGCATGCAAGAGTCTTGGTGTTCATCGCCCTGTTTCAGTCCAAATTCCATTTTGGGGCAATGGCATCCCACTGAACTGAAATTCCCCCTTGAGTTTTATTTGGGTACAACGTTCTTCTTTGTGTCCTGTCCTAAACTGTTGTGCATTATCACCATATGCTGCTAAACAGCTGCCGTATTTCAATGGCTGGTGCAATCATCCTTTATATATAGCGTGTGTATTAGTGTGTGAAGCAATTCAGGAGCCTTTGGGATGAAAGATGCTTCATAAACCAAGATTTTATTATTAGATTAATCTTGCCTCCGTAGGGGTGAAGATAACCGCCTTCTGTTAGTTATCCAGGCATGCGCTAGATTTCTAGACGCAAGGAATACATAAAGTATGAATTTTATTTTTATTTAATAACCAAATGTACTCTTAGCTGTCCAGACGTAACCCTACACTCCAGGGATATTTTATCGTCATGGTAACAACTGAAAAAAACAATAGACAGACAATTTTTTTTTAAGGGAGGAAAATATCTGGCTGGCTAGGCTGTGCACCCCGTGGCAGTCCAGTCCAGTCCATTGAATATGGCAGAATGCTCAAATGGGTTTTAGAATGGCTTCTGCCACTCACCTATGGCTCAATCATTGCAGATCTCTAAGGCGTGTCAAAGGTCAGATGTGTGAGCGGCTTTCTCTGCCTCTGTCAAAGCAAGGTTTTGTCTCTGTGCAGCTGGTCTCTTGCACGTAGAGGTGTATATGGCTGTTAACCTTACTGCATTGTGGTTCATTACTTTAAATCACAAAAGGCACAGGTGAGGCTATTCCTAGCTCCCCTCTTAAAAGGCCAGCCAACCCTGGACATAGGTGAATCCACTCTGGCTGCAGCTAGCTCCAAGGCATGTCTCTAGGTGAGGATGGATTTCTGTGCAGCAGACTCCAGCCAGGATGCTGATGGCCAGATAGCAGTAACATCAACTTGTGAGCTGCTAGGTAGCCATTCCTGTGGACCAGAGTATAGGGTTCTTGCTAAGCTTTTTAAAGTCGTGCTTCACTAGTGTATAGACTGTGCACTGGGTCTCTGCACAGGAGGAATTTCACCCTAGGTAAACAGTAGGATTGTCACCCTTCCAGGATTGTCCTGGAGTCTCCAGGAATTAAAGATGAATCTTTAATTAAAGATGTCATGTGATGAAACCTCCAGGAATATGGCCAATCAAAACAGGCAAACCTAGTAAACAGCTGATCAGAATTGTGGGCAGGTCTTGAATTTTTCTTGACCCATCTGGTATAATTGAGATAAATGTACTTTACACCGTAATAAAAATTCTCTCTCTCCTTTACTTTGATATAATCATTGCTCAAACCATCTGATTTTGAGGCTTGTGAATATAGAATTTAGAATAGAACGAGTTTCAACAACGCCCTGTATAAATACAGCGCAAGTTGATAGCAATTAGAACTAAAACAGCTGAGATTTTGTCCTTTTGTATTGAAAGAGGATTAGATGTAATTTTCCACACGCGGTTGAAGAAAAACATACAATCCCCACCTCTGACACGCACCCTTTCTCTCTGTTTAGCTGCCAAAGCAAAGATTAAGTAGAGTCAAAGGAGACACAGCCAAGACAGACTATAATAAGCAATTTTCAAATATGCCGTTTTGGTTCTGGATTCATAGCATCTCTCTTCCCTCATCTGTGGCTGGTAACGTTCCCAGAGAAAACAACTGAATTTCCAACTACACACCATACATCACTGGCAGCCTTTGGGTTGAGATTTCACCCTTAGCCAAATGCTAGCAAGTACCTGGGAACTTCCCGTGGAGATAGGGGTTGTTTGGCAGAGGAGGAATCTGTTAGCAAGGAAGCTGATGTGCTACAGAATTTGTCTTGAGCTGCTTGCGTGTTCCTTTTATGGTTCGGTCATGAGATGGAGTGAGCAGAGATTAGCACAGCTATGAAACTTACTCCTGTAATGTCTTTGAGGTGAGCAGGGTTCAAGATGTTATTGGCAGAACTGTATGAATAACTAACTGATTTTTCAGCCAAACCGGAAAAAAAAAAAACAGGAAAGAAAATTCAGGGTCGACCTGAAATTAAAAGTTTTGGAATTTTTCAGAAAACCAAAAAAGGTGAAAAAAATTTAACTTCAGGTAGAACAAAATATTTTGTTCTCACTTTTTTTTTTACACTCTAAAACTTATGTAACGAAATTGAAGTACCTTTCAAAATGAAAAGTATCAACAAATTTAAATGCTTTGTTTAAAAAGCTCAATTAAATATTTAGATTTTTTCCAAATTTTTTTTTTTAGGGAGAGGGAGCTGGGTTTCCAGACCAAAACAATTCAGTGTGTGTGTGGGGTGGGAGAAAAAAGTTTAGTCCAAAAATTTTTGCCCGGCTCTAATCATCAATCAAGAGGGTTCCCAAGCAACCTTGTACAATCTCCAAAAGCCCTGGGGGTCTGGTTCAGCTCTGAAATGGTTGTAAATTCAATAACGCCACTGAAGTTAGTGTGACGGATTTACAGCTGTCTTGCCCAGTGTGTAGCAAAATGGATGTGAAATGCTTCTGAATCAGAATTCTCCACTGCCTCACATGGAGGGTAGCATTTTACACCTCACTTTGTACAGGTGGAAACAGCTCCTCAAGGGAGAAGGCAGGGGTGGATTGATTTACACTGCTGTAAGTGATAGAAGACACCAGCCCTGCACAAAGCAGGTAACGTCTCATTAGGGTGACCAGATGTCCCGATTTTATAGGGACAGTCCCGATTTTTGGGTCTTTTTCTTACATAGGCTCCTCTTACCCCCTACACCCTGTCCCGATTTTTCACACTTGCTGTCTGGTCACCCTACTTCTCATGCAACAGGAAGAGAGTATAACTAGCTGACAGGGGATTTTGGGAAGTCATGCAGAGTCCAAGTGCTGGTGTGGTTTGCAGAGTGGGGTTGACATATTCACGCTCATACGACAGACACAGGAGCCTTCCCCATAACTATACTGAGAGAGGACCATGCTACACTGACTTTCCTCCCTTCCAAGCTGCTTTTAGAGCAAAACCCTCGCTATTAAAAAAGTCCAGCATCCTCAGGACACACAGGGAGATCAGTATCTTGGTACTGCACTCTGCAGATTTACCTAAACCAAACAGTGCTGCACAAAGGTGTATGTTGGTTTTTAAACAAGCCTGATTGAACATAGTGTTTTACCCGCTGACCGGTTCTCTTCCCGTAAGGTGAAACTAAGGAAACTACTGGAGTACATAACAAAGAGTCTCAACTGTACACCCCTTGAATAGGGCAGTCTCTTAGGGGAAACCAACAGAGCTATGCACACAGAAATTAATGGGCTGGGATATGAACTAGTAGTAGAATCATTCGCCTCCTTCTTAAATACTATTCTTCCTGACCAGAGACTGGAACTTGTATTGTTGAGCTCAATAAAAGGGCTGGTTCAGTTTAAATTCCGGTTTCTGTCTTTGATCATGGCTTAACTCCCATCATAAACCCAGCCTTGTGTATAATGTCTGAATGCTGTTTTGTGCACGAAAGCAAAGCCGCCTCTTGCCATGTGCTCTCCATGTAGGAAGGCTCAGGCTGAGACCCATCTCCATTGGAAGCAAGTTGGATGGCTGTCGACCTATTCATGGAGAGGCCTATATCCTGGCTCCCACAAGCTCCGCCCTGGAGTTTGTCAACCGAGGAGCCTCATGCCCCCTTTATCCCTCTTCTCTGACCTGGAGTGACTCCCCTCTCTTGGGGTGAGGGTATTTCAGCCTCCCTACTCACCCCCCCTCTGTCGGCTGACAAACTCCGGGGTCACTTGTTCGCTGAGAACTGGAGGGAACCCACTAAGGCAGAGGTGGGCAAGCTATGGCCCGTGGGCCACATCCGGCATGCGGGACCATCCTGCCTGGCCCCTGAGCTCCCAGCCAGGGAGGCTAGCCCCCGGCCCCTCCCCGGCTGTCCCCTCTTCCCCTCAGCCTCAGCTCACCGCGCCGCCAGCACTCTGGGCGGCAGGGCTGCGAGCTCCTGCCGGGCGGCAGGGCTGCGAGAGCCGCCAGGGGTAGTGTATTAAATTGCTCCCCATAGGGATGTACTCCCCATAGGAGCACCAAGACTGGCAGCCATAACTAGTACACCATAAGTAGCACATTCCTACAGGGAGTAATTTAATAGACACCTGGGTAGGGAAGGCTGTGCCCCCCAAACAGCCTGGCCTCCGCCCCCTCCCACTTCCTGCCCCCCTCAGACCCATCCAACCCCCCCTGCTCCTTGTCCTCTGACTGCCCCCTCCCAGGACCCCCCACCCCTAACCTCCGGGACCCCACCCTCTATCCCACCTCCCCTGTCCCGACTGCCCCGACCCCTATCCACACCTCCGCCTCCTGACAGGCCTCCCGGGACTCCCATGCCTATCCAACTGCCCCCTGCTCCCTGTCCGCTCCCCGGGGCTCCCTGCCCCTTATCCAACACCCCCCCCCGCCACTCCCCGCCTCCTTAACATGCCGCTCAGAGCACCAGGGCTGGCAGCTGTAAGTAGTACGCTGTAAGTAAGTAGCACATTCCTATGGGGAGCAATTTACTACACTACACCAGCCCGCCATACAGTTTCAGAACCCCGATGTGGCCCTGGGGCCAAAAAGTTTGCCCACCCCTGCACTAAGGGCTAGATTGAGAAGGAGCCTGGGCTCCTAACTCAGGGTCATAAATTCCACTGGCCAGCAGGGCACCTAGGAGGTAGGCATTACAATGCTGAACATTACACGCCCATCGCGAATCTATCTTCGCACAGAATACCAAGCACCCTCCAGCTACCAACCTGGGCTGGATTCAGACTGGGGAGCAACAGGTGAAAGGCTCCGTACCCTTTTATTAGTCCCCTGAGCAGCAGCCCTTTCTCAAAGTCTGCTGGGCTAGTGAAGAAGGGAAGCTGTGCTTTTCACACACAAACACCTCTGTGGTCCCTTGCGTACACACCAGCAAGGAAGCGATCCTGTTCACTTCCATAGCGGGCTGGGGCACTGGGGCATTCAAAGCGCACGTTCACCCCCGAGGAGGTGTGCTTAGCCTCATTTTGCAGCGGAGTAACTGTGGAAGTGCAGGGGGATTAACGGCCTGTTTTCCAGAGGGGCCGAGCACCCAGAACTCCTGTTGAACGCAGTGAGCACTGGGCATGTTCAACATGTTGGCAAACAAGCTCTGTAACATGCTGATAGTCTGTAGCAGAGCCAGCACCCAGATCACTCAGGCCTGTGCCTCTTCCACATGACTTTCTCCTGCTCTTTTGCGTGGACAAGTGAAAGGCAGGATCTGGCTGTGACTCATTCTTTCTTTTACTGTTTGTCTAGATAGTTATGGCCGTCACCAGCACGGTATCTGAGCCCCTTACAAACATTAACGCAGTTCACCTTCATCACCTTCCTATGCGCTAGGAACACATTTTATAGATGGGGAGACAGAGGCACAGAACCCATAAAGGTATGTCTACACAGTATTTTGGAGTGAGCCTTCCAGCCTGGTGGACAGACAGACAGTCTAGCAGCGCTTATGCCGGTGCTCCATAAAAAGGAGTGTAGCCAGCGGATTTGAAGTCAGGGCTTGGGCTCTGAAGCCTAGGGAGGGGGGTGGGCTTCAGAGGCTCGCTCCAAAATGCTGTGTAGACATGCCCACTCTGAATTCCACCCAGTGCCTTACCCACAGGGCAGTTTCAGAAGGACAGCCTTAACTACTTCAACCTCCTTTTCGCTTTCCTGCACCTGCCATCAGGCCACATCTATCCACCCAAGTCCTGCACACCACAGACGTTCTGTACCCTGCCTGTAAAATCTAATTTCCATTTTAATGGAAACTTGCTCATTTAAAAAAAAAAAACCTGCAGAGATGTTTTTTTAAAAACAAAATTGAAATTGACGTGTTATTTTTCCCCAGTAATAAATTATTGACATTGATTTGGTTTCAGTACATGCCACAGTCAGTTATCTTACATCTAATCTTTAGATGGTGGGGGGAGTCGGTCTCTCTTTTCTGTTTGAATCAGATGTTTTCATGTCAGCTGGGCTTGAAAATAAATTTAAAATTCATGTCCTTCCTCCCAAAGGGGCCTCTGGAAAAACGTAAACCAACTGAGCAGGAAGGAGCTTTCCAGGTGAAGCCTGCCCCCAAACAACCCTCTGTTCATTTGCGAAGGGTGAACATTAACAAAAATTACACACACAAGTTGTGGAAAGGATACAAACCCTCATGCTTCAGGGCACATGTCAACCTCTAACTAATGGGAGTCAGGAGGAAACTTTCCTTGGGGCCAAGTTGCAGAAAACTGCCTATTCCAGAGTATCTTGCACCTTTCTTCAAAGCAGCTGGTACGGGCCAAACCAGGGATGCGGCTAGTTATGGTGTAGCCCACACAACTGACTTTGTGTAATAGAATGTGTGCCCTCCATGCCTCGTGCAGCCCAGAAATTCTACCTTAGCCTCTCAGCATGCCCATGGCATGCCAAGCATGCTCCTGCAGCTCAGAGTACTTTGTTAAAGCAAAAAGATGGGAGTCCCAGCCCGTGTTTTGGTGCCAAGCCTCACTCCCGCACAGCTGTCCTCAAGTCTGATCCCCACTCATCACTCTTTGGAGCAGCGTCCTTGTTTTCCTACACGTGTTAGATGCTTTATCAGATGGCTGGTGCGATATAAATAAGTGTGAGTGAACACTGCCATAGAGAGGGAGAGAGTCATTGGGTGTTTTAGAGCCAAGGACAGGGAGACAATGTTTTGGGTTCTATTCCCTGCTTTGGGAGGGAGTGTGGTCTTAATGATTAAATCAGGTTGTCTGGGAGTCTGGAGTCCTGAAGTTCAATCCCCTGAGTCACTGTATGGCACTGGGCAAGTCACCCAAGTCCACTGTGCCTCAGTTAGCCATTCAGTAAAATGGGTATAGCAGCACCGACCTCAAAGGGTGTTCTGAGGCTTAATATTTTCTGTGAGGCCCTTGAACAAAATGCATGATAGCAGTGCTAAATATTATTAGACGGTGCTATTGAGGCACCACAGTCAGAGCGAGCTCAGGCAGATGTAAACGTGAAGGTAAATGGCTTAAGGAGAAGCGAAATCTAGACAAGGCTGTGGAAAAGGAGGGAATAAAACATTTGTTCAAGTCCCTTTAATCCCTTCCCGTATATGTGTTAAATGACAGATGAGAACAAAATGGGAAGAGGGAGAGGGAAAGCAGTTAGTGCAGAAGAGTGTTGGTCTTTTTCTTGAAAAACTTTGTATTTTTCAGCTCTCACTGAAATTTCAGGTTTTTTACCAGTTCTAATAAATAAGCCCCTCAGTACGATTCTTTAAGATCCTCCTAGCCAAGAGATCACAGCCATAGACCGAAGCCGTGATGTCACTACTGTAAGATATAGGATCGGAACACTAACAACATTAATAATTAGCATCTTGCTTTGTAGGGTCTGAGAAGGCTTTACAGAAACTAACTAGCTGTGCTGACTGATGCCCCCCTTTCCATGCTGTTTTATCCCCATTTAAAAAAAAGGAGAAACTGAACCACGTATAAGGGAAGTGAGTTACACGAGATCCCCCACAACTGCGGTTTTCAAACATTTTGAGCTGAAGCCCCCCCTTTGAGTTACAATTTTTGGTTGAGCCCCTCCACCCCATGCAGACAAAAATAGACACAATACTTGCCCCTCCTCCCTCAGGCTTTCAGGGTGGGGGAAGGCACGTGTGACACCCTCTGGGGGAGGAGGCAGCGCTGGGAGTAGAGGCTGCCAGGAGCGGAAATCGCTGTGGCTGTGGTGGATGTGGACACTGACTCCCAGCCCTGGAGATGGTACTCCCTCCCTGAGCCCCGCCACATGGGGTGGGACCGAGCCGCCTGGCGTTGCATCTCAAACCCCCTCTACCACAAACATTCCTCCGTGCCCCCACAGAATCATAGAATATCAGGGTTGGAAAGGACCTCAGGAGGTCATCTAGTCCAACCCCCTGCTCAAAGCAGGACCAATCCCCAACTAAATCATCCCAGCCAGGGCTTTGTCAAGCCTGACCTTAAAAACCCCTAAGGAAGGAGATTCCACCACCTCCCTAGGTAACCCATTCCAGTGTTTCACTACCCTCCTAGTGAAAAAGTTTTTCCTAATATCCAACCTAAACCTCCCCCACTGCAACTTGAGACCATTACTCCTTGTTCTGTCATCAGCTACCACTGAGAACAGTCTAGATCCATCCTCTTTGGAACCCCCTTTCAGGTAGTTGAAAGCAGCTATCAAATCCCCCCTCATTCTTCTCTTCCGCAGACTGAACAATCCCAGTTCCCTCAGCCTCTCCTCATAAGTCATGTGTTCCAGTCTCCTAATCATTTTTGTTGCCCTCTGCTGGACTCTTTCCAATTTTTCCACATCCTTCTTGTAGTGTGGGGCCCAAAACTGGACAGTACTCCAGATGAGGCCTCACCAGTGTCGAATAGAGGGGAACGGTCACGTCCCTCGATCTGCTGGCAATGCCCCTACATATACATCCCAAAATGCCATTGGCCTTCTTGGCAACAAGGGCACACTGTTGACGCATATCCAGCTTCTCGTCCACTGTAACCCCTAGGTCCTTTTCTGCAGAACTGCTGCTGAGCCATTCGGTCCCCAGTCTGTAGCGGTGCATGGGATTCTTCCGTCCTAAGTGCAGGACTCTGCACTTGTCCTTGTTGAGCCTCATCAGATTTCTTTTGGCGCAGTCCTCTAATTTGTCAAGGTCCCTCTGTATCCTATCCCTACCCTCCAGCGTATCTACCTCTCCTCCCAGTTTAGTGTCATCTGCAAACTTGCTGAGGGTGCAATCCACACCATCCTCCAGATCATTTATGAAGATATTGAACAAAACCAGTCCGAGGACCGACCCTTGGGGCACTCCACTTGATACCGGCTGCCAACTAGACATGGAGCCATTGATCACTACCCGTTGAGCCTGACAATCCAGCCAATTTTCTATCCACCTTATGGTCCATTCATCCAGCCCAGACTTCTTTAACTTGCTGGCAAGAATACTGTGAGAGACCGTGTCAAAAGCTTTGCTAAAGTCAAGGAACACCATAGGAGGGCACACCCCACCGGTTGAAAACCTCTGCCTTAATTACTTATGCTAAACTATCTGTTCGACCTTGTATTTAGCTGTGACACTCTGAGTACCTCTCCCAGACCTGAGGAAGAGCTCTGCGTAGCCCGACAGCTTCTCTCTCGCTCCAACAGAAGCTGGTCCGATAAAAGATAAAAGACAGCCACCTTCTCTTTCTAATATCCTGGGACTGCCATGGCTATAACCAAACTGCATATGAAGTCAGTCACTCCGTGGCAGAACTGGGATAGAATGCTCCAGAATTCCCTGCTCTGAGCCCTACATGACCCCTCCAGTTTGCGTTTTCATCCCTGAAATATATTTTTGTTTTAGGTTAAGCTCAGTGAACCCCCAAAGCAGAAAAGTGTTGGGAAAGAAGTTTTTACTTAAACAAAAAAATTAACAAATTTAGCATTTGTGCAGGGCTGAAAATTATTTGAGATAGGTGGTGGCTTTTCTGCAACCTCAGCCCTGGGAGAAAGAGGTGCAAGAGAGACCAAGATTTAACAAAAACAACGAGGACTCCAGTGGCACCTTAAAGACTAACAGATTTATTTGGGCATAAGCTTTCTTATGACTGGGAAAACACTGATGCATCTGAAGAAGTGGTTTATCCCCCACGAAAGCTTATGCCCAAATAAATCTGTTAGTCTTTTAAAGTGCCACCATACTCCTTGTTGTTTCTGTGGATACAGACTAACACAGCTACCCCTCTGATACAAGATTTAACAGAAATCCAGAAAAACTAATTTTTGAAAATACCAATAAAACCCAATTTTGGCTCCCCCCCAAAAAATGAGCCACTGTGTTCCAAAAGTACACACTGAAAATCAGAAATAATAATAAGAATAAACATCACTCAGAACATACCCAGGAACTGTTTATGTTGAATTGCTGTTTCTTGGCAACTTAGGGTGTGAATATCTATATGTACCTAGCGATTGCACATTCCATGGCAACAAGCTGCAAGCCCAGGATTAGTACAGCTCTGGGTTGTGTCCCTTGGGTCAGAGAAGAGACAGATTTAGTTTGCTATGAATACACAGAGGGATTCTTCATTGAGGCTGCTGGACACACACTGACCGTGTGGTTCTTTTTGGGTCTGTAACTCCCAGAGTAAGGGCTTGTGCTACCTAATGTCACCAAAGAGGGTCTTCCCTAAACTCTGGCTTGGGCAAAGTTGGTAAAGAGAAGGGACTGCCAACTGCACTATGCAAAGCAGAGCTGAGATGAAGGAGAAGCAAGGCTAGGAGACAGGAAATTCCCATTCAGATACACCCCGAGGGAAACTACTGTATAGAGATGGGCCTAAACCATAAAAGCCTGGATTTCCTTCCTGCAGTTCAGGAGTGTCCAGCTCTGGGATTTTGCTTCAGACCCATCTCTGAGCGTTGCAGGAAAAAAAAAAATTACTGGCACATTCAATGGTTTTCATATAGAAACAGAGAAAGCCTGGTTTACCTCCCACTCACATTGGTGTAAATCAGGAGTAGTCAATGGGGTTGATGAGATGTGAGGAGAATCTAGGTGAGAAGATGAGAAAGAGCTGTGCTGCTTACCAAGGCATTTCACACACTGTATTGCAAGGCCCTGCGTGGGCGAAAATCAGATACCTGATTCTATAATATACAAGGCACCCTGCGATTACAACTCAAACGGCCATAGCTGAGTTAACTTTAATCTCTCTCTCTCTGGTCCCAGAGCAGCGTGGAACCCTGGGTAATCACTCGAGGAACTAGCCTGTGTGCTATCAGTACCCGAGTTAGATTAAAGCTAGCTCAGGTATGTCTATTCCAGGTGTGAAACAGCCCCCCGCTCCCAATTACAGTACAGACATATCCTAATACATAAGAGCAGCTGTTTGCTTCAGAAGAAGCTATATACCCCCTACCCAATATGTTTTGATAGAAATGTATCTTTAAACGCTGTAGAATTTAATCACTGGAAGTTGTGAGCTGCCCTCTAGAATTCTACCTCCGGGATACAATTCTCTAAGAATGAGCTCACTGGCTACTAAATTCAATAGTCCTGCTCCATAACCTGCCAGCATGTCTGGTGCATGGGCAGGGAGAGATCAGCTGACAAGCTGGCAGGGAGGATGTGATACTTTTCTCTCACAAATGCACGCGAGCTGACAGCCCTGGTTCTATGCTCTTATCGTGGAGTTAAGGAGGTTGCAGGATCACATTTTCCCCCTTGTATTTCTCGTCAAATGTTCATGTCAAGAAAGAAAAAAGAGACGGTGGTGATAATGATATAATTGTTCTCTGCACAGTGATACCGTTATTATATAATTACAAGATATGTTAATAGTCAATCGTGGTATAATTTCATCATATGTTTAGACATTTCCATCTAACTGAAATGCTTTCATGGCCCCCATTACCATAGTATTGGAGCACTGTATTTATTTTACTTTTATTGTATTTATACTCTCAACACCCATGTGCGGGGAAATATCTCAGCTTTCTTTCCGATGGGTTGTTGAGGCTCAGAGACGCTAAGGGTAAAAAAAGCACCTGACTGACGTAGGCTCCTAAATTCAATTTTCAAAAGTGACTTAGGGCCAGGTTTTCTAAGGTACTTATGAACCTAAAGGTACAGGAAGGCGCCTAGTGGGATTTTCAAACTCACCTAAGCAGGTTTGGCTTCCTTACCTGCTTCGGCAGCAATGTAAGTCCTCCTAAGCACATATCTGCATCCTGGGTGTCTAAATACCTTTGAAAACCTGGCCCTTCCGGTCCCAGCTGTAAGTCCCATTGACAAGACTTAGGCCCCACTTAGGCCAGCTGTCTAAGGCCCATTGACAAGACTATGTCCCCACTAGAAATGTTACAGTGGCACAATTGCAGACGCACAGCTGTGCCGCTGGGGTTCTCGTCGCTATAGTAACTCCACCTCGCTGAGAGATGGCAGCTAGGTTGATCAAAAATCATAGACTATCAGGGTTGGAAGGGACCTCAGGAGGTCATCTAGTCCAACCCCCTGCTCAAAGCAGGACCAATCCCCAACTAAATCATCCCAGCCAGGGCTTTGTCAAGCCGGGCCTTAAAAACCTCTAAGGATGGAGATTCCACCACCTCCCTAGGTAACCCATCCCAGTGCTTCACCACCCTCCTAGTGAAATAGTGTTTCCTAATATCCAGCCTAGACCATGCCCACTGCAACTTGAGACCATTGCTCCTTGTTCTGCCATCTGCCACCACTGAGAACAGCCGAGCTCCATCCTCTTTGGAACCACTCTTCAGGTAGTTGAAGGCTGCTATCAAATCCCCCCCTCACTCTTCTCTTCTGAAGACTAAATAACCCCAGTTCCCTCAGCCTCTCCTCCTAAGTCATGTGCCCCAGCCTCCTGATCATTTTCATTGGCCTCCGCTGGATGTTTTCCAATTTGTCCACATCCTTTCTGTAATAGGGGGCCCAAAACTGGACGCAATACTCCAGATGAGGCCTCACCAGTGCCAAATAGAGGGGAATAATCACTACTAATGTAGCCCAATATGTCGTTAGTCTTTTTGGCAACAAGGGCACACTGCTGACTCATATCTAGCTTTTCATCCACTGTAATCCCCAGGTCCTTTTCTGTAGAACTGCTGCTTAGCCAATCGGTCCCCAGCCTGTAGCGGTGCATGGGATTCTTCCATCCTACGTGCAGGACTCTGCACTTGTCCTTCTTGAACCTCATCAGATTTCTTTTGGCCCATTCCTCCAATTTGTCTAGGTCACTCTGGACCCTATCCCTACCCTCCAGCTTATCTACCTCTCCACTCATCTTAGTGTCATCTGAGAACTTGCTGAGGGTGAAATTCATCCCATCATCCAGATCATTAATAAAGACGTTGAACAAAACCGGCCCCAGGAAGAATTCTTCCATTGACCTAGTGCTGTCTACATTGAGGCATAGGTGGGCTTAGGTTGGCTTAACTACGTCTCTGAGGGGTGTGAATTTTCACACCCTGGAGTGACACAGCTAGGTGGACCTAACTTTCTAGCGTAGGCCAGCCCTGAGTGATGGCCTAAGGTCCTTGCCTAGAGCAAGGAGCTGAACCTGGGGTCTCCTAGGTCCCAAGGCTATCCCCTAACCTTCCTTTCTTCTCCCTGGATTGCTTTTCCTCATCAGTATGCCTATGCGGTATTGCCTCTTTCCCCTCTGTCTCTCACATTCACTCTGTGCCTTTTCCTCCTCCAAAGGACTTGCCACATTTATTCTGGTGTCTTGCCTCCATCAGGAGCACTCCAGCAGCCAGTGTCATAGACAAATTGATGACAATTAAAGGTTTCAGAGTAGCAGCCGTGTTAGTCTGTATTCGCAAAAAGAAAAGAGTACTTGTGGCACCTTAGAGACTAACCAATTTATTTGAGCATAAGCTTTCGTGAGCTGTAGCTCACGAAAACTTATGCTCAAATAAATTGGTTAGTCTCTAAGGTGCCACAAGTACTCCTTTTCTTTTTGACAATTAAAGGGATCTCTAGGCCATTTGGCTGGATTTTATTTCATCATTATGACAATTATTTGTCCATTTCATCATCTGGACGGTTTTCACATCTGTGAAGCACTAACGGAGAAGGAAAGTTCTCTAGAGTGTGTTGCCAGAAAGTTGATTTGAGATGTAAAAGCGGTTATTTATGTCTGATTGCAATCCGCTATTAACGAATGAAACTGCATAGCCCAGCGAACAATGGGTCTGCTTTACGTCATGACTTCAAATCCTTTAAAGCTGCACTTGAGCACTGAGTAAGGGAAGTAAATGCCCAATTTTCAAACTCCAAACCAAAATTTTCATACTGGGATGAACCCACAATAAATCCATAGCTAGGCACCTAAATGAAGAAAACCTCACCTTCAGAGGGGCTGATTATCCTTCTCTGGCATCCAAGTCAATAGGAATATTTGCTCTAGGAATTATCTTGGGAAGTTCTACGGCCTGTGTTATGGAGGAGGTCAGACTAGATGATCACAATGGTCCCTTCTGGCCTTGGAATCTAGAAAACCTGCAGGTGCTCAACCCTTAAATGCCTTCATTTTGGCACCCAAGTTTCAAATTTTTGCCTTGAAAGCCAAAGGTATGTAGGTTTCAGAGTAGCAGCCATGTTAGTCTGTATTCGCAAAAAGAAATCCGATGAAGTGAGCTGTAGCTCATGAAAGCTTATGCTCAAATAAATGTGTTAGTCTCTAAGGTGCCACAAGTACTCCTTTTCTTTTTGCAAAGGTATGTAGGTAACCCTCAAAGGTATGCAGGCTCCTAACTCCCATAGATTTCAATGGAAATCAGGAGCCTAAATTCTCTTTGAGGATCTGGGCCTCAAGTCCTAAATTTTCAAAAGCAACTAAGGATTGCAGGCACCTTCATTCTTGTCTGCCAACTCCAAAGGCCTTAAAAGGGGCCAAATTTTCAGAAATGCTGAGCATCTGTTCTCAAATCCGGTCCCCTTAAAGCATCTCATGTCGGGCAACCGCAAGCTGGGGCAACCAAGTCCAGGGACACTTTTGACAAGGTTGTTCGCGAAAGGGTGGGAAGCTTCTTGAAGCGCCTCCGTGACTCCAAAGTGCCAGTCCCATGGACTGTCAATGGTATTTGTGATAGTGAATCACTTGGATGGCTTCAGAAAAATCTCTTCCTTACTGTGGACAGAACTTGATAAGTTTATGAGGGGGATAGAATGGTGGGGTTGCCTGTGATAGCAGGGACTGCACTGGATGACCCAGGAGCTCCCTTGCAGTCTGGTGTTATGATTTTCCAAAAGTGCTGAGGGATCTGCAGGTTATATTGAAGCTGAAGATGCTTGCCATCCTTCCAAATCAGGCCATTGAGTGCCCAACTTTAGGTGCCCAGGCATAGATTAGCTAGGTGCCTAAATCACACTGGAAGTCAAGGGGAGTTAGGCCCCTAACTCAGAGAACAGAAGGCATGAGGGAGCTGCCTGCAGGAGACTCGAAGCCTGGAGCTGGCTTGCTGAATGAGCCAGCCAGAAACATGGCGCAGGGAAGGAAGCTTGAACAGCTGGCTCCTTATAAAGGGAGCTGAAGCAGTCCTTGAGGGGTGCTGACTCTGGGAAATCTGTGAGGGAGTAGTCAGCCCTGAGTTGGGCTGCTGCAAGCCCAACCCCAGAGCAGGTCACCTCTTAAGAACTGATAAAGAGACTTTTCCTTTCACCCAGGCTCTGCGGTAAGAGCCAGGCCCTGGAACAGATTGTTGGGACCGAGTTTTCCCTCTGGCGTTTGTTTTATTTGAGTCAACCCAGACCCCAATAAGGGCGTGTTTGGATGAGCAACACGTGAAGTCTGGGTAAAAGTGCCTAGAAGAGAGAGAATAAAGAGTGGGGCAAGGCAGAGGCACCCCAGTCTCTGAGGGGGGGCACGCAGGCGGTGTCCAACTTGTTTACAGTGCCTTAAAAAATACCTCCTCCCCCGCATGCGGCTGAAAACAGAGTCCTAGGGTCCAAATTTTCAAAAGTGGCCACTGATTTTGGCTGCCTCAATTATAGGTGTCCAGCTTGAGCCACCATGGACCTGATTTTCAGAGGTGCTGAGAACCGGTGGCTCCTGTCGACTGCAGGTGGGGTTACAGGAGTTCGGCCCTCTTGCAAATCAAGCCTCCGGTGTCTCAAGCTGGTACCATAAAAACTGAGACACTCTGAATTAATGGTCACAACAAGGACTGGGAATAATGTATAGTGTAGCTTGGCTGGCTGATGACAGAGGGACGTAACTGTCAACAAGAATTCAAAAGGCATCCAGAAGGAAGAGGAATTCTTTTGGAGTGGCCCCAGCAAACAAAGCTAGGAATAATGAGGTGAAAATAAAAAAAGGAACATTTCAGCTGTGTAGGTGGAAAAATTCCTTCCCAGTGAGATTCATTAGATTGTTAAATATTCTCCCCAGGGCAGCCCGGGAAGCTCCACTTACTTGCATCTTTAGAACTAGATTTGAATTCAGGTACCAAATGGCTGACGGAGACTTCAGATGGATAATTATCAGGCTGGATAAGCTGAGAGAGACTGATAAGGCTTTGTGGTACCCATGGGTAGAGGCACATAGTTGGCAAGGTGCATCTCCCACACGTTTCTACATAACATTCTCTCTTTTTTCCCCCCGCTGCTGCGGGTCAATCTCTCGTGAAAGGGCGATACATTGTCCATTTTAATTTTACAAATGAAAACTCAACTCCTGCCAATCAAACACCAAATGCAGCAGCTCGGAGTATTTGTGAGCTGATGGGCTGGAAGAATTTGGCTCTGACTGTCAGCTTGAGCGCTAGGATCAGCAATAGTAGGGCTGACAGACCACATAGTAATGCAGGGAATTTATTACAAAAAGCCCCACATTGCTATGCCTGTATTTCTGCAGCTGTGAATAATTCTAGTGTAATCCCCTTCCCATGATTCCTCTTCTGCGATGAGATTCTTTACCTCTCCGAGCTTTCAATGGATTCATTTTCATAAACACAGAATTTTGTCTCAGGATTTGAGTCCTGAAAGGTGTGGACTGTTCTTATAGGACGCTGACTGCCCTCAATGCGCTAACATCAGTGGGAGTTGAGGGTGCTCAGCACCTAACAGATGAGCTCAGGACCTTGCTGCGTCAAGCCCTAAATGGGTTTACAAAGGAGACCAGTGCTCAGCCATCTCAGACGTAGCATGTGCTACCATGCAGTGAGGGTCACAGCTCATTTCAGGCCATTAAAACACAACAGCCCTCTTGCTAATAGCCTTAATGGTAGCCACCATATAGTAAGCACTAATGTTTTGAGCCATTACCGCAAACTCGAGGTGAGCTCAAGGCAAACTCCTCGATCCAATTTTGGGGTTGGGGGGGGAGAAAGGGAGGCATTTGCATCAGAACTTGACTTCATACACTGAGGGTGAAGAATGGTCCCATATTCAGAAAGGCCTGACCCCAAACTCCAGATCTGAATACGCCTCCAAATTTGGGGTGTTCAAAGTCTGGATCCAAGTGTTATGGCTTGAGCCTATCTCTGCTGTAAAATGCTGCCAGGTCCATTTTACAGGGGAGCTCATGGACCACCAAGGAGGGAGTGCTTCTTTTTTCTCTCTAACAACACTTCCTCCCCCCTTTGGGAAACTTAAATGTTGAACAAGGGCTGTGAAGGAGAACACATCCCGTCCTCAGAGAGACGAGGACTGTACTGTAAGCTCCGTGGGGCAGGGGCTGCCTAGGAGCCGTGATACAAATAGTAATACAGATGCAGCCTGGGAGTGCACGTGAACACAAGGGCAGAATAAAGAAAAGGAAACCTTGAAACTTGAGCTATTCTACATCCCAATCCCATAGGGAGGAAAACCAAAAACAAAGGAGAATGGGGTGAAGAGATAAACATTGCAGCCTTAAAATGGCCAGAACAACAATAGAAGGTAACTTTGCCCAAGGCGTCACTGAAGCCGTGAATAGAAAAGGGCCAAGTTCTCCTCTTGGTTATGCTACTGTGATTCCACTGCAGCCGTTGGGGCAGCGCTACTGGACAAGAGGGGAGTTTGGCTCAGCCTGGGATGCAGAAGCTGAGTCTCCAACCAGTAAACAAGAGAAACGTCCCTTTGGAAACATTTCCCGTCTGGGAGGAAAGGGAGAGTTTCTCTTTCCTCCATTTGACACGAGACGTGTGTTGTTTAATAACTTCTTGTTTTGCATTGATCAGCCCGTCCCTTCTGCATCACTCATGAATTCCTATGGAGACCGTAGCTTCTCCTAAGGCTGCTTAGTAGCTTGAGAGATTCAAGGCAACTCAGGATCCATAATACAGAAAACAGAGACTGTGCCTATCTCCCATTTTATTCTGGGAGGGTTTAAAAGCCCACGCTGAGCTGCAGAAATATTTACATTCGACTTGTGATATAAAAGAGCTACTTTGCAGGCAAGTGAAGTGGCAGGAAGCAGAAATCTGGCATAGTACGGAGTTACTGGATGTACAGATGGTGAGACTCCTCTGCATGTGTCTTTCATTCTCCAAGTATGAGACGTCATATGCACCAGTACGCATGCTGAAACCAAGAGTCAGTTTCCTGGGGCCAGAAAAGGACATTTTTCCCAAGCACTTGAGGCAAGCGGGAATTTTTGCCATTTCCAATTAATCCTTCCAAAATGACTGGCTAACGTCTGCGTGGCACAACCAGATTTCAGAAAGATGAATTTCACCCTCTGTTTTTGTCGTAGTAAAAGCAGCCTGCCTTATGTACTATAGTTAGTTAGTTGTATTACAATATCACTAACCAAGACCAGGCACAACTGCTGGGCAGTGGACTAACATTTCCAAGGGACAGTCTATGCCCCAAAGAGATTACAATCTAAATAGACAGGACAATTTTTTTTCTCTTTTTCATGGATGAGAAACTAAGACAGAGAAGTTAAGTGATTTACCCAAGATCACATGGGGGAATCTGTGGCAGAGCCAGGATTTGAATCTGAATCTCCTAAGCTCCATTCTAGCCTTAATGCCACTTTTTCCTTTCCCAGAGCTTTCTCGTTTTGCAACACGTAACTGAAACTTTACCTTTTTCATTGCATTTGAGAAAACAGATCACGTGATCTAAAAGATTTTAGACATTCACCCTCTATAAAAGTGGTTCTCAACCAGAGGTCTTCCAGGGGGTATTGTCAATTCATTTAGATAGGTCTAGTTTTACAGCCAGCAGCTACATAAAAAGTACTAGCAAAGTCAGTGCACATTAAAATTTCATATCATGACTTGTTTATACTGCTCTGTATACTATACACTGAAATGTAAGTATTAAATAAATCAATTGGAACATAAATATTGTAATTATATGGCAAAAATCCGAGTCAGCAATTTTTCAGAAATAGTGTGCTGTGACACGTGTATTTTTGTGTCTGGTTTTGTAAGCAAGTAGTTTTTAAGTGAGGTGAAACTTGGGGTTTACAAGACAAAAATCAGACTCCTGAAAGGGGAACAGTAGTCTGGAAAGGTTGAGAATGACTGCCCTATAAGACATCACAGTAATATCCACAGCTTTATACAGTATTTCCTGTTATGGCAGGTGTCACCAGTGGCACCATTACACACAGTTTTACAAATTCTTTCCCTCAGCCTACACGCACTGATCAGCTTTTGAAGAAATATTGCACTATTGTTTTGTGATGATGTTCCATTTCAAGGGAGCTGTGGCAAACAGAGAGGCTGCTCTCTGCCTTAATCTCTCTAACCAGAGTCAATTCTTGCCCTTAGGAAGTGGACATTCATGTTTTGGCTGAGATTCCTGAAAAAAGGATTGCCTGCATGCTGTTTGTGACTACCTCTGTTCAAGGACTGGTGTATATTGCGTAAATAAACAGTTGCATTAACAATACACCCAGACACCGCATCACCGATTTCTCCTCCAACTGGAAGCTATCCTGCAAGGCATCAGCATCTGCTACTTCAGGGCAGCTAGCAGGGACACTGTTTTTTCCTTCAATATTATTTATCTTTACCAGTGATAAGCCCTTTCGCATATTATCCCTGCTTTTTGAGCTCTTATGAAATTATTTATCATTGTCATTATTTACAGAAAACCACCAACAAATCTATGAGATATATAGATTTCCCCCCTTTCCTCCTATTTGGCTTTATTCTAAAGAAAAAAATAAATAATCAGCAAGTTCCTGGAACAAAACTCTGGGAAATTGCAACCTGCCTAGAGGTATTAATGTTGATTACAAAATATACACACAAGTAACATAGGTTTTCTGACACAAAAAGGAGTAATGGCTCTGGCTGCAATTTAGCACCACATTTAACATGAACACCTGCTTGACTAGCTCAGCAGACACAAATTACTATTGTGGGTTTAGGCACAAAATAACCCCTCTTTTTGTATGGCGAAAGTATCAGATGCACTGAGGTTTGGGCTTGACAAAAATTGCATACCTGAAGTCAGGAAAAGGAATTAACACTATATAATAAAATAAATTGCATGTGATTATATACTCACCATGACAAAGGAAGTAAGGGAAATGAACAAGGAAAAACTGCCAGATCAGCAGCAGTCAGACTATTTCCCCCCCCCCAAATTCCTTGCAGCATGAATCCACTGAGGAAAACCATGTGGTTACTACTTACCCTGGGAGACACCTCAAAATTGTCAGTGATATCTGTAACCCATGCCTATGAACTGCAGCCACAGAAAGGCTGAGAGGGTTACCCCATTCCTATTCCCATGGGGGCATTCAAAGAGGAAGGATGGTCCGGTGGTTAAGGCAACAGGCTATAACTCAGACAATGTTGGTTCAATTCCCAGCTTTGCCATAGTCTTCCTGCATGCCCTTGGTCTGACTTGTTAAAGGTATTTAATTACTGCACTGCCATTGATTTCAATGGGAGTTAGGTATCTCAATACCTTTTAAAATCTGGCTCCTTCTCACAATGGTGTCTCTGTGCCTCAGTTCACTATCTGTACAATGAGGATAAACAACACATTCCTACTTCACAGAGATGCAGTGTGGACAGAAATTATTAGATGCTCCAATACTACATTGATGGGGGCCTTAAAGTATCTACAGATTCATCCCTTTGTCTCTCTGCTGAGATTACTCATTAGCACCAGTTGAAAAGAGAACTATGGATACTTGTCTGTTAGGAACTGGATTAAGCAATCACTTTGTACAGATCAGATGTAGCACTGGGCGCACCACTTGTTGAATTTCCCCTCTGTTCTGATTTATGAATGTATTGCGGTGGTTGTCACATTTATTCCTCACTCAAAATGATGCAAAGAACTTCTGCAAATCATTCTTCATCCCAAACTGGCTAGAACTAGATAGGGAAACCAAGCTCTATGCGCTTCCATGGGAAAGAGCCTCCCCAAAATGGTAAAAAGCTATTAAAAGGAGGAGTTTGAAAAAAAGACTTGAGAAAACACCAGTTAATTGAGAAACCAACAACTTTATGCCACCAAATCACTATCAAACAAGCCAATAAGCAGTACTCTTTGGGGGGGGGGGGTATCTAACATGGGTGTATGTGTGTGTTGCATCCTCCCTCTGCTGCCTGGTCCATATAGAGGCTAACAGAGATAGTACTTTAGCTCAAATGGTGCTTTAACGTTGCAGGTCATGGGTTCAAACCCCATGAACAGAGATCATTACAAAATAAACAGATCTCAGCTATTCTTGTGCTGCCAGATTCTGCTACCGGCAATCCCATGGAGAAGATCCTTTACTATGTTAACAGTCTCATTGAAGAAGAATCCATGTCTTTTACGTGCCACATTGCGCTGCTTCATTTTTAAAGCCCTGCTCTCTCTCTCTGTTACAGGTACATGGCTATTATCCATCCATTGCAACCCAGATTGTCAGCCACAGCCACCAGGGTAGTCATCGGCATTATTTGGTTCCTGGCTTTATTGCTGGCGTTCCCGCAGGGTTATTACTCTATGACAGCAGAGCTTCCCAACAGGGTGGTGTGTCTGCTGGAATGGCCGGAGCACGATACCAGGGCATATGAAAAAACGTGAGTCTTTCCTTTTCCTACAGTGAAAAGCAAGGCGGGGGGGGGGGAGGGGGAGGCTACACAGCATAGAAAGGATGCATTCTACAGAGGGAAAAAACTGTGAAATATACACAGACACAGAAGCAGGCGGGGAAAGATGGGAAGGGGTGCAGGCTCCTGGCAATCACAGGACATTTGGTTTGGTGGGATACACCCATCTGATTTCAATGTATGCCACCTACTCAGTGCTGTGGCAGGGTTCCTACCTTCCCATACAAATATTCCCACTATTATATTCCATGACGAAAATGTCTTCCCGCTCCTCAGTTTGTTGAGCCCCTGAAGCAAGATTCAGTATCATGGCAATATTTTAGCCTTTATACACTATAGCTCTTCCTTCACTTGAGAATCTCAGGTTAAAGGAGGTTATCACTATCCCCAGTTGAGGAAACCGGCACAGAGAACTGCGGGGAATTGCCTAGGACACAAAGTGGTGGAGCCATGAACAAAACTCAGGGCTCTTGACTCTGCATTTAGCGCCTTAGCCACTGGACCATACAGCCTCTGATCTCACAAAAGCATCCAATTCCATTTACAATGCAGCATATGAGCGTACAAGTAGTCACCAATTTTCTTTTTTTAATTCTAGAAAGGATGTAAGTAAACCCTACAATATCCCATGGTACTGCATCCATCGTATGTTTACTTTATACAACAATAGATTTATTATCTCTTTCAGGCAAGGTACATACACTTAAGGTCAAGAACTTTTAAGTATTCTCTCTCATGTACCCCTTCTTAGGCAGTTGAATAGGAGGGAGGGAAATGAGGTCAGTACAGAACAATAGGTTGGTGTTCTCTGAAGGCCTTCCATACAAGTATTGACCAAGCTTGAACACAAAAGAAAGTCATATTGGCTGATCATGACGAAGATGCTGTTGCTGGTAATGTATTTTATCCCTACTGAACTAATTGGGCCACACTTATCCATGCTCTAATTCCAGAGCTACACCAAAGACAAATTTGGCTCATTGCACCAATGTGCAATTCAGTAGTGTTATGCAGGAACTGTAAATTTCCATTTGCAGAGAAATTCCCCACTTTTTAAATCTGCTTTTGTTCTGATTGAGAACAGAGACCTCAAATTTCAAAGTATCCATGACATGATTTTTTTTTAAATTGTTTTGGGTTAATTGAAAATTTTAATTTTTATTTAGATTTTTGGAGTGTTATATTGTTTTACATTATATTATAAGCGATAAAAATAACTTTTGAAACAAAAAATCAGAATGTTCCATTCAGCAGAGATCAAAATGTTCTTTATGCTTCATTTAGATTTTTTCCCCCCTAAACAAAACTTTCATTGGAATGGACACATTCCCACAGAACATTTAGACAAAGCAACATATTCCAATTGAAAAATTCTGTTGGAAAATTTTTGATGAATTTTCTACAGTTTAACTTCTATGATCAGCTTGGGAAGACTCCAACTAAATGGAGATAAAAATACAAATAAATAAAACCAACACAGATTATTGGTGGCCAGATTCCGATAACTCATGGGTAAACTGCTATTCAGAGTGAGTAAGGTTCTCATTTGTGGATTAAGGAACTGTTCAGCATAACGGCCCTAGGTAACTAAATCCTATTGAATACATGGAAATATAAATTAAACTGGATGTGGTACTAACGATGATCAAAATGCTACACCAGAGCCATTGCTGTGCCTGGCTGTTTTCTGTCCTTTAAAGCTAGTTCTTGATGGAAATTTCATTGAAGGGATGATAGAATATCCTGTCCTATCTCTGTGGAGGAAGATGGATTGTTCATTGCTCTTAGGGCATTATTTATGCTTGTAGTTTATTGCAGCTTTATTTTGTATGGCACCTTTCATGTGAACTGTGTCTTAAAATGCTTCATAGAGTGAGTATAATTCTGGAAGGAAATGGCAAAATGGAGCTATATCAGAAGGACGCTGACAAAATGGAGGAAATTCAGGGGCAGGTAACTAAAATGATTAAGGGTTTAGATTTAAGGAGGAGAGATGAAAAGAGTTTGGTATGGATGGCTTGGCTAAGCAATGACTGAAAGGGGCATGAGAACCATCTCCAAGTAAATACTTTGAGGCGGTAGAAGAATTGGCGAGGGTGGGCCAAGGGTGGAAAGCTAGGAGTAATGGCACAAAGTTAGGAAAAGGAAATACTTCATTGTCATGAGGAATGTTAGCCTGTGGAAAAAGGCGGCCATGCAAACTTGGCAAAGCTCCTAAAACCGTACAGTGCCATACAGAATAGTTCTGCGTTGGCTGCGAGGGATGGAACAGCTGACTGAAAAGATCCTTTCCAGCGCTTATGTCCATGATTATGTGCCAAGAGCAGCCATTTCTCCATTATACCTGACCCTCTCTTATCTTGAAATGCAGATATGCTCCTTTGGAGTGTATGGGCTCTTCCAGGATGCTATTATGACCTTGCCATGCAGGGTTTAAGACCTGCTGAACCTAAGCTCACAGAAATTCAGATTCATAGGACACTAGAACAGCTGGGTCAAACATGCTTTGCTTATAAAACAAAATCCTGTGGCGGAAGCCAATAGATTTATATTAAAAACGACTCTGAAAATCCTATTGAATTCAATAGCGAATGAAATCCTTCCTAAGGGCATTTTGAACCATCTTCTAAAATTTTATAGCAGGGATAGGATTTTCTTTTAAATTCTCCAGCATGGGTAAGAGAAAGGAGATGGCCCCCTACATAAACTTCTGTAGGAATTTTCCTAAAGACTTGACCAATCTATTTCTAAACCATCAACCCAGCCCTAATTAGTACAAATCAGCCCTTTAGCCTTATGCTGCCCCATCCTTGGGGCCAATCTTGAAGAGGGTCAGACTCAAAGTCAGAAGGGACCATTGTGATCATCTAGTCCAGGGGTTTTCAACCTTTTTCTTTCTGAGGCCCCCCCTCAACATGCTAAAAAATGCCATGGCCCACCTGTGCCACAACATCTGGTTTTCTGCATATCCAGTAGATGAAAAGCCACGTGTTAGGTGGTAGCAAGCAGGGCAATTGCCCAGGGCCCCACACCATAGAGCTAAGTTGCTCTGGCTTTGGCTTTCAGCCCTCAGGGGGGCTCGGACTTTGGCTTTTCGACCTGGGCCCCAGCAAGTCTAACACTGGCCCTGTTCTCTGTTTTATTTTGGTGGAAACCTGCTCATGGCCCCCCAGTAGGCCCCAGATCCCTGGTTGAGAACCTCTGATCTATGTGTCTAACACAGGCCAGAGAACTTCCTCCAACTAATTCCTAGAGCAGAGATTTTAGAAAATCATCCAATCTTGATTTAAAATGTTGTCAGTGATGGAGAATCCACCACGACCCTTGATAAATTGTTCCAATGGTTAATTACTCTCACTGTGAAAAATTTACACCCTATTTCCAGTGTGAATTGGTCTAGCTTCAACTTCCAGCCATTGGACTGTGTTAGACCTTCCTGTGCTAGATTGAAGAGCCCATTATTAAATACTTATTCAACATGTGGCTCGTAGTAGACGAATCAAGTCACCCCTTAACCTTCTTTTTGTTAAGCTAAATAGCTTGAGCTTTTTGAGTCTATCACTATAAGGGATATTTTCTTTAACCATTCTCTGGGTCTTCTCTGAACCCTCTCCAATTCGTCAACCTCCTTGAATTGCGGACTCCAGAACTGTTCACAGGATTCCAGCAGCGGCCATACCAGTGCCAAATACAGAGGTAAAATAACCTCTCGGCTCCTACTTGAGATTCCCCTTTTTATACACCCCAGGATCATATTAACTCTTTTAGCCACTGGGTCACACTGAGAGCTCCAGAATGCCTCCTTAATTTTCACTTAAGCCACTTGTGAACGAGTAATATAACTGTCCCAAACTCATGCCAAGAAACAAACACTTTAACATCAAATCACCCAGGTGCTCTCTCTCTATGTGTATATTATAAAGCCTGAGCAAGACTGGCAGATGAAAGACCTGGTAGGAGTTTATCTAGCATGCATATATTTTCCTCCTATTGAGGTTCCTTCTAATTATTTCTAGCATTTCAAGGTTCTGGGTGACCCCACTGCTTTGACAGCAGTGCAGCCATCTTTGTTTTGCACCTCTGATGTCAGGGAGGCTGGCTGTTTCACTTCCTTTCTGTAGAAGCTTAATCAGAGGGTGAGTGAAATGTCACGAGTTCAAAAAGACATTAGCGATCTAAAACCCAGAGGAATGATCAGCTAGGGTTCAGGTTGCTAAACTCATTATCAAACTGGTTGAAGCCAAAGCAAATATTTCTCTAAGAGCTATTTAAAGGGTATCAAATCTTGATGCAGCGCCCCAAATCAGAGATAGGTAATGGCCCAGAATTCATAGTAGAGATGATCTAGTCAATTATAGTGACTGGGGAACTTCAAACATTGGGAGGTTCAGATAATTAGTATTATTTATTATTTGTATTTATGCAACTAGAGTCCTGACTTAGGCCCCTTGTGCTAGGCACTGTGCAAATACATAGCGAGACAGTCACTGCTGAGAGACCTATTAGTTTAAATAGACAAAATGGAATGGGTGGGAGGCAAAGGGACTTGCCCAAGGTTACACAGAAGGTTAGTGGCAGAACTGGGACTAGCACCCAGATCTCCTGACTCCCAGCCCAGTGCCCTATCTACTTGACAACACTATCTCATGCTAGTTCACGGAATGAATCCTTTGCGAAGTGTCACTGTGAGGCAGATTAATCTACTGATGTACGATATGAGCGAACGTATCTATATTATTGCCATTGCATAGATCGTATTACACATGGCGGCTCTTTACACATCATAATCGATGGATTTGTGACAGTGAAAAGTTTGGGGAAGCCATGAAGCTTTTGGCTGGATTGTCTTGGATGGCTGGAAGCACATGTGGCCTCAGCATACAATTCATGCAGAAAAATAAATTAAGCATAGCTCTCAATATTTCCTTAGCTACATTCTTTCTGCTCTACAAGCCACAAACAAGTACTACAAATAGGTGAATTTATCTGGTCATGGTTCTATAAAGAGAGACAATGTCTCTCGCTCTGAGCGCCAGAGACTGGGAAATTCCTTCTCTTGTCAGTCTGTCAACCGGAAGGCTCAATGTGCCCCCTGCGTTTCATCCCCTAATTGCATTTTGTTAGTTACAGTGACAACACACTGGCTCAGAGGCCCTGGGCAATTCTTATGACGCTGGTGAACAGCAAACAAGTTACTAAGGAGGAGAATGTTAATTACGCCTTTCATGACAAAATTAGCCACTGCTAAGATGAAAATGCTCTGAAATCCCAAGCACAGCTACTCACAGTTATACCAGCTTTGGCTCTACCTGCTGCAGCAGAATGTGGTTGCATAACGGATAACAACAACGACATCACAGCTTGTTAATTATTCGTATTACCGAAGCACCGAGGAGCTGTAGTCATGGACCAGGACCCCATTGTGCTAGGCACGGTACAAACGCAGAACAAAAAGACGGCCCCTTGTCCCTACAGCTTCTGATCTAAGTACAAGACAAAAGACAACAGGAGACAATAGGATAGACATGGAAGCACAAAGAAATAATGCTGGTCAGCCTGATAGGCTGGCTTATTCAGACCTGGCTCAACATAGTCCAAGTCTGCGTGGCAGGTCGAAACCGGGAGGGCGGCTTGGTGGGTCAGTAATAATGTGCTTGTTTTGGAATGGAAGATGCGATTTCAGGTGTTGTTGGGTACGTTATCCATAACATGCTGGATGGGAAGTTCTGGGTAGTCTTTGCCGCTTTGTAAGTTCTCGTGCTGTGGTTATATCTCGACAGATAATAGGTACAAAGGATAGAGCCCCATCTTGTAATTATGGCCTACATTAAAAAAAAAAAAAAAAAAGGTAGAGTGGGATAGCTCTGTGAAGACTTGCTGGAATTGGGCAGTATTTGGTGACTTCGCTTCACGGGATTATGGCCCGGATACGTCAAGGGAGCCGAAGGTAGTGAGGTTCCCAAACCCTTTAGGCTCCTTTCAAAAACCCAGCCAAAATACACAGTATCCCTGGCATGGAGTCATGAAGGGAAGCAGAGGCAATGCATGGGGGGCAAATGGGATCATGTCCCCGTCCCGAAATTTGATGCTTGGCTTGTACTGACACGAACACTGCTGAAGCTGATTGCCCTCACCCCCACTATTGTCAGGCGTGGGTTGTCTCTGCAGGGAAGCTTGCCCTGCCACTGCCCACACGAAACACTCTTCATTCAAAGTAGAGGAGCTCAGGCTCTGATCACAAACTCATCTGAGGGGGGCAGGAGGAAGAAACTGAAAGCAAAGATCAACTTCCGATGAAACACTGCCATATTCACCTCCAGCCTGTCGTACGGTTTCAGTGACTGACTTATTGGCAGGCGGTACATAGCTGGCTTGTTACTTTGTTCAGGAGCATGCACTGTAGTCTAATTAAACCAATGGATTTTCAGAATTTGGCAGGTCATTAACCTAAATCTTTAGACTCAGCTTGGAGGCAGAGTGAGGATCCAATACTTGTTAACAGCTTGGGGGGGGCCTTAATCACCAGATCACGGAACAGATTATTTCTTGCATTAATAAATACCCAGAGTAAGGGAGCCTGGACTCAGAGCAGCCTCATTTCTCCGTGTATCCTTTGCCTTTGACGAAACGAAGCACTTCCACAGGGTTAGAGCTGGGACGAAATCCTGACTTCCGTTACGCAGGCCAGTGTCCGCTGGCTGCTGTTAGGAAGGGGGACAAGGCAGTAGCAGCCTTGGATACTGCTTGCCCGACATTCCACTCCCTTTTTAATATCATAGGTAATAGAGCAGAGGCTCTCAAACTGGGGTACATGGTAGAATGTAGTCTGGGGAGGATGCGAGAGATGCGTTAGGGAAGGGGGGAGGGGGAAACAACTTACTGCGCCCATTCAGAGCTGGGTGGCTGGAGAGCAGTGACTGCTGCCTGGGTGCCCAGCTCTGAGGGTAGCACGACCAGCAGAGAAGTAAGTGTGGCATTGCCATGCCACGCCACTCTTACGTCTTTGCTGCTGCTGGCGGCCGCGCGGCCTTCAGAACTAGGTGCCTAGCCAGCAGCTGCCGCTCTCCACTCCGCCTTCAGAGCGGGCAACCCCGAGTGGTGGCTGCTGGCTGGGTGCCCGGGGAAGGTGAACTACTACAGACACAAAGGAGGCCGGGGGGTGGGGGGAGAAGAGCAATCAAATACGTTTGAAAACCATGGTATTAGAGGAGCAGGGAAGTCTCAAAGGTCCAGAGACTTAGATAAGCCCCAAAATATAGGTGCCTGTCTGAAATGAACGAGGATTTTATGCCTCTCGGTGCACAATGATTGATTCTGTTGCTCTTTCTAATGCGTGCTGAGAGATGCTGCACAGGGCATACAGCTAGAAGCAAAGAATCTCTGCTATAATTACAGGAGAGGGGACTCTCTCCTGGGAAGCAGTGACGCTGAAAAAGGCCAGGGGCTCTAGTGGATAATCAACCGAACATACGCCCCCAGTGCGATGCGGTGACCAAAGGGGCTAATGCAATCTTTGGATGTATAAGCAGGGGAGCAGAGGAGGTTTCTTACCTCTTTCTTTGACATTGGTGCGATTACTACTGGAACCAGTTCTGGTGTCCACAATTCAAGAAGGATGTTAACTGGAGAGAGTTCAGGGAGCAGCCGTGAGAACGATTAAAGGCTTGGAAAACCTGATTTATGATAGATTCAAGGAGTTCCATCTGCTTAGCTTAGCAAAGAGAAGGCTAAGGGGTGATTTGATCACAGTCGAGAAGTTCCTATTTGGGGAACATAAATTTGATAATAGAGGGCTCTTCAATCTAGCAGAGAAAAGTAAACAAGATCCAATGGCTGGAAATTGAAGCTAGACAAATTCAGACTAGCAATAAGGTGCAAATTTTTAACAGTTAGAGTAATTAACCATTAGAACAATTTACCAAGGGTTAGTGGTAGACATTTTGAAAATCGAGACTGATGTTTTTCTAAACTATAAATTCAAGTTCAAAACAGGAATTGAGGGAAGTTCTATGGCCTGTGTTTATACAGGAGGTCAGACTAGATGATCACAATGGTCCTTTCTGGCCTTATAATCCATGAATCTTTCTACACGTGTCAGCGTGACAGCAAAAAGCACATGCTTTGCTCTTGCACTTGTGACTCTGTGTCCAAGCTGAGAAGTAACAATGCACAGTGAATTCTTTAAAAAGAAAAAAGAAAAGGAGTACTTGTGGCACCTTAGAGACTAACCAGTTTATTTGAGCATGAGCTTTCATGAGCTACAGCTCACTTCATCGGATGCATAGCATATCGTGGAAACTGCAGAAGACATTATATACACACAGAGACCATGAAACAAAACTTCCTCCCACCCCACTGTCCTGCTGCTAACAGCTTATCTAAAGTGATCATCAAGTGATCATCAAGGAAGGCCATTTCCAGCACAAATCAAGGTTTTCTCACTCTTCCCCCCCGCCCCCCCCCCACACACACAGACACACATACAAACTCACTCTCCTGCTGGTAATAGCCCATCCCTCTTTGAAACCTCTCTTTATAATGCGCATGATAATCAAGGTGGGTCATTTCCAGCACTAATCCAGGTTTTCTCACCACCACCCCCCCACACACACCCCCCCTCCAAAAACCACACACACAAACTCACTCTCCTGCTGGCAATAGCTCATCTTACAATGTGCACAGCAATAATCCAAGTTTAACCAGAACGTCTTGGGGGGGGGGGGGGGTTTGTAGGAAAAAAACAAGGGGAGATAGGCTACCTTGCATAATGACTTAGCCACTCCCAGTCTCTATTCAAGCCCAAATTAATAGTATCCAATTTGCAAATGAATTCCAATTCAGCAGTTTCTCGCTGGAGTCTGGATTTGAAGTTTTTTTGCTTTAAGATAGCGACCCTCATGTCTGTGATTGCGTGACCAGAGAGATTGAAGTGTTCTCCGACTGGTTTATGAATGTTATAATTCTTAACATCTGATTTGTGTCCATTTATTCTTTTACGTAGAGACTGTCCAGTTTGACCAATGTACATGGCAGAGGGGCATTGCTGGCACATGATGGCATATATCACATTGGTGGATGTGCAGGTGAACGAGCCTCTGATAGTGTGGCTGATGTTGTTAGGCCCTGTGATGGTGTTCCCTGAATAGATATGTGGGCACAGTTGGCAACGGGCTTTGTTGCAAGGATAGGTTCCTGGGTTAGTGGTTCTGTTGTGTGGAATGTGGTTGTTGGTGAGTATTCGCTTCAGGTTGGGGGGCTGTCTGTAGGCAAGGACTGGCCTTTCTCCCAAGATTTGTGAGAGTGTTGGGTCATCCTTCAGGATAGGTTGTAGATCCTTAATAATGCGTTGGAGGGGTTTTAGTTGGGGGCTGAAGGTGACGGCTAGTGGCGTTCTGTTATTTTCTTTGTTAGGCCTGTCCTGTAGTAGGTGACTTCTGGGAACTCTTCTGGCTCTATCAATCTGTTTCTTCACTTCCGCAGGTGGGTATTGTAGTTGTAAGAATGCTTGATAGAGATCTTGTAGGTGTTTGTCTCTGTCTGAGGGGTTGGAGCAAATGTGGTTGTATCGCAGAGCTTGGCTGTAGACGATGGATCGTGTGGTGTGGTCAGGGTGAAAGCTGGAGGCATGTAGGTAGGAATAGCGGTCAGTAGGTTTCCGGTATAGGGTGGTGTTGATGTGACCATCGTTTATTAGCACTGTAGTGTCCAGGAAGTGGATCTCATGTGTGGACTGGACCAGGCTGAGGTTGATGGTGCTATTAATTTGGGCTTGAATAGAGACTGGGAGTGGCTAAGTCATTATGCAAGGTAGCCTATCTCCCCTTGTTTTTTTCCTACAAACCCCCCCCCCCCCAAGACGTTCTGGTTAAACTTGGATTATTGCTGTGCACATTGTAAGATGAGCTATTGCCAGCAGGAGAGTGAGTTTGTGTGTGTGGTTTTTGGAGGGGGGGTGTGTGTGTGTGTGGGGGGGAGGGTGGTGAGAAAACCTGGATTAGTGCTGGAAATGACCCACCTTGATTATCATGCGCATTATAAAGAGAGGTTTCAAAGAGGGATGGGCTATTACCAGCAGGAGAGTGAGTTTGTATGTGTGTCTGTGTGTGTGTGTGTGGGGGGGGGGGGAAGAGTGAGAAAACCTTGATTTGTGCTGGAAATGGCCTTCCTTGATGATCACTTGATGATCACTTTAGATAAGCTGTTAGCAGCAGGACAGTGGGGTGGGAGGAAGTTTTGTTTCATGGTCTCTGTGTGTATATAATGTCTTCTGCAGTTTCCACGATATGCTATGCATCCGATGAAGTGAGCTGTAGCTCACGAAAGCTCATGCTCAAATAAACTGGTTAGTCTCTAAGGTGCCACAAGTACTCCTTTTCTTTTTTCTTTTTACGAATACAGACTAACACGGCTGTTACTCTGAAACCAGTGAATTCTTTGATAATCTCTCTGCAGAGAGGTGTCCGAATATAAATACCCCACGTGAGCTAATCTCTGCCAGAGACTTTAGAGTAACAGAGCACTTTCTCCAGTCTGCCTCAATTCCTCGCATGGTAACCACTTTGGATGTCAGTTTACAGCGGGGTGATCTTATCCAACTAGGCCCAGGGTCATGCACACACTTCCTTTCCCCCTCCCCACTCAACTTCAATTATCAGCATAGGACATGCACGAGTGTACAATAGTCTGTCTTCTGGGGGCGAAACAATGGAGTACTGTTTAAAAAGGAAGCAATCAAGGAAGCATCTTGGGGCTTGTCTACATGGAGAAATTGACCAGCATAGCTATTCCATAATAATTATTCTGCTGTAGCTATCCTGGAATAGCTCCCCTTGTGGACGCTACTTCAGAATAATAGTCATTTTATTCTGGAATAATTACTTCACTTTGATGGCAGAGTGATTATTCCAGAATAAAATCTCTTTTTCCAGAATAGCGTCCACACAGGGGAGCTACACTGGAATAGCTACTGCAGAATAATTATTCTGGAGTAGCTATGCCAGTCAGTTTCCTCTGTGTAGGCAAGGCCTTGGTGATAAAAACAGAGGATGGAGTCAGGACTTCTGGGTTCTTTTCCTGGCTCACCCAATAGGTCTTCCCTCAGAATTCATCCATGACTCAGCTTCTTCTGTAAAATGGGAACATTAACGCTCTCAGATGAAAGGTATTGCATAAGACACCATGCAGATACCTGCTGTGGAACCAGCTCAGTAGCTGTGCTTGGAATTGCTACATAATTGAGGCCCTAATCCAAGCCCGGAAACTAAATTATCCTCTCAGTTGGACCATTAAAAATGCATCGACTCAGATTGAATTAAACTAGCGTTACAGAAGAATGTATTTCAGCGACTCTCTAGCAGTGCTCCCAGGCTGAGATGCAAAACCAGGGTTCTCCAGTTATGAAGGAGGGGCAAGGATGTGAGTGAAACAAGACTTTGGGTGATTAAAGAGCCATGTTGACTGGTTCCAACATGAGTCCTATTTAGCCTAGAGATTTTGCTACACAGCTTGAGGGGGAAATCCTCGGAATTCCAGTAAAGATACAGAGGACACCCTGTCTTTGGGTGGAAAAAACATCTGTTAGGGAGCAATCCGCACGTCTCCAGGCTAAACTACAATCAAATGCAGGCTGCTGTCATCAGAGGCTTCCTCCAGGCTGCTCTGAGTGCTCGCAAACAAAATGAGACTTCCCAATTATGTGTTGTTCATACTACAATGTCATAAGAACGGCCGTAGTAAGTCAGACCAGTGGTTCATCTAGCCCAGTATCCTGGTTTCCAGCAATGACCGGTGTGTCAGAGGGAGAGAAGAGAACAGAACAGGGTAATTTATTGAGTGATCCAACCCTTCTTCTCCAGTCCCAGCTGCTGGAGTACAAGCTTGGGCTGCTTTTCCATGCAGATTCTTTGCAACTCTGCTTCCCTGGGAGAATTGGGAAAACTTGGGCACCCTTTTCAAGGGCTGACTAAATCCACTCTCCTCACTATTTCTTTCAAACAAAAGCCTTTGTGATCCCGTTTAGAATTCATCCCAGGTATGCTGGCACTCTTGATGCTTGTCTAGCGTCTCGTCAGCTGAAGAAAAATATCCAGCTAAGCGCTCTAAGCCTCTGGCTTTGAATGGGCAGAGCCATTGCATCTTGCATTGGGATCACCCTCTTTTAAAACCTATTTACCTTCACCGAGGCTGTCAGGAAACCAGTGACACTTAGCGAAAATGTCACATTTTTCTATCAGTTCCTTGTAGAAATATCTAGGGTTGATACTGCAGAAAATACAAGGCAACTTATTGATGATCGCAGGGCGTTTGTCCTTCAATTAGCATTGGGTGAATGTGTTCTGTTATCCCTGCCTTCAGGCTGTTTTTTCCTCCAAAACGCTACGCCTATCCCGAGTTACGAATGATGAAGACCATGGGGCTTTACAGTGGCTCTGATGAGCCTGGACAGCACAAACAAAGGGAAGGACACGCCCTGCATGAGTGACCATGCCTGCAGGTGTGATACCTTTCGAAGGAGCAATGCTTAAGGACTGGGAGACATGCAGGGAGGGCATCGCTGGGGGTGAGGCAGTGTAGCCAGTGTCCTTCACCACACAGCCATCCAGGAAATCGACGGGCCAGCATTGTTCTACTGTTCCTGCCGAGTGCGCTAGCTGACCCATCCCCAACTGAGCTCAGGGCCCCGTTGTGCTAGGTACTATACAGACATCCAGCCAGAGTGAGTTTATAATCTAAACAGACAGGCCCAGACAGAGGGTTGGAGAATGGAAAAATTATGGGGGAGCACAAAGAGGAAGAGAACTGCCTTAGGTCAGGAGTCAGAGAGATGGGAACTGAGCTCCGGCCTGAGTCCTAGGCCAGCCGATTAACCTGCTGGGAAGGGCTCGCTGGGTCCTCTCCCCAGGCTAATGTACCCTACCATGGCTGAGCAGGTGGAATCTAGCTACCCGTGTTTTGGTGAACCCTGCTGTATGTACCAGCAGCTTTAAGAGGCTGTTTTGTACAAGCCATGTGTCCTGCAGCCCACCATGCAGTTGCACTGAAAGGTTCTTCTCTGAAGCGCTGCTGTTCATCTCAAACGGGACTAAGTGTATTACTCTAATGGGGCAGCAAACAGCAAAATCACTCCAGCGTGATTCATGCAGGGGAAATGCTGCTCCATCGTGCACTGAGGCAAACCTTTGAGTCTCCTCTGCTGCAGGAAATCGACCGGGTGGCTGAAAAGGCATTAGAAAACAAATGAATTGGCACAGCTAGATAATAATTAGGATAGAGAATAAAACAGAAAATATCGTAATGCCACCATACAAATCCATGGTACACCCACACCTGGAATCCTGCACGCAGTTCTGGTCACCCCATCTCAAAAAAGATACATAGAATTGGAAAAGGTATAGAGAAGAGCAACCAATTGATCAGGGATGTGGAACAGCTTCTAAATGAGGAGAGATTAAAAAGACGGGGACTTTTCAGCTTGGAAAAGAGGAGACTAAGTCTTTAAAATCATGACTGGTGTAGAGAAAGTAAATAAGGAAGTGTGACTTACTCCTTCTCATAACACACGAACTAGGGGTCACTCGATGACATTAATAGGCGGCAGGTTTAAAACAAACATAAGGAAGCACTTCTTCACACAACGCACAGTCAACTTGTGGAACTTGGTGCCAGCAGTTCACGTGAAAGCCAAAAGTATAACTGGGTTAAAACAAAGAATTAGATACGGTCCTGGAGGATAGGTCCATCAATGGCTATTAGCCAAGGAGTATGCAGTGTAGTTGTGTCGGACAATGTCAGTCTCTCTGTCACCAACAGAAGTTTGTCCAATAAAAGATATTACCTTATCCACCTTCTCTCTCTGATTAGCTAAGATGGTCAGGGATGCCATCTCATGTTCTGGGTATCTCTAAACCTCTGACTGCCAGAAGCTGTGACTGGAGGATAGGGAATGGATCACTCAGTAATTGCCCTGTTCATTCCCTTTGAAGGATCTGGCACTGGCCACCTTTTAAAGACAGGATACTGCGTTAGATGGACCATGGGTCTGACACAGTATGGCTGTACTTATGTTTTTACCAGGGCCTCCAGGTTGGCATGCCAAGCACCGAATATTTCATTCCATTTTGTTGTCAGTTTACACCCTCTGCCAAAACTAGAGCTGCACTGAAAAAGCTGGGCTGGGAAATCCCAAGCTTCCTCATACCAGAGCTGATCACACTGCGGAGGGTCTCTGGTTCATCTAAGCCAACATCCTGCCACCAACAGCAGTCAGTGCTGGATGTTTTAGAAGGCGGCATATAAATTACACAATGTACCTAATTGCAACACTACACAATGGGGGGGAAGTGTGGGTGAGGGGGCAGATTTCTCCCTGAGCCCAGCTGGTGATCTGTGCCCTCAGATTATACCTTGGAAGTGTAAGGCTTGATTGCAAGTGTCACTGCAGACACTACTCATACAGGGTGAAACTAATCTCTGGTGCACCGTATTGATAATTTCCTGATAATTAATAATGAATTGATAACCAGTAATCAATTACAAATTTTAACTGTGATTAGAGGTTTAAGCAGAGGGGTTTCTCTCAAGTCTGGATTAGCTCATCAACAACAACAAACCTTGGATAAATCCATTTTTATTTGATTGGATTTATTGATTAAATAGCAAAGCCAGCTCACACACAGAGAGGCACACAGTTACCAACAGCTCATGTAGCTCTCCGAGAGCCTTCATCCAGGCTGCATAGTTCTACTTCCTCATGATGTTTTAGGATAAGTATAACCTTTCTTTCCCTTCTTGTTTATCACACTAACCCTTACCCGGTTCCTTCTTTTGGCACATACTTCTTATCTTGGGTTATTTTCTCCAGATAGTTACTCATTGTTTATACCTGTATTTGGGCAATTTTATCTGTTGTATCTTTTGCACCTATTTTGCGGTTAATATTGCAAAAATATCTGAACAGCTATTTTTAACAATACACCACAGATTACTGCTCAGCAAAATTTCAGTTCTTACAGTTACCTTTCCTACAAGCCAGCTTGGGACTTCTGCTCTCAGGCAAGACTTAAGTTCTCTCTCTAGCCTATCTGAAATGGCAACAGAAGGTGGGCAGTGCTAGATCTTCCACTCCCCAGAAGCCCCACATAAGGCTTCATGCATCTTCCCCAGGCTCTGCATGCTGCCAAACTAGTCCCTTGGCTGGCACATGCTGGGGCAGAGCAGGAGGTCACCTTGACAATGGCCTTGGGAGTGGCTACAGACTGTCCTTATGTGGATCTACTAGCCCCAGGTAAATGTGCAACCAAGACAGGGAGATGTGACTATCAAGTTCTTAGACTGAAAAAAAACTGGAACTGGGGGGGGGGGGGCAGAATGAGAGGTGGTGGTACACAGGGGGTGAAGGGGGTCACATGCCAACCTAGTGTCCTGGTTCTTGGCTGGAGGTGGCTGAATTTTGCCTCCCTCCACTGACATAGAGCCCTGATGGAATGAATAAGGTTTAATCTGCAGTTCACCTGGATGTGAATGAGTGGTGAGGATTTCAGCACCTGCCCTTGGAAGACAGTTTTGCTGGTCATAGATTCTAAGGCCAGACGGCCCCATAGTCTGACCTCCTGCATAACATAGGTCATAAGACTTCCCTGAAGTAATTCCCATTTGAATAAGAGCAGATCTTTTACAAAAACAGCAAGCCATGATTGAATTAAAAAACTTCAGTGAAGTGGAATCCACTGGTAAATTATTCCAACGGTTAATTACCCTCACTGTTAAAGTTTGCACTTTCTTTCTAGTCTGGAGTTGTCTAGCTTTGTCTTCCAGCCATTGGATCTTGTTATACATTTCTCTGCTAGACTGAAGAGATGTCTTATCAAATTTCTGTTCCCCAGATAGGAGCTTATGGTGATCAAGTCATCCCTTAACCTTCTCTTTGTTAAAGAAAACAGATGGAACCCCTTGAGTCTATCATGAGTCAGGTTTTCCAATCCTTTAATCCTTCCCATGGCTGCTCCCTGAACTCTCTCCATTTCTTCCCCCTGCGTTGGAAGGTCTATTTGTGGTGATTGTGAACTGTTAAGTTTTGATGCCTGTATAATCAGAATTATTATTCTGCTGCCTGGTGTATAAACATGAAGGAATAGGCATTACCTTTGAGTATGGCTCATCTTTTGTTAATTAATTTATGCATAAAATGGACCTAAAACCTACCTCCTAGCGGGATGCACTAAATGATTAATACTGATTGATGTTGGCCAAATGCTCCAATTGCTTGCATGAACGATCTGTAGGAATGCAAAGCAATTTGCAACTGCGCACACTGCTCAGAGCAAAAAGGCACCTGTCCTGATGGAATCCAGTCTCCTTAGTTCCACACAGGCCTGTCACTATTGCAGAGATGTGGATACGTCAGGGAATGGCGCTCATTTAAAATATTGTCTTCATCCATATTAAACCTAATTCTCCCCTGGAAATCATTGCGGTTATAGTGGTGTGGATCTGAAATAATGTAGCAAAAGAATCAGGGCCATTCATCCCGTGCTGGTTTTAAGTTCCCTGCACTTTTACATCTTGTGTCCCTGATCTCCCTTGCAGTTGGGTTTTGGTGGGCTGTGAGGTCTGTGGGTCCCAGTTCTAACACTGCCCTAGTAATGGGAAGCCAGTGTTAATTCCGGACGCTGTTTTGCTTTTCCTAAAATAACTTTGAAGAGGCAGATGGCTGGCTGGTGTCAAATGCCACTCTGACACTGTGGAATGACTTGGGTTTCTTTAAGGAAGGAAATGCTGTCACAGCTAGCTTGTTTGCAGTCTCATGGCCAAGATAATGGGCAGAGAGCTTGAAATGGGAGAGGAAGGAAGACAGAGGCAAGACAGGTGGGGACAGAGCTCCAGTACCGCCATACTGGAGCACTCCTGATCGTAACAAGTCAAGGATACAACATCATTTAGCCTTGCCGTGTTCATGGCACTGAACCATGTCTACACAGTATTTTTGAATCATGCTTTGGTCTTTTGTGGTCCAAACTGGGTGCTTAGTTGGGATGCAATTTTGTCCTCTCTCCACTCAAGATCCAGCCATGTACTCACCAAGATGGGGGTTACCCTGTCATAACCAGGTTCCCCATTATGGAAGAAATTGAAAGAATACTTGGAACCAAAGAGATATCCGATACCTTGCATCGGTAGCTGGAAGCACTCACAGCAGGTCTGAATTTGGCCCTTTGTGCCTGACAATTTTCATTTCTCAGAATCCACGTTAGGGACAAATCCAGATAAACAGACTTTGGGCTGGGGCTCTCCGTCTGGATAGAGACTCTTCCTGGCATAGGTCACATAGCATCTTGGTCAATGTACCTCTCCTCTGCTGCAGGTGGTATTGGCCCGTGGCTTTACGTAGCCATGGAGATGCCTTGTTAATGAACAACATGAACAGTTAAATTTCATGGTGCATGTTAGGATAACTGCAAGAGAGCATGAATCATAGTTACGTACCATGACCACAAAGAAGGCCATTGAAAAATCAATAAGTTATTTGCTTTAAATTAAATGATCTGTTTGTTTTTTTCCCCCTCCCCATTGATAGTCATTTCTCTTGTTCTTTGGGTTTGTATATTCTGAGCACACAGAAAATCAGAAAAGGGAAAACAGCTAGCAATGCAATTTCATTCCAGCCAGAACTATTCTACAACATAGACTATTAGGGCATAGTCCTGTCAAGACTTTCTTACAGACCTTTACTCAAAGGAGAAATCCAATTAACGTCGGTGGGACTACTGATGTCAGTGAGTTTGCAAGATAGGGCTTCTATAAGGCACTATTCATCTCAGAAGTAACTCAGGAGGAAGTTAAACAGCTACTAAAGTCAGACATTTTAAAATCAGCATCTGAGAGTTTTAAAAGAGCTGGCTGAGGGGCAATCTGGACTGTTAATGTGACTTTCAATACATCTTGGAATGCTGGGGAAGTTCCAGAAGACTAGAAGAAAGCTAATGTTGTGCCAGTGTTTAGACAGGATGATGTTTTTCTAAAAGATCATTCCTGTTTGAACTAGAGCATAATTCATAGATGTTCTTTACAGGACTGTCTTATGCAGGTCGTCCGACTAGAGGATCACAACAGTCCCTTACGGCCTTATGAATCGACTTTTCTTTTGCTTTTGTTCCCTTAGATTTAGTGATATTTATCATCCCGCTTGGCATTTGATATCCCATTTCTTTTCAGAAAAACCCAACCCAATTCACATAACTCACGAAGGTTAGGACAATTAGTAAAGATGATAGGAAAGAAAAGGCTATAATAGAAACATTGTCTCTGGTAGCCAAAGACAGAGCAAATGGGCAATATCATGTACTTCCTGGGGGGAGGTGGATCACAAAAGGAAAAAGCTTCTTTATCTAAGGAGATACCTTATTTGGGAAGATAACTAAACCTGAACAATTCTAACAACAACGTAACAAACATGGGCACCTATCACTTCCTAGCTGCCACTAAGCTACACACCGTGGCCACTTGGAACTTCAAGGCAGTGAGGATACAAACTTGGATCCTGCTATTCCAAGAGATCATGCATCTACCACTTGAGTTAAAGGAGAATCTCTCAGCGGGCTGCTGGCAGTATAGGACCTATGACACCCAGGTGAACAGTTCTAATTCCACCCAGTAGGGGGCAAGGGTGCACATACACACTAGCCAGTTCATTCTCCTCTTTGCACTTACAAAGAACCTTTCCTAAAAGGTCAGAGCATTTCTCAGACATGAATGAATAAGACAAATAAAGCCTCACTACCATGGTGAGGTGAAGTAGTTATAACAACTAACCTAGATATGTATCAACAAAAGCGCAGAGAAGAGGTCTGTTCAGGTCTCCTTTTAAAGCCCAACCCAAACTCAACTAGTCCATAACCGATCGGAACCCATTGTGAGCGTGGAGTCATTTTCAGACCCAACGTTTGCCCTAGAATCTGTGTCACTGCTACCATCTCTGCCTTGTCTTTGGGGCCTGGCCCCCTGCCCACAATCCTCCTCTGGCTGCCTCCTGCCCATGGGGTTGCCGTGTGTGCCACAGTCCTGCCCTCTTGCTGTGCCGGGCATGCTGCAGAGTGAGAGATGCTGCAACTCGTTGGCACACTCGCTCCACAGCATATTCAATGCAGTGAAATGGCAGCAGTCGGCTGGGAGCACGACATGCAGCCACTGCGGGCTGACCACCACAGGCAGGAGGAATCGATCAGAGATTACCCACCTCAAGCGGGTCAGATTGCTTTCAGGCCCAACCCGAACCCGACACTTGTAGCTGGGTTGGGGTTGGATTGCAAGGGTCTAGGGCAGAGAGTTAAATGACTTGACCAAGATCATTTTAAGTTAGTGGCAGAGCTGGCAATGAAATCCAAGAGTCCTGACTCAAAGTCCCTTACTCCAGTTAGTAGACTACTCTGTCCTGCATTAAGGGATACTGAGAAAGTAAATCTTAACCTCTTTCTTTACGGAAGTTAAGCCCCTCTCGAGTGGATAAAATACCGTGCCTGCGTAGACCCCTGTGAATTAACACCATTTTGGTGTCTACTTATAACTTAATCTTGCCATTGTTAACGAATTATAATAAACAATTGACTTTGTTTTTAAACTGAGGTCTAATCTATTCCAGTTCTATTAGCTGCTGATTCAATGCTTTTAAATTTAGGAGAAGGGGAAGATGGTTGCACTTGACTGCTAAGTAAAATAAGCTTATTTTTCTTTCATTTGCAAAATAAAAGGACAGAGTCTTACTGATTTACAGTTCACAATCTGGAGTCTTTTGCATGCCAGCCCAGCTGGGTAAGTGATGTTCTCCTGCTGCTCTCATTCTTTTTCACTCGCCTGTTTGCACTTCTGCAAGCTTAATATCCGTTTTTAAAGATATCGATTTTCCCCTGGCACCTGCTTTAGGGTGGTAATTCCGCTGACTTCAGTGAGGTAACTGCCAATTCAGACCCACGAAGGCGAGACAAGAACCTGGCCCATTGTTGCCAAGTTACATGTGTATTCGACTCGTGGTTTGTTGATGCGCTGACCAGGAAAGAAGAATTTGAGAGGCACGTCCTCAAAATGCAACCAAAGTCTGCGTGATTGTGCACTCAGTTGTCCATTTGTGCCACAATGGATGCCCCCAGCAAATTCTGTTGGCACACTGTAAAAGCCGTTTTTAACTATCTGGCCTTTAGTGTCTGAAGTTTTTCATTTAAGATTTTATTTGGCATAAAACCAACATGGGTCCAAATCCCCGGCTGGCTGCTGTATCTGGACAATGAGAAAGGTGGGAGAAGTGGGTAGTGAAACTTAGTTTAAAAGTTATTAGTGTCTGTCTTGCCTACTTATAGTGTGGGCGTCTTATGGCTCTTATATGTATCCACCCAGCACTTCATCTCACTCAGGGCTGCTAGTTGCTACTATCGTATAAATAAGAATACCTTACCTGCTAAAGGCCCAATTCTGCAAGGGCTAAACACCTGCTAATTCCCCCAAAGTCAACGACAGCAAAGGGCTGTCAAAATTCTGGGCCTGATTCTGAATTAAGCCTGCACCCCGTGACTATTTCAGGGTGCGGTGCGACATGAACGAGTCTTTCACAGGTGGGCTGTCATAAGACTCACGTTTGATCAATTTAACAGGCAGTCTCTACACTTGGAGAGCAGAGTGACGTTTGGCACCACCAACCACCTGCTGTTCAAACTTGTCAGATCAAGCATCTCTTCTCCTGATAAGAGCCCTCAACTGATCCTTGTTGAAAGGAAGCTGCAATAGGGTAGATTAAATATTCTTTGGACCACAGAACAAGAAAGGCGGACTCTGCAGATCAGTGGTTAGTGCACTCAGATGAAAGGCTCTGCTCTGAGATGTGGTAGGGACTTGAAGGTGAGCTCCTACAAACCAGGTGCTCTAAACATGGGACTATTCGGGGTGGGTGTCTCTCCCTCCCCACCGCCAGGGTTTTTCCATGAAAAGGTCTCCGTTTCATCCCAGGGTAGAATGGGAATTTTTCTGAAATTCTGAAACTTTCATGGGACAGGAAATCCACTTCCCACCCAGCTGTAGTCTCAAAGTGATGATCGAATTCCCTAGAATGCATAGGGATTGAACTGGGCTAATTCAAGGGAGGCTGTGTGTGGGTGTGGGTTCTCAAGCATTTTATTTTGTGGACCACTTGAAAATTGCTGAGGGTCTCGGCGGACCGCTTAATGATCTTTCCAAATGTTGTTTGTACCATTAGCTAAGTATTGTAAAGCGCTTTGGATAAAAGCGTTATATAAAAAAATAATAATAATTAACTTTTTTTGTTCTACAAATAAAAGCCCACAACTCATATTTTAGTATCAGTAGTCTCACCTTTCTAATGTGATGGATGTGCCCTCTCTCCCCCGCCGCGGCAGCCCCCGAGCTGGGGCTGGGAAGGAAGGGGATCTCTCCCCAGCAGCTGCAGCCCTGGAGCTGGGAAAAGTCACCTTTCTCTAGCCACCGCAGCCCTGCATGTCCCAAATTCCTCCCACCCCCTCTTCTCACCGCACTGCCCCCTCCCACCTACCCCCTATTCCTAGGGTGACCAGATAGCAAGTGTGAAAAATCAGCACGGGGGTGGGGGGTAATCGGCACCTATATAAGAAAAAGCCCCGAATATCAGGACTGTCCCTATAAAATTGGGACATCTGGTCACCCTACCTATTCTGCACAAGGCCACCACCTCACCTTACATGTGCATCTTCTCCAGGGTCCAGGCACCTTATTAGTGGAGCTGCCCAGGTGCGGCTCCACTAATTAGGTGGGTGGCCCTTTATTCTCTTGTGTGTGGCTGCCCAGGTGGGCAACTTAGAGGGAACCATCCGCAGACCACCGGTTGTCCGCGGCCCACAGTTTGAGAACCTCTGGTCTAGAGCAGTGGGCATGGAAAGCTTAGCTTGACTCAAAGACTGGGGGCCTACCTTTCCAAAAGTGACTTGTCACTTTGGTTGGCACCGTTTCTGTGCACTCCGCTTCAGACACCTTAAAAAGGGGTCTCATTTGTAGAGGGTAGATGCTCACCTCTCTGGAAAATTGGGCCTATCTCAAGTTAAGCCACCCAAAAGTGAGCTGCCTAAATTCACTAATTCAATTCTAAAAATTTAGGCCTGGCTGCATCTATAGCTGTGATGGAGAGGCAGCTGCACCAAACCTGAATGGGGGTGTGACCCTGTATAATCAGGTCACAACACGTGGAGTGGGGAGCTGGGCCCAGCCTTATGGGACAGGAGCTGCCATAGGTGGTGGAAATAGGGGTGCTGTCACACCCCCTGCCTCGAAGCAGTAACAACAACTCAAACAAGGTTTCTGCCTTCAGCACCCCCGCTATAAAAACTGTTCCAGCACCACTGTGAGCAGCCCGCTGTGGGATGACTGCAGGGTGGGCTCACTGTCCAACCATCAAATGCCTCCCTCAGTGATCATTTTTTGGAAGGGGGGGGGCCTCAGTTTCAGATTTTGCCCCAACCCTGGAAGACCTCTGTGCAGCCCCAGCTATCGGCTGTTACAGCCCTCAGCCGCAGAGCCCTGGCACTTTAACTGTCCCCGGTTCAATCCCCCAGTCTGTCAGCCAAGAAGGCAGCCATCACACCAGTATTCTTAAAACACAGCAATTGGGATTTGTTTGTGCATTTGAAAATAGCTGCTTCCTGAGATAACACAGCTAAAAAAAGGCTAAACCTGGCATTTTTATGAATGAAAATTCACATCTGTGCAGCATGTGTATGCTATAAAACCATCACAATGCAATTCCTGGGGAAACAAAAAACAGCTCCGCTCTCTGGATCCCAAATCCATTGTAAACAGGTTTTTTCAACCCGCCTCTCTCAACCAGGCTTAATATTTGCCTCCAACAAAGGAAGGCGGGAGAGACAGCGAGCACACTCACTGACTCTCAGGTGCACTGAATGATTCGGGAGCCCTGGAATAATATTCTGTGAATGCACATGCTGTTCCACTTGCAATATAGAAAGAGTCCCATGTTACTTTCTAGCAGTGGCTAAGTAAACACGAAATAGCTGAACCTCCAAGCTGAAATGCAATCTGCATGCTTGCCTGTGCATGTGGAAAGAGATGGAAGGCTACTGCGGGCTTTTTTAAATGGGACTTTTGCTGGAACAGTAAAGACATTCAAGTACTGCAACTAGAATCCTTCTCATTGCTCAGTGCCGTATTTCCTCACTATCATGAGTGTGCATTAGCGTCATGGGGTTCCTTGCGCTTGTCAGTGTCTTTTTTAGCTTCTGTGTTGACGAAGGGTGCCTGGCTTCCTACCCATCACCCTCGGCCCTCTGCTTAAACTCAGACCTGGTTGCTAGAGAGGACAGCTCAATCTCCTTAGAGTCTCTGCTGAGAAATTCATCAAGTGAATTGTACCCAGTTCTAGTCATTTACACTAGTCCCTGTTCCTCAAAAACATCATAACATAACAGAGAAAAGATGCAGGAAATTTCAAATGGCTACCTGTTGTCAATCCTGAGTAACATGGGTCTGAAAAGCCACGACGCTCTTGCTCCAAAAGGAGCAAATTCCCCCCCACACACACACACTCCCTCTATGGCTCCTTTTTTAAAGGGACGCCTCATTTCTGTCTAACGTCACTCCCAGAGTCAAGTACGTCCTCCCTTTTCACACTGAGATATTTCCGCTGCCACTGAGCAATTGGATTCAGCTCTTTGAGACTGCTTTAGAGCCTGCGTTCAATGGGGATCACAACGCAACCTTAACTGTGGTGCTGCGAAGGCACCTCTGTAATGAGCCAAATAGAAAACAGCCCTACAAAATTAGATTAGTATTTCATGGAGATGAGGCCAAATGAGATTCCATGTACAAAATGAGTAGAAAATGGCCCTCTAATTGATACTGCACTAAACCTATCCCTGGAGCAGCTCCCCTGGAGCCAGTGAAGGTACACCAGGGATGAATCTGGCCCAATAATTACGTGCTAAACCCTGGAGTTATTATTCAGTCAAAGCTCCTATTAAGGCTTAACTAGAGTCTTGTCCAAGGAAGAACTGAGTTTGGCTTACAGTGTTTGGCCCAAAAATATTTAGACAGCAATACAGAACCTTCTGTCTGAGGAGCTCTGATTGAGGTCTATAAAATCATGATGGGTGTAGAGAAAGTAGATAAGGAAGTGTTGTTTACTACTTCTCATGACACAGAAGCTAGGGGTCACCCAATGAAATTAATAGGCAGCAGGTTTAAAACAAATAAAAGGAACTATTTCTTCACACAATGCACAGTCAACCTGTGGAACTCCTTGCCAGAGGATGTTGTGAAGGCCAAAACCATAACAGGGTTAAAAAAAGAACTAGATAAATTCATGAAGGATAGGTCCATCAATAGCTATTAGCCAGAATGGGCAGGAATGGTGTCCCTAGCCTCTGTTTGCCAGAAGCAGGGAATGGGCAATAGGGATGGATCACTTGATGATTGTTTGTTCTGTTCATTCCCTCTAGGGCATCTGGCACTGGCCACTGTCGGAAGACAGGATACTGGGCTAGATGGACCTTTGGTCTGATCCAGTCTGGCCATTCTTATGAGCTCAGAGTACTTTGTAGACACTTAAATCTCCCCGGTGAGGCAAGTGAGCATTCTACTCAGAGGTGGAGAGACTATCGTGCACAGGTTAATGGGAAGATTGTGAGCTCCCCGTGCTGTTCTCCAGATACGCCATGCTGAGGGACAGTAGCCAAGGCCTCCACCCACAGTTTCTGAAGCACCGATCACAGCCCCACAGTAGATACAGTACTAACGATTCTGGGGCTGTGCTAGCTAACAATATTGATGAATGACATCACAAGCTGCACAGGGTTAAAGGGGAGCAACCTCTAGTTTGTGGCAGTGGAGAAAAGCAGGTGTTACTCTAAGACACGTAGCAAGCGGCATCTGTCCGTCTCTCCCAGAGCAGGTTGGAAGGGGAATCAGCAGACCACCATAGTGTACAGCGAGTGCAGTTCACCCCTGCTCAGAGTCAGTGCAAGGTGTATTCACCATTTAAGCCCTCGTGGCCTTCTGAACAGCGATGAATTTCACCCAGGCTGAATGCTGGGAAGAAAGTTTGCCCTAAGTGAACTGTATAAGGACATGTAACACATGGGCAGGAACAGAACCCAGGGACCCAATGACTAAAGACAATGAGAAATTTGGCAGAAAGATGCCATATATGGAGTGGAGGGCGACTGGATGTGTTCTAATCACAAGAAGTCATTTGAAAACGTAAGTATGGATCTGCAGGAGTGTTGTACTAAAAAAAGCAAACCGTACATGCTGCCTAGCTACAATAGGCTGATGAAAGACATGTTTGGATGAGCGCATAGCGAAGAGACTCTGCTTTACTTATGCATTGCCAGTTTAGCTGAATCCTTGCTTGCTTGGCGTGGCTGTTCATTAAACACCAACTCAGGCAAAGCAGAAGGCATCTCCTGAGGGTGAGTGACCACCTGGGAGAGTCGATTAACTGTAGCTAGTGGTTTGTGCCCCCAAAAATGCCCTGTGCCAACATCATTGATGCTATTTGCTAGCCTGGGTCTTTTTAACAAACAAAAAATAAGTGCTTTGCATCCACGCCCTTCTGCTCCTTCTTGTTAGTTTCATTCCCTCATGCAAAGAGGACCAGGCTAAGTTTGTGCAGCACTGCCTTTGTGCGTCCACTCCCATGTGGTGAGAGTGTTATTTAGGAATAGTTTGAGGTTTTTGACATGGTCTGGATCATATGCAATGATACATTCATTCGTTACAAATCCGTGCATTTTACCAGTTGGGTTTTGGTGTCCATGCTTTTAATGCGATCAGTAGCAATTGTGAGATAGATCCTCAGCTGTTGACTTCAGTCAGAGTGTTCACCCACTGAGGATACCTTGATCAAATGGCCTTAGATCTGCACCACAAACTCTACCCCACTTCTGGAAATGGCAAAATCAGATTTCAAACTATCCGAGGAGGTGAATGTTAAGGGGGATGTGAAATTCAGCTATCAGAAAGCAATTTAGCTGCAACCTTAACCATGGCGCAGCTAATGGCTGCTCCATACTTTGTCAAGTAGCATCACCTGCTTCCTGGATTATGGGAGAGCCCACGGATGGGATGAGCTCCTTAAAATATCGGCTGCACCTCACTGATGTGTTCAAAGGCCTTTGGCATCAGTAAATCAAAAGGTGAGAATGAAGATGAGAAAAGGAAGAAGCTGGCTAATGCAGTCACTGTTTATTTTAACCCAACATCGTTCCCAGTGGTGAGTTCTGAAGTAGGATGGCATGGATTTCCCCCCATAGAAAAGTACAAGAAGGGAAATAAGCTGAAGTTGTGGAGGCTTGAACTGCACTATTCAGGTCTCCATGAATATCTATGTCACTGTAATTAGTAAGTTCTAATTGCATTACACTTCTAATGACAATTAAAATTAGCTTCTACTGACATTAATGTCCTGAAATGTAAGTAATATGTGCAACAGCCTCACATGAACCCAGAGAACAGGGATGCACTGCTGAGTTCATGAAACCATCTTCCTCCGTGCTGTATTAATGACGTTATGTAGCGGCTAATGCTGGGCAATGAGCGCAAAACACTTGCCGCCAGTGTCTCTCTGCGTTCTAAGCAAGCCTGCGTTGACTGTCTGGGGACTTTTCTAAACAGCGTCAGGCCATGTCTTCACTACCACTTATGTCGGCAAAACTTATGTCACTTGGAAGGGGGAATCCAGGGCACACATTGTGGCCTTGTAACTCAGATCCCCTCTATTTCCCAAACCCCAAATTCTGCCCCTCTACCCCAAAGCTCCTGGGTGCCACTGCTCCACACCTCCAGAAAATCAGGGCTGTATTCCACTTCAGAGCATCCTCAGAAAGCGCATGCTACATCTCTCATCAGGAAGCAATGCCCCACATGTTCGGCCTGCTGAGATTTGGCTCTCACGTAAAAAACATAAGAAACTGTTTGCTTAAAACCTTTACTCATTTCTTACCTTTAGGTGTTTGCCGCGATGCTGAGATTCTGATGCCATCACTGTGTGGCTCCTGAGGTTTAATTAACCTCTGCAACAAACATGTGTTTAGGAATAATAATGCTACATATAATTCATGCTGTCAGGAAGTTTGCTCACTGCTTTGCGCTTTTATTCAATCATACAATTTTCTGATAAGTAAAACACACAGTCATTCTGAACCTACAGGATAACATCTGGCCCTGAAATTAACTGCACTGGTATGGAACTTGGGTGATTACAGACTGCAATCATGATCCATCAAGAGTGCATGCCACACAGACTTGACAGCGAACTGCATAAAACACAGCAGCCGCTTTCACAGACACAGCGCCAGAGTCTCTACGGCAGAGTAGTTGGTTTTTACAGCCTCCTGGCACGGGTGTAAATGACTTACTCCCTGTGCAATGCCGTGGAGGAACAGGCAGCATGGTATATTAAAAACAAAGGTGATCGACCAGAAAAGAATCAATGGCCCCTGTTGGCTATAAGTGCCCCAGAATAAGATGGATCCATCTGTGGCATCCAGCCAAGCTATCCATTTTCAGATATCCTCCAGGCCAACCTGGTCAGGCAGCTGTACCAGTTCACTAGCTCCTCAGCTGAAGTAAATTGGTGTCACTCCACTGAGTTTGACAAGCACTGCGAATCTGGCCCCAAGACACAGCTGAACCAACAGAATTAGACTGCTTCACAGTTGTTTGGAACTAGTGCCCTCTTACACTGCACAACATTTGAGACGCATTTGTTTCTGCACCTCCGTTCAGTGTAGAGCAAAGTGCATTCTTGATAGGCTTCCTGTAAAGAGCTGAAACGTGGCAGAATTCTTCAGAAGCTCAACAGAATACGTATTTCAGCGAGAAGAGCTTTTTGCATTGATGGCCCCTTCATCTAGAAGAATCTCAACATGCACTTTCTGCTGCCTCCTCCGAGGTGGGGTGTGGTGGCTGATAAACAGTGCGCAGCAATTCAACAGAACAGTTTGGGACAAAGACAGACTAACTTATCCAATGGTAGCTGCAGAGGGAATTTAATTTGGCTAGGACACTGAGGCAACTCCCCCAGCCGCAAATCTTTCAACACACACCAGGTGGTCTTTAATGACCAAAAGTGTCCAGGGGCTCTTTTATCCAAAAGACGACTATGCACTTCCAGTGGCACACAAAGACCTTTCAAATCACCTTTGGTCATTGGCTCAATTACCTGCTGAATTACTGATTAAGTTTCCTGCATCAGCCTGGGTTTCCATAGAAGTCTGACCCAGCCTAACCTGCTTAGTTTGAGTTTTAACAAGAGCACATCACGAGGTATGGCTGCAGGCGGTGACAAAATCTGGGGGACTAACAGACTGCACCTCAATGCTGCTCAGGGTCAGGCACTGGGACGTCAGTCACGCATTATTCCCTAGTTCAGCAACATCCGTGCTCTGTTGTGGACTGGTGTGTACAAGACAAAAGCAGATATGGGCCAATATGGTAGATACCACTGAGCAATCTGCATTCCTCTTCACCATTGCAAAAAGACCAATACACCAAGATACAAAAGCAGACGTGATTCCTCCCATTAATAAGCCCCAAGAAACATCCTATGATTTCACAGTCCAGTCATCTTTAACAAGACTTTGCCTTCATTTCTTTACAACCAAAGGCCACATTCTTCCACAGCTATCTCCGCTGCTGTAGTTTTGATGAGTGCTCACTGGGACACTGGATAAAATTTCCACTTCAGCTGAGCCTATTGGATCAGCTCCATAAGTTCGGAGCTTCATAACAAACGTAATGGCGCAATCACCTTTTTGATCAATTCTGCTCGAGTAAGACACCTGCCCACCGTGTGCATTGTGTTAGGCCACACTGATCGCTGTACGTGATTGGAAACAAAATTATGCTTCGAAACTGCTCTTCATGAGCCAGACTTGGATACCTTTACTCAAGTTGAATGGCATCTTTCTTCACAAGCAGTGCTTTTGAAAATCTCATCATGTACCCCATCTCCATCTAAATCCTTTTAAAAATCAGGCCCTTGGTCAATAACATGGCCCACTCTTTGCGGCACCATAGATGCCTGTGTTTCATCGGCAAGGAAATGATTCACTAATGAGCCTCAAACATTTTCCACTGGCGTTTCATCAGTCTGGCCTAAATCGCCGTCCTTGTTCTTTAGGCTCCACTAGCTTGTCCCAGACTGCCTCATGAACCTCGTGGGACAAGGTGGGTGAGGTGATCTCTTTGATTGGACCGACTTCAGTTGGTGCTAGAGACAAGCTGCCGAAAGCTACACAAAGCTCCTCTTCAGGTCTGGGTATTCAGAGTTATAGCTAAAAACAGGTAGAACAGATAGTTTAGCATAAGTACAGGTTTCAGAGTAGCAGCTGTGTTAGTCTGTATTTGCAAAAAGAAAAGGAGTATTTTCCACTGAATGCATCCGATGAAGTGAGCTGTAGCTCACGAAAGCTTATGCTCAAATAAATTTGTTAGTCTCTAAGGTGCCACAAGTCCTCCTTTTCTTTTAGCATAAGTAGTTAGCGCACATTCTAAGGGACCATTCAAGGTGAAGTGGCTCGTTAACATCCCTGTAGCCATAGACAAAAAGGGGGGTCAGAGGGTAACAGATTATTATAAGAAGCCATAAATTCAATGTCTTTGCTAGACACCATAAATCATAGTTTTAATACAGTCATTTAAGCTCCTAGGCTCATCTTTTGAGAGCATTGTGCACTTTTCCTTTGAGGATGGGAACTGATTGATTACTCTAGAGCTGACCTCTTTGGGAAGGGAGTCCCCCCCCCGCCCAGCAGATAGGGTGTTTTTGACTTTTATCATTTTCCTGAGTGAGTTCATTTGAGAGCGTAGTGATTGTCTGGTTTCACCCACATAGTTATTGGGGTGTTTAGTGCACTGCATGAGTGCACCACATGATGTGATAGGCATGTGTAGGACTCATGGATCTCGAAAGGTGTGTTGTGGGGGGTGTTGAGCATTGTCACAGCGGAGCTACAGGTTTTGCATCGGTTGTTCTGGCAGGGTCTGGTGCTGCTTTGAGTTGGTGGGTCTTGGTTTGTGGGGAGCTTGTTTCTGATGATGAGCTGAGAGAGGTTGGGGGATGGTTTGAAGGCCAGAAGAAGGGGTTCTGAAAGATTTCTTTCAGAATGGTTGTAGTTTGATGATACCCTGTAGGGGTTCCAGTGTGGGGTGGCAGGTGACAACTAGGGCTGTGCATTAAACTAAGGCTGTATTAAAGCAGATTCTCTCTGCATCAGGGAACAGGCCACCTAAATACTCAGTCTACTTCTCTGATGGAGTGCCCTTGTCTGGTGAAGGCTGTTTTGAGTGTGTTAAGGTGTATATCCCAGACTTTCTTCTTGGAGCATATTTTGTCGTATCTGAGTGTCTGGCCATAGATAACAGATTTCTTGGTGTGTTTGGGGTGGTTACCAGATCTATGTAGGTAGGTGTGGTGATCTCTGGGTTTCTTGTATATGGTTGCCTGTAGGTTCCACCACTGAAGCTGATCGTGGTGTCCAGGAAGTTGATGCTGGTGTGGGAGTGTTCGAGAGAGAGTTTAGTGGAGGGGTGATGGCTGTTGACATTGTGGTGGAAATCTCTGAGGGAGTTTAAGTCGTCTGTCCAGAGGACGCAAATATCTTCATATATCTTAGGTATATCATTGGTTTCATGGTGCATCTGAATCTTGTGTCATATATCTTTCCCCACTTCAATGAAAGTTGTAGGGTCTTGGGGCATCTCAGGATCAGGCTCCAAGTTACTAAGAAGGAGCTAAACGACTTCAATAAAAGGACCGAACTGCATCTTCATCCAAACATCTGAACAGAATCAGGTTTGAAAAAGTTCAGTGACCTTTTCCCCCTTCTTCACAATTTCTGTTCTTCTTGGAACTAGTTGGGACTTGGAAATACCCCAAGAAATGGTCTTCTTGCAATAACTCTGCCTTGACTAATGGAAGAGCTGGAAATCTTGCAAAAAAGCCTGTTATCTTATTTCCAGTCCAATTCTGAAGGCTCCAGCTTATCAGATAAATTCCAGATAAGCCCCTGGAGTTTCAGCCTCCTGTATGAATCCACCTTCCCAATGAGTTTGAAGTTGTCCCACTGCTAAGAAATTCACACCCTGTACATTCCAAACTCTGTGAATGATGGACCCAAAGTGAGCATCGTATAAATTATAATAGCAATGCACTTGGACATAGTAGACACCAACCTCAATGTGGTTACATAAGGAAATGACAATCCCTGTTTGTCTTGTCAGAAGAAAAATCTAATTGTCACTCGCTTGTAAAGTGCATGTCACATCCCCCTCTGGTGGCAGGTCCACAAGGAGGATCAAGACCTACTGCTGGCTAATGGAGTTATTCCTTTAGCTGAAGTGGTAGAAGGCTGTGCTGAAAGTCCAGGCTCAACGCTTGCCCAAGACCAGTGGTGTGGACAGTCAAACTCAGGCCTCTTCCTAACACCTGTGATTTCACTAACTGAGATAACCAGACATCCTCAGCACAATGCGGCTTATCAAGGGGATGAATCTTTGAATCACATCAAACTCCACGTGGTGTCAGACACTGGTTCAAAGGAGCAGTGGGTGCATTTGTACGATACCAGCAACAGAGACTGTATTTACCTGCTGAGGAAGGTATTTTCTGTAATTTAGCACAGTGAGAAGGGATTGAAGCTGGGGAGGGGGAAAGCTGCTGAGGATGGGGCAGCGAAAGAAAGAGGGAATTCTGTTCTTGCATTTAATACTGGGCCTCTTTTGGGTATCCTAATGGTTCTTTGATTGTCTGTGTCAGAGTTCCCTCCCCACTCTGAACTCTGGGGTACAGATGTGGGGGCCGGCATGAAAGACCCCCTAAGCTTATTTCTACCAGCTTAGGTTAAAAACTTCCCCAAGGCACAAATCCTTCCCTGTCCTTGGATGGGTACGGCTTTCACCACCAAGTGAGTTAGACAAAGATTCAGGAGAAGGACCACTTGGAGTTTCTGTTTCCCCAAAATATTCCCCCAAGTCCCTTTGCCCCCTTTCCTGGGGAGGCTTGAGAATAATCTACCAACCAGATAGGTAAACAAGGTGAACCTTCTGAAATCCTGGCTCGAAGCCACAACAGAAAACTCCCCCCATGGGTATCTGAGGCCGTGACCCAGAGAGGCTCCGTTGAAGGCTGTTGGCCTAGCACGTTGCTCTAGGAAGGCAGATACTAATTCATGAGACTTGAAGAATGCTTCTCATTTGATTTCCTGCTCTTCCTGAGTGCTGGGGTTTTACTGGCAGTGCTCCCGGTGCTACAAGGCTAATTGCTCAGGGTAACATTCTGCTCCAGGATAGGCAAGCCAGGGCAGAACTATATCTTGCTCTCTCTGTAACATGAGACCTGAGCACACAGGAAGAGCAGAATATCAGCTATGATTAAGGATAATAAACTTCTTAAAGCAGAACCATAAACCCACGAGAAGCCAGGATGGAGTCAGGCTCTGTCTGTTACCTTGTGGCCAACTTAGAACTGCAAAATCTGCAAACACTGGTCAATGCTGTTTTCACAGCCTGAGGTTCCCACCAGGACCCAGCAATTCCCTTCCTCCCCCCAATCCTACCCTTACCCCCCATAATTGCTCCACAGGTACAATTCATAAAACAAGTCTTAACTAGATACAGATTATACACATCACACACGCCATTTCTCCTAGTGTCTTTGAGGGGTGGGTGGGGGAGACACTTTCCCCAGCCTTGGGAGATGTGGGGCAACAGCTGAGAGCCATAGCAGCTCCTCCCCCAATTCAGGAAGATCTGCAGTAGAGCTGGAGCTGCTAAAAAAAGTAATAGCTGAACAGTGGTCTGCCAAAAATGCAGTTTAATCAAAATCAGAACGTTTCACCGGAACATATAAATTTCAACAAGATTTTCAATGGGAAAAAAATCTAAAATGAATCATTTTGATTGTCTCATTTTGATAATGTCAAAAGGTTTTAATCAGGCAAAAACCTTGTGTTTCAACTTTAATGTTTCAATGCATTTCAGTTTAATCATCATAACGTATGGATTTAAATATACTGTACTCAATATTTTAATTGAATGTAGAAGTCAAACCAGAATGTATTAAAATGATCAAGTTAAAACTGCGTGTTTTGACATCATTGAAACAAGAGGATTGGATTATCCTGAATAAAAATAGTTCTGAATTATTGTTTTTGGGAAAATTTAAAAATTTTTGGCTTTTGTTGCAGTTTGAAACAGAAAAAAATTAAGTGTCAGAATTTCCCTCGGAAGAGAAATTCCCGTTTCCAGCCAGACGTATTCTCAGAGCCCACACAGCATCGGCATTCTCTAGCATCCATCCTCTATACATTCTGGGGCATCTTATCCAGGGTGGACTGCTGGCTAGCCTCACCTATTTTTAGCTACGGGGCAAAGGCCTAGGGGTATCTACGCCATTGCGGCCAGTGCAGCATCTGCTTTGGTTGGAGTGGTGAAACAGCGTACTCCTGTGCTCTGTGAGAGGAAGACCAAAACCCCGACCTTCAAGCAATACAGCAGGGCTTGGCGGGGTATCAACCCTGAGAGCCCAGTTTGTGTAACCCCTACAGGGTTTGGGCACTTTTAGATGAGGATGTGAGAGCAGAATTTCAACCAGACTTTATATGGCTGTGTTGGGGTACGTAAGGGTTAAGTAAAAACCTACTCCGGGTGACGACTATCATGGTATAAGGCAGTGAGGCACAGGCAAGCACCATGTAGTAGGGAGAAAGGCACAGACACGCAGCCATTCTTTTCCCTTCCCTTCTGCTCGTTAAGGATAGATAAGCGTTGCAGCTATATAAGGAATGCGGTTGTTTAAAATATACCCTTCGAGTAAAGAAGTGTTATCTCTGCCTCCCTTCCTTTCCCAGCTGCATAGATGAGCTTGGGGTCATGGCCCCTTCCTCCCTCCCCTGCGAACAGCTGATTAAGGGAACATGTGACTACAATTACTGCAAAGAAATGTATCTTCACAGTAAAAATGTCTGTATAATATGCTTAATGCTGTAAACAATATATATTCAGTATATAGCTATTAATATTCATTATATGGGCGTTCATATTATGAAATAAGGGTTTGGGGGTGTTGTAGTAAATGTGGGCATTTACATTTTAACTTAAATAAAAAAGTTGTAATGTAATTAACTCCGGGCTTACTCGACAATTGGGTCTAGGGGAACAAATACCACAATAAAGAAACCCGTTTACTCAATCCGCCTTGGGTCCCCCTGCTCTTCTTCAAACACGCTGATCCCCATTTCTCCTGGTAATATTTGAGCTTAGATACCCAGGCAGTATTTAGGGCATAAAAAGCATTTCTCTGCGCTTAGATACCAGTGACAGATATTTTATAAATACAGATGGATGGACAGAGTCACAGACAAGACACAGATGTGCCTGTGAGAGTCTACAAACTGGTATGCTATTCAGTTTAGAGCACAAAGAAAATTACTGGTGATCAGCAACCAATGTTAGTTATTGCAATAAATGCGTGACAATAGTGCTGGGAAGAGATCTAAGTTTATCCCTTGACCCCAATCACCTGACAGGACGCTGGGATATGAAAGGTCACAGGCCAGGACTAGCCTCCAGTGCCACTGGCTGCTAACAGAGTTCTCCTAGTTTTCATTAATCCCATTTAAAGGCATTTCACTTAAGACAATAATCATTCAAAAATTCCTGCAAAGCCATACTTGGCATCCCATGACCCAAGCAGGGTACAGATCACTTTCTCTTCTCATCCATTTTTGGCTGCCCTGTTACGAGCCAAGGTTGAGTTATAAATCTCACACAGCTCCACGGTGACAGGGTGCTGTGTTTACCAACATGTCCCACCGCTTCACTAGTTTGCAGCTAGCAAGCAAACTTCCGATTCATTCTATGATTACTTATTTTTCTAGAATCCCACATTAATAAACACATCAGAGCCAGACAAAAAATTACACCCTGGGCTATCTGGAACAGTATTCATGGGGTCACACTCAACCCGAAGAGATGGGAATTCCGAGTTAATTACCAATACAACTTGCTACTTGACACTACCAAGATGTACCAATCTCCCAGCCTCTCAACTCCATTGGCTTTTCAGATTTAGAGAAAAATCACCACCGTAGTGTCTCTTTTAGACTCTGGGGTCTTTGGTGCAGAGACGGTCTTATTTCTGTTTGTGCCAGGTACGCTGGAGTTCTACTAATGATGAATCACCTCTTTAACAATTCACTGCTCAACTGTTGGAATACTTCCCTTGGTAACACAAGAACGGCTGTACTGCGTCAGACCCATGGTCCATCTAGCCCAGTCTCCTGTCTTCTGACAGGGGCTGGAGGCAAGTGCTTCAGGGGGAATGAACAAAACAGAGCAATGTATCGAGTGATCCTTTCTCTGTTGTCTGGTCCCAACTTCTGACAGTCTGAGATTTTGGAACACCCGCTCTGGGTGTCCCTAACCATAAGGTAAGTCTACATTGCAGCCAGGGGTGCGAATAGCAGCTGGTGGAGATGTACCTGTGCTAACAGCTAGCTTGCTAAAAATAGCAGGGAAGACGTAGTTTGGGCCGCACAAGCCGTCTGTCTCCTGTAGGTACATACTCGCTAGGACAGCTGTACTGAAGCCTGTGCTGGAGCATCCCCACTTCTGAGTTTAGCGAGCTAGCTATTGTACAGCTGGGCAGTCCAATTACGCGAGCTGCCATTCATACCCCGGACTGCAATGCTGACCTACCATAGTGCCTTGTTTTATGGCATTTCCTAATCAGTGGGGAGTCAGCGTTCTGCTTTGTGTCATTGTAATAGTGCTTCCTGTGGAGATCATCAGATGAAAGGCCCTATGGCAGAGTGCGTCATACATGTTAATTAAGCCCCACAACGTCCCGACGATGCCCAAATCAAACCTCTGGTCTGAACCACCCCCGACTCTGAGTGGGTTCAGAATCTGAGCCCCGATCGCAGTTGCAGAGCTGGCTCCTGTCTCTATAATGGACCAAATCAAGTGTTGTGCAGGAATACCCTTGAGGCAGGGAAGACCTGAAATGCAGCTGCCTCATCACACCATACAGCGTGACACGGTCATGCTCCCAACCTGTTCTGCCATCCTCCCGGCAGCCTGCATACATAGTGGGCTCAAACCTCTCCTCTTGTACCGACGTAAATCAGAAAGTAGCCCGTATAGTCCAACTGGTGTGAGAGCTGGGTCAGCCCTGCTGTCCGTGTATTCTCCTTTAGTATTAAGCACGATGCCGATCCCCAAACTTAGAGACGCACAGGAAGGCCCAGACCCACAAAGGTATTCAGGCTCCCAACTTACATTGAAATCCGTGGAAGTTAGGAGCATAAATTATCTTTGAGGACTTGGGCCTAAGTGTACAGCACCAACCCCCCGTACACTGCACCACATCCCTCATTCTGAATTCTTCAGGTCAATTGCTCCTGGCAACAGATGCTTGCTTGACCCCCCCTTCTCCCCAGAGACTAATGCAGATTATCATTACAAGCTGTCCCCATTTTTCCCAGCTGATCCACGTGCCTCCTGCTTAGACGTGCGGTTGGGAAGGTGGCCTTTGGGACACAGATACTCACCCATTAAGAACTTGATCAGGACCCCCAAAGTATAAACTGGGCGGAGACATCCAACTCATTTCATATCAGCCACTGAACTGCCATCAAGTGAGCTCATGTCTATTTAATTTTACTTATAATTTTGATGGGGCACTTTGAATTGCCCACCTGGATTCGCAACTGAGGGCGTCAGGCCAATCTCGTCATGTTTTGCAATGGAGTTGTTTTTTTAGGGTTGCAATCTTGTGCAAAATAAATTCTTATTCGCCCAGGGCTGCGATCACAGTGCAGGCCTGCAATGATGAGTCTTCAGCCACTAGAGGGCGCTTCTAGCTTTGCTTTCGTGATCTATTGCCTTCCTGGAACTGCTAATGTATTGGGGGGGGGGGGGTGGGAATGGGGGTGCTGGAAATCCTTTGAAGCAACAGCGACCATAGAAATACACCATTTTGTAGATGAGGTCATTTTATGTTGCCATTTCCGTACCCTCAGGAAAGAGCCAATGCTTTTAGACAAAGATTGAGTGAAAGGGCAATCAGAGGAGCCTCTTTGTTTTCAGATGGAGTGGTTAAGTACACGGCTTTAAAAAAAGCCAACCATTACATTTATCAACCTGGAATAGGCCCAAATCCCCTGAATTACCCTGCTGCAGGTTTCAGAAGAGCCTAAAATTCATTGACTTTCAATGGGACTTCCACTCCCGCACCATCTAGGCACTTTGGAACATCCTCCCCTTGATTAAATCTCCTGCTGTAAAGAGAGTTCTCTATCCCATCTATATAGGTGCTTAGCGCGTGCTCATTGCCGCTGTATCTGAGTGCCTTTCAGCCATGCATTACACCAGAGCGACTAACCTCTCTGGATTTACACCATTGTAGCCGAGGTCATTACTTGCCCCAACGGACCTGATTTTTAAACTGACTTAAAAACAGCAAGTTCAACTTCCGTAGATTTTCTCCTGACATGCATTGAGTAACTGAACTAAGGGCAATGTGCGTTTTAGTGGTTAGAGTCAGACCGGGAGCGGGCACTTCTGGCTCTGTTAGCTTTGCCAAAGGATTGCTGTATGGTGAGACTTGAAGGCAACTCGCAGAGCTGAACCCTACCCCTGGATACCTGTGCATGGCTCCCACTAACACCCAGTGGAAATCATACACACCTTAATCCTTCCTGGTGCCTGCTTCCAGTTGTATAACGGATCTAACATAACCAATGCTCCTTGAGAGGAGTGCTGAGAGGTTTAATACTTGTAATGCCCTTGGTAATCATCAGGTCATGTTTAGATACCAAACACAGTGAGTGACAAGAGCTAAGTGATATCTGGTTTCCAAAAGCTGAAGTCCGATTTCACCATTCAAGACCAGGGACAGACAATGTAAATGAGGCAATAGATACTGGAGAAATGCTTGAACTGGACAGCAGCTTCCAGGGAGCCTCCATCTGTTTTGTTTTTTGGATTCCAATCTCTTTGCTGTCCAAATATATGGTTTTGCCCTTGAAGGCAGGAGAGGAACAATGTAAACTTAGAAGGCAGGAAACTGCAACTGTTGTAAACGCAGCAGAGCATCTGGGAAACTCTTGTGGGGAGAAACATCTCATACCAACTGTAAACTAGAAGAGGAACCAGAAGCAAAATTTTCCTACGTAATTTTTGAAAATGGGGCATAAAAGCTCTGTCACATTCATGACATACACACAGAGAAGTTAGATACAAAAATACTCTTGCTGGAAGGTTGCAACGTAACACTACTTTATTTCTTGGAATTCAGAACCCAAGAACCCCAAAACAGAGAGAGACAAAACAGGCTGCTCCTTAAATCAGAGAGCCACAACTAACCCAGTCTTACTCTAGGCTGGCTTTTCTGAAGACTGCCTTTGATAATTGCATGCTTCCCTACAGAGCCCCTGCGGCTTCAAGCAGGAACAGGAAAACCCTCTGCCTTTAAAGCTTGCAGCTCCAACCTAGTCCTCAGTATACCACAGGCTCCTAATTAGCATAAGCACTTCTGAAAATTTCACCCCCCGCAGCAAAGTACAGATCTGAATTTCCCCAGGGTTTGGGGATACACAGCAATCAGGTGGTTACAGATTACTAACAGGTTTAAAAAAAAAAAGCTGGTTGACTTTTCCTCAATGTCAGATAGAGGAAGCATGATCTTGTGGTTAAGACACTGGACTGCAGTTCAGGAAACGTGGATTCAGTTCCTGGCTCTTATATGGCCTTGAGTAAGTTACTTGGTATCTCTATACCTCAGTTCCCTACCTGTAAAATGGGGACAAGTCTTCCTTTCTCCCTGATATGTATTTAGATCATAAGCTCTTCAGGACCAGGGCTACATCTTACCATGTGTATGTACAGCACCTAGCACAATGAAGTACCAATGCTGGGTGCTACTGTAACAAAGAATAATGTTAAACCTATCTCTACACTGAGTTCTCCTATAGTTCAGTGTTTATTTCCCTTTATACCAAGCTTGGCCTAAAGAAACCACGACATTTTGTTTCAAGTGAATTGATAACTAGCTCAGTCCCTCCTAGGTAGGTGAGTTCTCAATGGTGTACTTCTTCCAGTCTCAGCTGATAAAGGAATGTAGACGAGAATAAGTCAAAGCCTGGGGCCATGTTTTCAAAACTTATTTCAAATTTGGAATGTACAGTGTTTTGAGGGCATCTGTGGATTAGCTAAACCTTTGTGTAGGGAAGGCTGGGTGAGGAATGGGCTCTATAGGCTTTCTGTAAGAGGTAGAGCTGGTCAAATTTTTTTCCAATGGAACAGTTTTCTGTTGGAAAATGCTGATACCACACAACCAAAATGTTTCACGGGAATGCATCATTTTATCAACATTTTCATGAGAAGTCAATGATTTGTTTTGTTTTGCTTAGGGTACATTACATTTTGACTTTATTCATTATAAACATCAAAATGAAATGTCAGTCAATGCAAAACTTTTTGGAATATTTCATTTTGAAAAGAAAAAAAATTGAGATTTTTTACTTTGTTCCGATTTGGGACAAAACTAGATTTTGAAATACTAGAATTCCCTGAGGGCCTGAAGGGGAACTCTGGTAGACTGGATCAGAGAATGGGGTTTCAGGAAGAAGGTTTTGTATGGAGGAAGGTGCAAAGACAAGTAGGATTCTACATTCTAGGGGAAGAAGTGCCGTGTCCAATTAGAACACAGTTTGTAAAGTGCATGCTTTCCTTTTTCTTGGAAAGGTGCTAATGTCAGTCACAACTAAACACAGCAACTCAGTTCAGCACAGAACGTAGCATTGCTTGCATGGGAAACTCCAGATAGACAGCAACGTTCCAGTTCTGCTTGTGAGCTCACTCAAATGTTTACACGGAAGCCATTTGTAACATTTCGACAGCAAGAATGATAGCATGCACGGAGATGGCGATCTCCTTTCCGGACAGCTGCTTATTCAGGCTGGCTCTGTGTGTGTTCCCATCAGGGATGGGTATGGCCTGATTGATAGCCGGCTGGGGTGTGAAGCCCTTTATTTGTATGGGATAATAGGATCTCTCTTCAATAAAATGATGACAACATGAAGCAGTGTCAGCTCCAGAAACAGCTCAGCCACACTCATGATTCACTGCCTAAAAACAAAAATCACTTCTCAGGAGGATGCCCCAACAATAATAGAATTCAGGAGGTTTTGAGATTAGCTGCAGCTGAGAACAGAAATTGACTGCACTCTGGAGACTAAACTGACTTGTAGACTACTCACCTGTAGTGGCCCCAAGCACAGAAATTAAGTAAGGAGGCAGCCTCCATCCCAAAGAATGCGTGTCTGGGATTGTCAAAAGGGCATTGGATTTCAGTGGGAACTGGAGGCCTAATTCTCTCGAGCCCTTTTGAAAAGCCCAGCCTTCAAGGTGTATGAAAAGATCCAACAGGTGGAGGAAGCAAACTAACAGGTAGTTTAAACTAGGCTGTCACAGAGCACTCCCTCAGCTACTCAGTGTGCCACGCTGCCTGGCCCATTTGGGTCGTCTCTAACTCACAACATACACACCGCCTGTTCCTTTCCCCCATGTCTACCTTTCACCTTCAGATTCCAGGCACTGCAGAACCCAGTACAGGCATGTGTCAGGAGAAGCCTGGCACCCAGCGTTCTCTACCACACCCACCTGACTCTCTGAGCTCCCCCTTACTTCCTGTTCCTGCCAATTAGATTTCACACTTATTGGGCTAAATATCTCATTAGCCTAATCATTGCCCCACAAACGTCAACAATCCCTATCCCAGTAGGTTAACGGATTCCAGTGAAGCCTGCAAACTTCTCCGGTCAGTCAATTATCTCAGCGACCTGGGTACTACCCTGCCACATAGCCTTAACATTTTTCCTGCAACGTGTAGCGAAGTCAAAGACTCACCGGTGGGGCGCCTCCTGCTGGTCGTCCGGGAATTAGCCCTTTTTCCAGTGTACGGCGCACCCTCTGCAGGCTGGTGTCTTGCTTGCTACTGGCCCCGTGTCCCTCCTGGACCCTGGTGCCCTTTACCTCGGGGTTCTGCCCCAGCAGTACCCCCATGCTCTGGGTCTCCCCTCCCAGGGGAACCCCCAGCCCTCTATGCCCACCTTTCCTCAATGGCTACTGCCAGTCATCATCCAGCCCCCTTTCCCTAGGGCAGACTGCAGTCTGTAATGGCCACTCATCACTGGCAAGGGGGTTGGACCAGCTGCCTCTTCCTGTCCCTGGGCTGCACCTCTGCAGCCCCAGTACCTGTTTAGGACTTGACCAAGGCCTCAGCCTGGGGAGTTGCCAGGCTGGAGTTTCCCAACTCCTCTTGCCCTTTTCCCCAGCACTGCCTGCTTCAGGTACCATATGTTCCCCAGAAGCTAGGCCCTCTCCCTCCAGGGCTCAAGAGAGACTGCCCTGCCTTCTGGCCCTGCAGTTCTTTTATAGGGCCCAGCCTGGCCCTGATTGGCTGCCTCCCAGCCTTTTCCGATTGGCTCCCCGGGGCTGTTTTTAACCCCTTCAGGGGCAGAGCAGGGCGACTGCCCCGCTACACCACGTTTTCGCAAGGGTGTCGATTGCTTTGCTTAAATCCAACGGCCAGACCTTCTAGAAGTACTGAGCACTCACAAATCCTGCTTATGTCAATGAGGGCTGCTGGTGCTCAGCGCGCCCGAGAATCAGACCTCAAATATCCTGCCTGTTTTCCTGTGCACTCAACCGCATTTTACTGGGACAAACTTTCAGGTATCAATTCTGTGTGACCGTGCTGATCTACTTCTTGCCGCTCCTGGTGATAGGATGCGCCTACACGGTGGTTGGCATCACTCTGTGGGCTAGTGAGATACCCGGCGATTCTTCTGACCGCTACCACGAGCAAGTGTCCGCCAAGCGAAAGGTAAGCAGCTTTCCGGCCTCATGGCAGAATAATTGGGGAGTGGGTGTGCAAAGGCAATTGAATAGACTTGGGGTCTATGGTTAATTTACTCTCTCTCAGCCATTCTTTAAATGGAACGTAGCATATACACAGCGGTCAAATTTCTCAACAGTGGCCACCAACTTTGGATGCCTTGGTGTACAGTACAGATGAAATCAATAGGAGTGGCAGTTGCTCAGCTCCTTTGAAAAATCAGGTCCAACAAGATGCCAGCTGGATACCCAAAAACTCCGGCACCAAAATAGGAGGGGTATATTTTTAACAATGTGGCATTGAGTGCTTGGATACCGAACTGAAATTAAGGCGTGTGTTGTATTTTGGAGAGACTGGGTGGCTCAGATAACTGGTAATGGGATCCTGCTCGGGACAGAGCCGCCATTTCAAATCTAGCCCCAGACAGCAGTGGCCCAAAGTCACTGATATAGGGCGGGGTGGGGAGAATATGTTTGGGTTCAATCCATTTCCTAAAGACAGGGATCCAAAGCCCCCACCACTCTCACAACAGAAATAATTGCCTCCCCTGGTTGAAAATCACAATAGAAAGACCAAGGGTTGAAGGAAGGAAGACGACCACTACTTACTCCTTGAAGCGGTCCTTTCCAGGGCAGAGTTGAAGCATATGGAGCACAAGTCTGCCTTGCCAATCTGTTTTCCTGTGGATAAACAGAGGACTGCTCGTCCCAGGACGGCCACCCCACCATTCTCCCCCTAGTCGATCACGCTGGCTTCGGTTCTGTTTGGTACGCTTTGCTCAAAGGGTACAGCGTAAACTTATATAACCAGGTCTCTGTCTCTCTCGTGTACAGGTGGTGAAGATGATGATCATTGTGGTGTGCACGTTCGCAGTCTGCTGGCTGCCCTACCACGTCTACTTCCTCCTGCATTTTTTTAACCCCGACTGGTACCAGGAGAAGTTTATCCAGCAGGTCTACTTAACAGTAATGTGGCTGGCCATGAGCTCCACTATGTATAACCCAATCATCTACTGCTGCCTCAATGACAGGTGGGTTATGAGCTTGACTGAGTGCAATAAAGGGGAGATGTGGGGATGGGTTGGGTACAGAAGAGGACCCTAGACATGGTGGTGAGTTGCAGCTTAGCAGGGAGCCAACACATCAGGGGTGGCTGTTCAAATTACTCAGCAAATTGTTTGGGTTTTCATAGAATCATAGAATATCAGGGTTGGAAGGGACATCAGGAGGTCATCTAGTCCAACCCCCTGCTCAAAGCAGGACCAATCCCCAATTTTTGCCCCAGATCCCAAATGGCCTTCTCAAGGATTAAACTCACAACCCTGGGTTTAGCAGGCCAATGCTCAAACCACTGAGCTATCCCTCCTTTTCCTACAGCCGGAGTGTACCAAATTAACAGCTACACCAGGGCTTCTCCCTACCAGTTTCTTAAATTAAGGGGCTGATTTTCCCAAGTACTGAGCTCCTACATCTCCATCGGCAGTCAATGGGAACTGCAGGTATTAAGCACCTCTGAATAATCAGGCATTATATTTTCCAAGGCTTTAGGCAGCCAAAGTCAAATAAAAACTCCAAGCTATTTCCAGGACAGTTTTCCCTTGTCAATAGGGCTACAGCAGATTGTAGATCAGACTCACCAGAGTATATATTTCTAATAGCTCCTCTGGGATCCGATAGTGCAGTCTAGTGGAGAATAATGGTGCTCCCCATTTTAGCTAGATGAAAATCCCTGCTAGAGCTGGGATATATCCAATCTTTATTCAGTTACCAAAAAAAGGCATAATCAAATCGCTTTAATGATGGTCACCTTGTATTTTCTTAAATGAAAAAAGTTCAGCATGAAATAAGTTCTCATTTCGACAATGTGTTTTTCCTTTAAAAGGAAACACTTTCCATTTTTCTCAATGGGGGTGAAAAGGTGCTTGGCTGTTCCCCACTTTCTCTCCCTTATCCCCTACTTTTCCAGGGTCAAGGAGGAGGAAGAAAAGTTAAAGTCAAACAATCTTTAGGCAAACCTTAATTCCTAAAATTTCAAAACAAAGCAATGCAGTTTTGAAATATTTTGCAAAAATACCAACAAATATCAGCAGGCTCTAATCCATGCCCAGAGAGCAGATAGCAGCAGTATGCCTGGAATGAGATACCCTCTTACTGCCCAGCTGGGTCTGTATTTGTAAAGGGACCCATCACCATGGCATGAGTGGCAGCCTCTGGGTTAATAGATTATACCAGTCCTACCCTCCCACCATAGCTATGATCCCTGCTTTATATAGAGACACATGTATGTGCATTTAAATAAAATTGTAACTGTGCTAGCAGATACAAGATTATAAAACTGGGCCAATCCTGAAGTGTCTAGTCTGTCAAACTCCCATGGCTCCAGTGGGTATTTGGATGGAGTACGGTTTTCAGTTTAACTTGTATATAATGTCATCGGTTCATGCAGAATTGAGTACGGCACACTTCAGGCACCCAAGAATTTCCGGTCTAAACTTGGTGAGAAACACACAAAACATTGCTAAAGCCCTTAATCAGTGTTACTACGTAAACAGATGCATAAAAGCCATCAAGAGTTCTACCCTTGGAAATAAGAACTTGGAATGCAAAGAGGGACTGGGTAAATCAAAACTTGTTTGAGTAAATTTGTCAGTTATATGCCCCAACTGCAAAAGAGTTTGGCAAGCCTCTCTCTTTTACCAAGTATCATAGCAAGGTAGTGATGGTTGATTGACTGTTGGCAGTGCAGTCCAGTGGTTACATTGGGCTGGATTAGGGATCACAGCACAAGACACTGTTCTCAGTTTTGCCATTAACTTGTGTTGTGATGCTGGGGGAAGTTTGATATCTCTGTTCGCCTACTGGAAATGGGAGCATAGTACTGATTGTTGTATTCACTGGAATAATTATTTATTAAGCACCAAAATGAAGAATACTTAAGAGCTTTTAGATCCTGGATTAAAAGGTGTTGTATGATAATACCTAGTTCTTATGTAACACTTGGCATCCAAAAGATCTCAAAGTGCTTTTACAATGGACAGAAAACTACAAAGTGGGGAATAACTGGCTAGGCACTTGTACATCTTAGAAGGATCTGGGAGTTATAATAGATCACAAATAAGAGTCTGCAATGTGAACCGGTCACTAAAAAGACTAATGTCATTCTGGGGTATATTAACAGGAGAGAGTGTCACATGTAAGACACAGGAGAATTGTCCAGGTCTGCTTGGCACTGATGAGACCTCAACTGGAGTACTGTGTCCAGTTCTGGGCACCACACTTTAGGAAAGATGTGGGTGAACTGCACAGAGAGACAGAAAGGGTCCAGACAAGAGGTTTAGAAAACTTGAACTACAAGGCCCAGTTTTTCTAACCTTTCATGTTTAGCCTTGAGGAAAGCAGACTGGGGGTGGGACCTGATAACAGTCTTCAAATATGCTAAGGGCGGTTGTAAAGAGGACAGTGATCAGTTGTTCTCCACATCCACTAAAGGCAGGGCAAGAAGTAATGGGCTTAATCTTCAATGAGGAATATTTAAGTTAGATATTAGGAAAAGCTTTCTAACTCAAAGGGTAGTTAAGTGCCGGAACAGGCTTCCAAGGGAACTTGTGGAATCCCCGTCATTGGCCGCTTTTAAGAACAGGTTGGACAAACACCTGTCCAGGATAGTCTAGGTTTACTTCAAAGTGCCTCAGTGCAGGGGGGCTGGACTGGATGACCTCTCGAGGTCCCTTCCAACCCGACATTTCTAGGATTCTCTGAAATCCCAATGCCCACTTTACCGAAGGGTAAAGACTTAAAGGTCACATGGTGAGTCAGCAGCAGAGATGGGAACAGAATGCGGCAGCATGGTCTAGTGAACAGAATACTGGACCATAGGGGTATTAAGGTTTGAGAGTTGGTCACACTTCTTGCATCAATGCATATGCTGGGGGTCTCCTCCTATGGATTGCATTGAAAACATTCTGAAACCAGCTCAGCACATGCTAGGCCTAACATCCCTGCACTTGGCTGTCTCCTCAGATTCCGCATTGGCTTTAAGCACGCTTTCCGGTGGTGCCCTTTCATCAGTGCTAGGGAATACGAAGGGCTGGAAATGAAGTCTGCCAGGTACCTCCAGACCCAGAGCAGCATGTACAAGGTCAGCCGGATGGAGACAACGGTATCCTCCGTCACCGGTAACACTGAGGAAGACATTGAAGAGAGCAACAAAATTAAGCGCCTGTCCGTGGATATGACATCCAACGGCTCCTCCCGCAGTGACTCTAAAACCATCTCTGAGAGCTTCAGCTTCTATTCCAACACGCTCTCCTAAGCTGCCATCCAACCGAGCAAGGGTCAGAAAATATTGCATATACCTACGCCCCAGGTCTCCATTAACCATATATCCAGGTGTGCCTGTATTCACCTTTTCCTGATTAAGATGCTATGCCTTGGTTGTGACAGTAGCCACCTCTCAACAGTGTGCCTGTCTGACCCAATGTAATTACACCAGTTAACACCGACAATATCTTCTCTCTCTATGGGATCTTGCAGTTGTTTGCTGGGCTGAATGCTTAACAGATGCTGTTCACTGAAAGCAGATCTTAATTTAGGATACAGCATTGGTAGGTATCAGAACCTGGCCTGCAGTGATGCTGTTCATTCTCAAGCTATGCTCTGCCATTGATCGGTGTCTGAATGCAATATAGATTTCCACTGGGGGGGAGGGGGCTTTTTCCATCTGCTTTCCCCACTATTTTTGTTGTCCTACCTCCTCCCTTACTCGCCATTCACTTGTTGCTGATTAACAAAATGGAGAAATGGTATCAAAAGAGGAAGACAGAGCTGGCGACTTACGAACCAGCCAATACGAAATGAGCGTCCACCTCCACTAGCTTAGTAGGCTACGCTACAGCAAGGCTGCCTCTCTTGCACGTGGTGGGTTAAACACAGAGGATTTCAGTTCCTTTTAGGTGAAGGAAAGATTGAGCTCTTCAGGTTTATTGCTACCATGCCTTTCTTTTTATTCTCCACTGCTCAACTTTCTGTCAAAGTATATTCCTCCTCCTTCTGAGGATCCTATTCGTAGTGTAGTCCAGCATTGCTTACTGGATTCAAGTTAAAATTGACCATGTGACATGTTCAGCTTCTTTTGCTCTTACCCCTGAAAAGGTTCTAGCACAACCTTTGATTTCATCTGGGTCTCCTAGACTCAACTCTTTGCATGATCCTAACCTCATGATGCAAAGACTTCATCTCAGATCATCGAGATCTATGACTGCAGAACCAAGCCGAAGCTCGGGTGTTTGCTCTAGCTGGTTGGCTCTGGGGGTTTCAGATACACCTCAATCCATTGTTCTTGCTCTAATTCCTACACAAAGCTAATTCGACACTCTAGAGCTTTGAAATGCCTTTGTTTAAAGTTCTACATGGGGTTTGTGGCTTCTATCATTGTCATCTGGATAGTACAAGAGACGCACAATACCAAATTCACTGATACATTCTTCCTTTTTTAACCCCCCCCAACACCCACCAAATTATTCTTCGTATATAAAGGGAAATACAGCAAGAAACAAAATGTCTTTGTTAGCCCTAATTGTCAGGAAATAAATATAGTTTGCAAACAGGCCTTCAGCAGTGCACACTTCCCAGCCTCTCAAAACATGGCCTGGGTTTTCCCTGGATGTTTCCCAGTTAACTGCTGACCAGACCTGACTCTGCTTCATTTGGGACACCAGAGCAGCAAGATCTTCAGAGTGCCAAGAGACATCTGTCTCCAACACATGCAATTGCGATTGGACAGTAGAGTTGGCAAAAAGCATCTTTTGAATGAATGAAACCTCGTAAGTGTGCATGTGGGGCTAGACTACGGATAACGAGAGAGATAGCAGTAGATAGTGCATGTAGTCAGATGTAGGCTTAACAATGCCAGTGGAAAGTAATTTTGTAAAGAAGCATGGAATAAGGCTAACAGGAAAGAATATCATGTGTCATCTAATACAAATGTACTGTGTAACTGAAAGGTACAAGGAATGTCTAACACATCTACAAACAAAACCTACTAAAAAGGAAGTGGTATACGTCTATTGTGGAAGATGCTTTCCATTGTATGCCTTGCATTTCAATACCATTACAGAAGAACCTCAGAGTTACGAACTGACTGGTCAACCACATCTCATTTGGAACTGAAAGGACGAAATCAGGCAGCAGCATAGACCAGAAACCCCCCCCAAACAAAATACAGCATAGTACTGTCTTAAATGTAAACTACTATAATAAAGGGAAATCAGCATTTTCCTTCTGCATAGAGTAGTTTCAAAGCTCCATTGAGTCAACGTTCCGTTGTAAACTTTTGAAAGAGCCACCAGAACGTTTTGTTCAGAGTTACGAACGTTTCAGAGTTACGAACAACCTCCATTCCCGAGGTGTTCATAACTCTGAGGTTCTACTGTAGTTGCAATATACCTTGAAAAACTTGAAAAACTCTGATTCGTTGTAAGAGACTGAAATACCTTGCAGATACATGGGTGGAGCTAACTGTGGGGTAGGGGAAGGGACTGCCTATCCTTTGGTTAAATCCCCTGAAATGTATGGAATTAAGACAGAGATTACATTTGGGAGGTACTTTATTAAGCAGCCTGTGAACTGACCGCAGGAAGATACAGCTGTTAAATAAATCCCCATCCCAAACTGTTTTCATTGATGGCAGAAATACCTTTATTTAATGTAAGTAAGGATACCAGTAGTAAGTCCACAGATTTCTCTCATGGTTGTTGCTAGGTAGAACTAGCAAAAGCCACCCTATCCTTTTTTAGTCTACATTCTGCCAAGCAGGACATATCAGCCTGCCATTCTTTATTGTGATGACCGTATAAGGTTATAGGGTGCCACACTTCATGTATACCCTTGCTACAGTACACCTCCTGTATATTATTAACATCTCCTTTCATCCAAGTCCTGGTTGAGACGATCTCCCATGCTTCCCGTCTTCTGGGACAAGAGCTCACACTCCTTTTCCCACTGCTGCTGTCTTATTCTTCAGACCATTTTCTAGTAGCTTGCATGATGTGGGGAAAAGGAAGGGTCACAGATGAAGGAGAGGATTTTTTTTTTTTTTGCATGCAGACTTCAGACCCACTGCTTGAAGTCTGACCCTATATCTACACCACTTGGTATCATGCTGTCGTACAACATTTAAGTACCCAATGCACAGCATAAGCCCAGTGAATGGAAATGCCTTAGTGGGATAGTAGCAATGTAGTTTATGATGCCAGCAATGAGCTTTTGCTCTGACAAAGTTCTGTGGAATTGATCTTATCAAAGGTTTTTAAATGGATGTTGGATAATATCCTTTTTTTGCAAAATTTATCAGAGCTGCATTGCCAATACGTAAAGAAGGTGCTGTAAAAGCAGGAGTTCATTTTTATGACAGTTCAGAGCGAAACGCTGGTTGACTTATTCAGACAAGCAGCCCCAACAGAAATGTCAAATCAAAGTAAAACCACATGATTCAAAGTAAAGCTCTACGTGAGTACATACATGAGTAAGGCAAGCAAGATTTGGCTTGTACTCCCAATATTATATACACAAAATTTGTGCTGGGCCGGTACCTACAGGTTGACCTTAAAAAAACCCAAACACACACCTAACCAGCCTACATTCCTGCATGCTTTACACTATAGTCGTTCCATACTTACAAGGCACACAGGGAGAACAAGAATTATTGTTTTCTTTTATCAGTGGCCTATTTACAGTAAGTTTACAACCAACACTAGATGTTAAACATGGGAGAGCCCTAAGGACATGCATCGGGATAATGAAGTCACCATAGTTCACAACATAAGATACTTCTTGTTCATACTTGTTCAACTTTACAAGCAACTCTGTTCATACCTAAGTGTTTTTACTTGAAGTAATAACTCAGTGAGAAAGTAGTAAGTAATGTTACAGTTTTTGTGGTGAAATTAAAAGTGATGGAATACACAATCATCAATATCTGTATGCTGTAACTGTTTACAAAGAGTTTCGAATGGTTTACAAAGTTAGATCAGGGGGTCATTCTTATTAACATGTGTGTGAACTATATCCAGGCTGCAGGCTCAGAATCTTAAAATGAGGCCTCATGTAGCATCCAACTGATCATTCAAAAAATCATTTTATCTGTCTCTTGAAATAAAGTGGGCCAGGATGCTCATATGGTGTAAATGGGTATAATGCGAGTGACTTCAATGGAGCCTCAAGCATTTATACCAGCTCAGGATCTGGCCCAATGACTAGGACATTTCCAAAGACTAAGCCACCAAAGGTATTTCTTTCTATTCGGTGGAGAGTGGGTTAGTAAAAACCAAAGTGTTCAATATAAAATGGGCATAGTTAAAAGCTAGAGGGAGTCCAGAGCCAAAATTTCCCAAAAATGCAAGGTTATTTGAATTAGGGGGTTGGCCTCAGCCTGTTGTAGAGACTCTGAAGAATTAGGATCTGGAGTTCGGCTTTTGGTTCAGGTCCACATCTATTAGAAATAAATAAGACGTACATACATGTATGCAACAAGTTAGCTAGCTCTGAGGACCCTCTTGTGCAATGAGATAGGGATATTGGCATGTAAATCTTCTAAGCTAATTGAAGAGCTCATGAAAGAGACATGGGGACCTCTCGCCCCCGCACAAACACATTGCGAGTCTAAATACTATTGTACCTTTCCTTTCAAAGCATGTAACTGTATTGCACAGTCCTTGGGCTTTATCTGTTTCAGGTTTACTCTCAATTCTTTTATCAGAAATCCAATTCCCAAAGCATGGTGATTTATTTCCAGGCTTTCTGCAATGCTGAATAATAATATTCTGAGATAGTCACATAGGAGATCTATTCCTCCCTTGTTACTCATACATATTACTCCTATTGACATTAATGGAAGCTGCATGTTCTCTCCTGGGAGAGCGAAGAGATGCACGAATATAGTAAACAGCAGTATATTTACTAATTAAGCACCCTACACACTGGAGTGTCAGGACAAATACAGCTTTTTCTATTTATTCAAAATCTAAGGATGTCAAGCAGACTTGACTCCAACACAAAACTCTGCCTCTAACCACCCCAAAACGTTGGGAAGGGGAAGGGATTTCTGCAAACCAAACCTAGGTCTGATTGAAAGCAACCCCTGTCTTTATAGAGGAACCAAACCAAAACACTGTGTCTGAACACCCCAAAATTGAAATCAGCATCTAAAATATTCTCTTTTGGGAACAGGTATAATGAGTCTCATCCCTCTAGGGGCTGGCGTATGGCATCCAGTTGTGCATCTGATGACAGACGGGTGCTGAAAATCAGTAGCACTTGTACCTTGAACCTGGTTCCCCTGTCTTGCCCGGGCCCTAAAATAGATAAGTACAATAGGCCAGATTCGTGGAGTTCAGGGGCTGTTCTTCGCGGCTAGTCCTCACACAGAGAGGCCAAACAAGATGACATACAAATCACAATGCCAAAGTGCAGCAAGATCACAACCTCATGATATAAAGACATCATCTCAGATTGTCAAAATCAATGTCTGCAGAACTAAGCCGAACATGGTGCATTTGCTTTAGCTGGCTCTCTTCGGTAGCTTTGGATAGGCCAATGGACTGACCCCTAACTTGAATTCCCACACAAAGCTGATTAGATCTTCTAGCCCCGACTGTGGGCTATACCAGCTCACTAACACATTCTTCCCTATATATCCCCAGACACCCGCCACGTTACTGTCAGTGATCAACATACATACAGCAAGAAGAAAATTAGCAGCTCCGTCTTATTTGCCACAATCTAGAATAAGTTTTCAGAAAGGGGATAGCTCAAGTGATAGGTGTAACCCAAACTGCCATTACTTGTGGCCCATGCAAGAGAAATGTACTTAGCTCTATGCACTGGACAGGATGATCTGTGGCTATCATGGTCTTCAGACTACCATTACCAACCACGCAATGATCCAAAACTAGCTGCTTGGCTCATTTTGAGGCATTAGCGTTTCTACTATGCCGACCCAACAGGTCCCATTCCTGTACGGAAGAGGAGTGTCTGCAGTCTTCTACATTTATGCAACATCGGTGAAGCCCACTAGCTCTTGGCAATCTGCCCTGAGCTGGGAAAGCACAGTTGCCTCTCAGCTAGAATAATCTTGCAGGATTTTATAACCACAACGGGCTTCATGGACCTATTCTACAAGATTCAATCTTCTTCCTGTCATTAGAGAGAGACATCCAGACTCAAATCTTTTAATGTCATGTTCATAATTTCCCCACCCCATACACTATATAAAGAATGTCACAGCCCAAGACTCAAAGATTTGCCACCTTGTCAGTCCATTCACAAAATCCACAGGCCAGTATTTTAAATGATCTGAAATGGTTTGCATGCAGATGGCTGAATCACAGTAAAACCTCTAGGTTGAGCTTCATGATGCCCTGGAGAAGGGGGTAATAAATCTGAGCAACAGCTGGAGAAAGGTAAAAGATCACAGTTGGCTTTCCCTGAGAGACTGGGTTTTTTTTTGCCTTCCTCTGCCGTGTGGGGCACTTGCTGGTTTGAACTAGAGTAAATGGTGCATTCTCTGTAATTTGAAGTCTTTAAATCAAGATTTGAGGACTTCGGTAACTCAGCCAGAGGTTAGGGGTCTATTACAGGAGCGCGTGGGTGAGGTTCTGTGGCCTGCAATGGGTAAGAGGTCAGACTAGATGATGGTTTCATCCAGTCTGAGTCTAAGCTTTTAGCCCTGGACAACGTGATTCTAATTCTGTGCAATATGATACATTCAGAAAAAAAAAATCACAGTGTGATGTACCAATGGCTTGTTATGTTCAATTCATGGTCCAGCTAATGATTACAGTATTGTATGACGTGCATTCGGTGGTAATGTCTATGTAAAACAAAAAATGTTGATTTTGTTTACTGTTAAGTCAAAAACATATTTTCATAAATAAACATTTATTTCGTGAGGCTGTGTTGCAAACCGGCTGCTGGATAAACAGTGATTTTAGCTGTGTGTGGGTTGTTGGTGATGCCAGTCAAGAACTGGAAAGGTGGGTGGGCGAGAGGTATTCTCTCTGGGTTTGAACGAAGGGGCGGTCACTTTCCCTGAATTTAAAGACGTTGATACACAAGAGCAGAAGGAGATGCTACAGAACTCAGAGTCGCAAGGAGTAATGATACATCTGTAATGATACATCTATGAACAGCTAGGGGAGGCTGATCAGGGGAACAGCCATACGTGAGCAGATCAGCATTCCATGAAGTGTGACACACTGCGTCCGAGAGTGGCTGTAACGTTTTAAAATGTGATGTACTTACCAGCTCCTTTCTTTACACGAAGAGCTGCGGTCGGACAACTGGGAAGACCCTTCTGGCAGTAGCCTGTAACAACACAATTTTCAATTATGTAGCGCCAACAAGCTTATATATATATAAGACCTGACAAAGCATTTAAACATGTGCCTGAAACTCCAATAGGATGACCCACGTGCTTAAAGTTACACATGAGCTTAAGGGCTTTGCCAGATTGGGGCCTTACACAAACCAGAGAGTAACACCACTAAGATGCAATATAAATACAGGACCAAATCCATCCCTGGTGCGAGTAGGCACAATTCCCGTTGACTTCAACAACAGTTGCGCCTATTTATGCAGGGGCTGAATTTGGTCCTTCGTGTTGCAGGTGATCCCACTAAAATATTAATAGCATTATGCTAATCAGCTCTCAGGTTTCATGGGGCAGGAACCACTGTGAACACACTTCATCACTTCTATAGCCTTCTCAAGCACACCAGGCATGCTCCTGGCAATCTATCCCAGCCTGGCATGAATATATCATCCTGTCACTTCTGTGCTTTGTACCATCATATCTATTCTTACAGCTACTTCTAAAAATTGGACCACAACCAGGGCCAGCCCTAAACCAAACGGCACCCGAGGTGAAGAGGGTCTGCGGCACCCCACCCCCCATTCGTTAAACTTTAGAATACCTTATTTTTTATTGCATTTGTAGCCCATTTCACAACTTTGATGCACGATTTATCCCTGTCACATAAGAGGATACATTTGCACACTCGAATCTGTAAATCTGTATTTACGGAAAGTCTCAGCAAGTCTGGAAGGTGCCACAAGATTCTACAAAGGTCCAGAACATTCTGGGAGGTTAGTGAAGAATGAATCCACACACTGAATACCTGAAACATGTGACTCCAAATGTTGTATTTTCCCTTTTGTTGCTAACCACAAAAACAGCCCCCACCCCCCCGAGCCTGGCGCCCCCCAAGCCCAGCACCCCAGGGTCACCTGCCTCTAAATCCGGCCTTCACCGCAACAGTCAGTGCATATTTCAGTGGTTTTCTCTAGATGTACCACTCATAACTATTCCCACTGAGGGGGAAAAACAGCCCCATCCTTATTCCTAAAGACAGCACAGACGGTATTGCAATCAGTAGCTGACTATTCCTATCACACACACAACCCCTTTTAATTATCTCCAGCAGATTGTAATTTACAATTTTTAATTGAACTAGTGCTGCAAAGGCAAACCTGATTGGCATCTCCGCTGAAGTCCCAGCCGCACACATGCTCATATACCAAGCCTTCAGCAGATCCCTTTTCATTACAGATCACTTCATTGGGGCGGGGGAGGGGGGGAACCCTAATGTATTTTTGCCATGGAACAGCTTTGTGCTGGCCGTCCCACGAGGGAACATCACAGCTGAGTGGAGATTACAGCTCCTGGATACATGTTCTTCGTTAGCTGCACGTCAGGTAGAGAAAAGGGGACTGTTGGGGATGATTATCCACCTTATGTGATTGGAACTCACTTAGAGTGAGGGGAAGTGAGTGCAGGGAGCCAGAGGCAAATCCCTGCTCAGCTGTCACCCAGCCCCAAGGCAAGTTAGAGCCACACAGGAGCAGCTCTAACTTACACTGCTTGCATAAAGAACCTTATCCTGCCAGAGGCTATGGGGTAGTGGAGCTCCAACTCGCCTACAATACGTCACACTCCCGATCCCCTTAGGGCAGAGCTGTCTCAAAGAGCTTTACATCAGTGGAGAGTTCCCCTGCACCGCGAGTTCTCCGCTGGCTATCTACAGTCATTAAGGACACTTTGCATCACTTTCAGAAGAGAGAGGTTATGCTTCGTGCAAAGCGGCCATGCTGGGCCGTAGAATCAAGCCCCTCATGCTCTGACAGAGCATCTTGTTTTTGATCTTCCCACTGGTGATACCTCTATCCAGTGGTCATGTCAAATGCTAGAAGAATTCCCCCTTAAAGGGCTAGCCTAGGCTTCTCTCATCCCACGCTGGTCTCAAAGCAGAATTCAAATTCCCTCTCTTCTCAGAGGGACAAGTTATTACCCAAATTAGCTGGGATGGAGCAAATGGAATTAGTCTCAGCCTATGCAAAAGCAAAAGTAATATAGTGTAGCTCTGTCTCCCTCTAGTGCCAAGGCCATGGAGAGTGGTTTGTGTGTCTGCTAAATCTAATGGATGTGTGTCTAGATTTTTTTAAAGGTATTTAGGCACTTTAAGTTGGAGATAGATGCCCAGTGAGGTTTTCAGAGGGCTTAGTTCCCTAGTTCTCATTGAAATCAATGGGAGTTAGGCACATCTGAAAATTTCATTGGGCACCATCTACATTTTAAAGTGCCTAAATACCTTTAAAAAGCCAGCCTGTGGTCTTTTAGCTTAACCAATAGGAGCTCTTCCTCAGAGATCCAGAAAGCCCAGGGTCAGTCCCCCCCAGACCAAAAGCATCGTGAACATCTGGTTTCTTCCAGTTTAGTCACAAAATGGCTTAATCTAGTTCCCCCACTATACTGAATTCAATTCAGTCCTCAGAGGTCTTCCTTCCTGTCCTTGCTTTTATAACATTGGCCAATGTATCACCTTATCAATATGTGCTATTCACATCCCATATATTAATATGCATTACGCACACAATATCAATATAACAATGTATTGCATATGTATTTCTAGCAGTTGGCCTGTCTTTCTATAACCCGGTTCACATGTGCTAGGTATCCCATAACACTTTGCAAAGCTGAAAATCATCTTTGGCATTAGAAAACGCAAAAAACTTACATCAAAGGCAAAATACATCATTGTTTTGTCCTGGCACAAACTGGGGAGGTACCTTCACTGAACAGTACCTCAGATGCTTGTATCCAAAACGTAGTTAAGGGAGGTACAGAACAACACATTAAGGAACCGGTACAGATGGATGGGTCGGATTTTAGTGATTCTAGAGTTTTGTAACCTATACGATCATCCTATAAATACTACTAGTTGAAATGTGTCACTTTGGAAGCACACCTTCTGCATAAGGTGAATTTAACAACCCTGCACGAGATGGTTTCCCAGAAAATGGTATCATATTGAGCCTTTCTTCCTGTACTCTACTACTATTGACATTTAGCAATAAACCTGTCTGATATTCGTTATTTGGCCTCTTGAATATATTCCACACCTAATGAAAGCATGGTCAAGCAACTGACCATACAATTTATCAACTGTGCATTCCTTTGGGTTGGGCTAAATTAAGCCTGGAAGTTCTGGCTCTCAGCAAAAGGTTCCTGAACTAAAGCATCTTTCCCTGTAATGCAAGATTGTTCTCCAGCGTGAGCTGGTCAACCACAAATAAAGCCGTGTGGGTCACTGAACAAGAGTCAAAGCTTTCCAGCTGGAGCCAGGTGGGTATCAAAGTACTTACTGCTCTCACAATCCTACCACTCCTATCTTGCTGGCAAAGGGTATGATGCATCTCCCTCTAGTGGCTGGTTCATTAGAGGATAACAGCCTACTATGGCTACCAGTTAAGGCATTAATTCCTTTAGTTCAAGAGATAGAAAGCTGGACACTGAGAATCCCTCCCTATTCATGCCCCAGGCAGTGGATCATTAAATTACAAGTTATACACTAGATGAACCATCTCCAGATCAATTCGTTAATGGTGGCAACACTTGAATAATAGGGAGCTAACGGGGAGAGGCTCTCTGCAATTTATTCCCATTTGCCCTGGGCCAGACCCACTTTCCATTCAGCGCCGCCTGCTTCTCAGGTGATACTCAACAGGCATATCCCAGGTCTTTGTCTTGGATCACAGTTTACTCAGGTTATGGCTACACTGCAGAGCTTTCGGTGGCCCCGCTGTACCGATGCAGCTGCATTTCCGTAGGGCCGCGAGTGCAGACACTCTCAGCCGATGGATGAGCGCCCTCTCATTGACTTAATTACTCCAGCCCCTGCAAGTGGCAGCAGCTATGCCTGTGGGAGAAGCTCTCCTGCTAATATAGCACTGTCCATACCGGCGCTTAGGTCAGTGCAACTTGGGGTGTGAATAAGCCACCCCCTTGAGCAACATAGCTTATACCGACTTAAGCTGTAGTGTGTACGTAGCCTTAGTCTCTCCCTGGTTCCTTCTCTTTATTGTTCTCTTCTCTATACATCCCAGACTTTGCACCTATAACCTCGCCTACTGCCTGTTGGGATATGCTACACAGTGGGTCACAGGACATGTCAGCCCAGAGACAGGTGCAATACAAGTTTTCACACCCAGAAGAATCTAAAGTCTGATTCTCCAGTGCCTTGCACGATTATACAAATCTGAATGGGAGTATTGTACATCCACACTGGATCGCTGAAAATGACTGCACACAGCGCAGAGCAATGGAGGAAAAAACGGCCCTGGAGTTGAATCATAAGGCAGGGGAACGCTAGTTTCCAGTTATTTTTGGAGCACGCTGAATAATGCAGAAGCCTCAGGGGTATCATAAATTGACCTGGCTCCAGCCCATGTTGGCAGTGCTCTATAGTATGCATCCTATTGGAGGATTCCTTTTGCAAAGCTGACATTTGCAGGGCAATATATAATGCATTTGCTGACTACTTATCGCTCCACCAAATGACTTAATACAGAGTGTTACTAAACTGCACTGTCAACCATCTGAGGTGTTCCTAAGTTTTGCTTTCAGCTCTGCTATGAAGCCTTAAACTTCTCAAAGCCTAGTTCTGCTTGCCTGATCCCAGGGCAATATGCTGTTAACCCCTTCCTGCACTGACTAGGTGCCAGGTAGAAGCACCCCTCCCCATTTCAGCAGAGGCCCCAGAGGCATGTTGAACAGGATCTGTGCTCCAATAGATTTCTGCAGAGCCCCGCAAGAGCTCCCCCCTTCAGGGTAGAAAAGCAATTAAGCTGTCTTCAAGAGGAAGGGACAGAGCCGTTGAAGACTGACCACGCGAGTCAAGAAAACATCATGACCAATGGTAGCAAAGGCTGCTGATAGAATTAAAATGGTTAGCCATTAAAGACAGAAGAGTCTCTCCTGAAAATCTTTACTCCCGTTGATCCTTTTTGCATCAACTCCTCCTTAATAATCCTACCTGATGCTTTGAAGCCCTCCATGAAGTCTGTTGGCTGAGATCTGTTTCTGGAAGATAGACTGAGTCAGATTTCCTCTGGGGGCAGGTTACCCCATCAATACCCGCTTTTTGCACTGTCCACTGATACAGCTGGGACTGGAGTGTTAGAGACAAGATATGGGACCGTGGGTCCCATCTGTTACATTTCCTGGCATACACACAGAAAGCCATCTCTCTTGGATGGTTTAGACACAACAAATCCTGCATCTTGGAAGGGGGTTAGACTAGATGACCCTTGTGGTCCCTTCAAAACCTATGGTTCTACGCTAGATAAAAAACAAAATACTGTTGATGGACGGTTGCAATGTAACATGACTTTGTTTCTTAGAATTCAGAATGATGCTACACAAGAACCCAAAATCAGAGAGGGAGAAAACAGGCTGCTCTCTAAACTCATCCCACCTTACTTGAGGCTGGCTCTCTGCAGAACTGACTGCTCAGGACATAGATCCTCCATGTCCCTCCAGAGCCCCCTAGCTTGGAAGCAAGGCCAGGAAGACCTGCAGAAATTTAAAGTGACAGACTACACAGTTTTAATACCCCCACATGATCCAGTCTGGCAATCCCTACATTCCGATCAGCAAGATGTGAAGCGATCCATCACCTTACTCCGCCTGTCCCTATGCCCTCTTCATTTCTCTCCTACCCCTTGTTTGAAGTTTAAAAGTATCTCTCCTGCCTCTTCAGGGACACGGAGAGTCTGGGCTTTTTAAACGTGTCTTTCATTCCACATAACTGATTCCCTCTGAAGTTAGCAGCACCATTCTGCCTCTGGGAGACCACCAACCATTCAGAGCAAAATATTAAATATTTCATAGAAGACGGGAGAGAAGGATTTTATATCAAACCCATCTCAGAAGGGTTCTTATTGGAGCAGAACTTGCTGGAGGGGTCTGAATTTAATTGATCGCTGCTTCATTTTAAAGGATGATTGAGAAAGAAGAAATTTGAATGACAGCTCTTAACTCAGCAGTCCAGCCCCCAGCCAACTCACTCAGATTAAGGAGGAGCAAACCCAGAGACTTCAGCCTTTGTGGGTGCTGGGGGCGAAGATGAGATTTTCACCCCTGATATAGCACCTATACACCACTCTAACAGTGTAAAGAGAATAAAGAGCGGCCATACAGGGTCAGACCAAAGGTTCATCTAGCCCAGTGTCCTGTCTTCCGACAGTGGCCAGTGCCAGGCGCCCCAGAGGCAATGAACAGAACAGAGAATCATCAAGTGATCCCTCCCCTGTTGCCCAGTCCCAGCTTCCAGCAAACAGAGGCTAGGGACACCCCTCAAAGAATTCTAGTCGATTGGTGAGACATGATTTCCCTTTACAAAACCATGCTGACTCTTCCACATCAAATTATGTTCATCTATGGGTCTGACAATTTTGTTCTTTGCTATAGTTTCAACCAGTTTGCCCGGTACTGAAGTCAGGTTTACCAGCCTGTAATTGCCGGGGTCACCTCTGGAGCCCTTTTTAAAAATTGCTGTCACATTACCTACCCTCCAGTCATCTGGTACAGGAGCTGATTTAAATGATCGGTTACAGGCGACAGTTAGTAGTCCTGCAATTTCACATTTGAATTCCTTCAGAACTCTTGGGTGAATCCTGTGATGCGTTGGGTCACAGAAAACCCCTTGGGAACTGCCAGCTGATGTGCTGGGACTACCTCTAAGCCCATTTTCCCTGGCAGCTTGGGACTTCAGAACCCTACCTGTGACAGACACGCTAGCCTGCTACAAACACAGACCCAGGTCTGAACCACGTCCCACACAAGCTGCAGGCTTAACTGAAAACCGCTTAAGAAGTGTTCCTGTCTCCAACACTCAGATGCCCAGCTCCCAATGGGGTCCAAACCCCAAATAAATCCGTTTTACCCTGTATAAGCTTTATACAGGGTAAACTCATAAATGGTTCGCCCTCTATAACACTGATCGAGAGATATGCACAGCTGTTTGTCCCCCCGCAGGTATTAATGCATACTCTGAGTTAATTAATAAGTAAAAAGTGATTTTATTAAATACAGAAAGTAGGATTTAAGTGGTTCCAAGTAGTAACAGACAGAACAAGGTGAATTACCAAGCAAAATAAAATAGAACATGCAAGTCTATGTCTAAGAAAAAACTGAATACAGATTAAAAACCTCACCCCGTAAGTTTCCTTTTACAGACCCTTCTAGTCTGGGTCCAGCAATCACTCACACCCCCTCTAGTTCCTATCCTTTGTTCCAGTTTCTTTCAGATATCCTTGGTGGTGGAGAGGCTCTCTCTTGAGCAACCTGAAGACAAAATAGAGGGGTCTCCCAGGGGTTTAAATAGACTCTCTCTTGTGGGTAGACACCCCTCCCTCCCCCTGTGTAGAATCCAGCTACAAAATGGAGTTTTGGAGTCACATGGGCCAGTCACATGTCCATTCATGACTCAGAACTTACAGGTAGCAGCCATGGGTCACATGCTACCTTGAAGGTCCTCAGGTAGACTTCTTATGTGGATTGGAGCATTCCAAGATCCATTGTCCCTTAAGTGCTTCTTGATTGGGCATTTAATTTGCCCGTTCCTTTCTGAAGAAGCTGACCAAATGCTTTACAAAGGCTACTTAAAAATCAAGCCAGTACACACCCAATATTCATAACTTTGAATACAAAAATGACACATACATACAAATAGGATTAATAGATTCAGTAGATCATAACCTCGAGAGAGACATGTTACATGGCATATGTAGCCTAAAACATATTCTAATTATGTCATATACACATTCATAAGCATATTTCCATAAAGCCTTATGGGGGGCATAGTCACAAGTAGCACCTAGAAGTCTGAAACATAATTCTGGTTCAGTGCTGAATGGAAGCTGCATTATGCACAGAAACTACATGGTTTCCCTTAAAAGTGAAGTCCAAGAATGGCATGTCTCTCCAAAATTCACGGTTTTAGATCCAGGATACAGTCGTTTAATGTATATATTTTATTTAAATCAATGCCTCATCATATTTACTCCCAGTTTTTAAACACATACCCCTGCGTTGAGTAAAATGTCTGGGCTGTGCTTATTGGAAAGGATTATCAATTAAGCCTCAACTGCAAAACTGACAGGATGCAAAGTCATATGAGCTAACTGGAATTCACACTACATCAGCCCTGCCTGGTTTGAAGTCTATGGAGGAAGAAAGTTGCATTCTCAATGAAATAATTACATTCAGGAGCGCAGTTATTGTGCCATTCAGAAAATATTAGAGTTTGTCTAGTACTTAAGAACATAGGATTTGCAGAACCGATCTCTTGGTTGTATAGCCCGATTATCCAAAGACGGTCCTGACAGTGAAATATGTTCAAACGATGGAATATTCTCCAAATGGAATGGGATTGGAAACCCCATCATTTTGGTCATTAAGTAAAGAACGAACAATGCACTAGAAAATTTATTGTAGGAAACTACCCTACCTTAGCCAGAGAGAGAGTCCCTCCACCCCCATCTCTACAGCTAATATAGGCCTTGCTTAAATCTGGTTCCTTGAAACAGAATGCCTTCTGCAACATGTTGAATGCCCACAAGTCTGAATGTGCTTATCTGGGGTTAAGGCAGCTTAGCACCTAGCAGGATCTGCTCCTTAGTGTGTGAGATGCGAAAAGTTCACTCAGAACCCAGGGTAGTAAGACTGGCACAGGTCTCAGAAACTCCTAAGTGAGAGAACGCATGGTCCAGTGGATAGGGTAAGGACAATGGGACCTGGAGTCAGGAGACCTGGGGTCTAATCCCAGCTCTGCCAGTTTGTTTGGAAAAGTCTCTGCTCCTCCATCTACAGAAATGAGGATAATGAGACGTCCTCCTTGCTGAGGGGTGTTTTGAGATCTCCTAGCTGAAAAGCACGAAATAAATTACTCAGGGTGGCCTAGTGAATAGAGCATGGGGCTGGGACTCAGGACACCTAAATTCCATTCTCAGCTCTGTCACTATCCCGCTGGGTGACGTCGGACCAAGTTGCCTTACCTCTGGGCCTCAGCTTCCCCATCTGTAAAATGGAGGTAATGAGACTGACCTTCCTAGTAAAGTGCTTTGAGATCAGCTGATGTAAAAGCTAAGGATGATTATTACTACATTTCAGGAAGTAGAAGGTCTCTGACTTTTAACTGAGTGATCTCATGTTATGAGCATTCGCAAGGCTTGAAGAGCTATACCTTGAAGGAATAAATAATTGCTGCACCAGTGTGTGTGTGTGTGTGTGTGTGTGTGTGTGTGTGTGTGTGTGTGTGTGTGTGTGTGTGTGTGTGTGTGTGTGTGAGAGAGATTTGTTTATACAGCACCTAGTACAATGGGAGTAATGATCCCATTGCAATAGAAATAATCAAACCTAATTGCTAGGCATTCTTAATATGCCCATCACCTTGGTTTCTCAGTAGGGGACACCCCACCCCTCAGACCAGGTGACTGTGGCAAGAACAGACTCCAGACGAGGACAGGTTTCAGAGTAACAGCCGTGTTAGTCTGTATTCGCAAAAAGAAAAGGAGTACTTGTGGCACCTTAGAGACTAACCAATTTATTTGAGCATAAGCTTTCGTGAGCTACTAAGGTGCCACTAGTACTCCTTTTCTTTTTGCAGAAGAGGATAGCGCGTCTGTGCTCCATGGAATCTCTGCAGCCAGAGAGCAAACAGCAGAAGGTTCTTCTCTCCATGCAGAAGGGTCTGAAAGGGTGAATTGTTTGTTTTCTCCGGACTAGAAAGGCAACACCTACATGCGTTTCCTTTTGCAAGCTTGCCGGGGGGAAGAGATTCGCACTCTGGCTAACGAAGCTCCTGCAACAAGCAAGTTAATTTGGCGAGGGGTCACCAGTGTTGAAAAAGAACAAAGGGGCAGTCTTCTACACTGGAAACAATTTCAACTTCTTTGCTGCTGCCAGGCCTGGCATGCCGTGCCACAGCCGTCTTTAAGCAGCTGCAGAGCTGAATGCATCGTTAGCTAGGGTTTGTAGCAGCTGCGTAGCCACGGGAGGGGGCGGGACGGAGGGAGGCGGTCTGGGTGGGCTGCAGCCCACCCGCTTAGCATCCAGGCCCACCTAAATCTGAGCAGGGGTGTAGGGCTGCCACAGCAGCCCACAGCATCCCTTGGGCCCCTGAAATCCAGGACAGAGCTCTGTACCCACCCTTCAGAAAGCTACGCTCCGGCAGCTCTGCCTTGCCAGGTTCTGAGCCGCCCCGTGCGCGTGCCCAGCTTGGCAGGTGAAGCCCTCTGCCTGGAGGCACCAGGGCTAGGAAGAGGGCGTGGCGTCGGCAGAGAAGCTGAGCTAGCGCCATCTGTCATTGTCCGTCCACCTGAAAGTCGGGTCCCACCCAAATTTCCACTCCTAGCTATGCCACTGGTTTGTAGCCAGATATACATCCAGTATGGTTAGTCAGGTCTTGTTAGTGGAGGTCCTGGTTTCCCAGAGAGTAGCTTCTTCCAATTTGCCCTGCTAATAGATGGTGACTTTTCCTCACAGATAAGGACCCCACCATAATTACCCAGGCTTTCTTCCCTCCAGATTGGATCACTGCAAAGCGCACACTGTGTAGATTGCTAAAACAAGGCCTCGGCACCACCTGAGTTCTATTGTGAAGGCCTACATGGACCAGTGAATTTCACCTGCCACCCCCTGGTGCTCATCTTCAAGACCAGTAAAGAACTTTAGTTACTGCAGTATGTTGCTGCCCTCTTAGAGCCCAATCCTACAAAATGCCAAGCACCCTCAATTGCTATTGAAGTGAGATTTCAGCATGCTCAGCCATCTCCACAAGGCACTCACAGGATCAGGCCTTACACCTGTCCTGGAACAGAGATGGTCAAAAAGCATGCACGGCAATCTCTTCTTCTAGCCCTACACCAAAGCTTAATTCCCAAGGAACAACTCTGCCTTCTGAATGGACTTCCAACAGAGGCTAAGGGAGAAAGCAAACTCTCTTGGTGATATCCACCCTCCTTCTCCAAGAAGCATCGCCTTTATATAGGACCTTGTATAACCCAAAACTTTCAAACACCACCAGCACCGAACATCTACCCAAAACTGAACATTTGCTCACATGCTAAAAAAATGAACTTTGCAGATTTGTAACAGTGCCACCTAGTGACACCTGCCCTAATATTATTTACTAGTCACTTTCCAGTATTTCCCTGCTGTGTATAAAGCTGTACAAACATACAAACAGTCCCCACCCCTCAAAAATTACAGTTAAAGAATATTTTTGCTTTAGCATTATCAAAAGTCCAATGTGTCTTACCACTAAAGTATAACTTCACAGCATGAAACAGTTTTATGTAGAATTTGAAAAGGAGCAAGTCAAAAATGTTTTGCAAGATTGACTTGCTATGCATTACAAATTCATTCTCTCTGTTAACAACCAATAGGCCACTTTATTCAAATGTAACCGAGCAAAGTTAAGCATTCAGAGTCATGACAAGTTTGGATTTGACATTGGCTTCTAGAATAAACGGGCATTGCTGAACGTTAAAGTCCACACATACATTTATGAAGATATTAAACACTGCAATGCTTCTTTTATAGATGTCAGGAAGAAGAATCAGTCTTCAAAGGGTGAGTAAATTGTGTTCGATTTAGAACACAAATGCACAGCTGGTGTGAATCCATGTAGCTCTGATACTCAGTTCAAGCTACGTGAACATGCCAATTTGCACCAGTTGAGAACCTAGCTAATTGCTTTATAAATCAGATGTGCAGGGACAGAAACCGTAGCTGTCACATTACCTATAATGCTGGGTTTATTATTCACAACATAACAAAAATCCCTTTCAGGCACAGACCATGTTTTTGTTGTGTGTGCACAGCTGTCTATACAATAGGTGCCTTTGATCACAAGTAGTAAATATCAGAAAAGTCCAAGGATATGCAAAACACTTCCATTAGCAAGGGGAGATTGAAACTAACATCAAAATTAGAATCTAATTTTGGCCTGTTAAATTTGGGCAACATTTTCAAAATGACCTTTACCCAACCTCTGAATTTCTGTGCTCTGAACTGGATCTGTAGCAAATACAAGTGCTCGCAAAAGTATCTGATGTTACCTGTGAATAACACAAATGGGATGGAGGAATTTGGTGGCAGCTCTAATTGAAGGGAAATTGGCAAGAGCCAGGAGCACTGGACGGGGATGAGTGGAGAATTATATTAACACCCGAACATCACAATGTGTTTTACAAATATTAGCTATGACTAAGGATGCATCTGGCATTGGCCACTGTTGAAAGACAGGACACTGGACTAGATGGACCTTTGGTCTGACCCAGTTTGCAGAGATTCAGACTCTGAGAGCCCCAGCTGCAGTCCCTGGCATCTGATGGCGCTCAGCACCTCTGGGGAGGGGGGGGGAGAGGGGGAAATAAATCAGGTCCTGGGGGTTAATTGGGCTCCCAAAAACTCGAGGCATCCCAAAATAGGGGACGCTTTTGAAAATTGTTGGCCTAAGAGAATTGCTCCAGGCTACACAGCAGGTCAGTGGCAGAGAAGGGGAGAGAAGTCAGGAAACCAATACCCTGTGCTAGGTCACAGGCAAGGTACCAGAAAGGAAGAGCTTCTGAAATCTAATCTAAGCTACCATAAAGTTAAATCTAAATGCAAGAATTATTGGCCTGAACAGAAAACCCAGGTGGTTCTTCTAGAAAAATGAGCTAAGAAAATACCAATTCACTTCTGTTATGAGGGCATTTTGGTCCTAAAGTACAGTTGTATAAAAACAAATAGGCTTTGGGTTTCCTATTATGTGGCCTCGACCCTGATCTTTGGATGATTTTACATTGTGTGAAACTAAATGTTGGCATGCGGAAATGGCAGAGAACAAACAGACACAGATGGGTTGTTGGCTGACAGCTAATGAGAAACTCCTGAGAGAATTGTTCTGTGCAAAGGAAAAAGGGTTTTATTTTTGTTTTTTTGGTCGTTACATTTCCGACAGAGAGACCACAAAAGAAAATCATATTTCAATTGCTGAAAAGTAATTTATATCCAAGGGACGATTAAAGACATTGCCAGAATCCGTAAAAGAGTGATTTAAAGAAGCAACAAAACAAATTAACTTGGCATTTGAACGAAACCATCAATCATATCTAGGAACTTTCAGAAACAAGAGTAACATAATTTTGACTGAATCCAAACTGCCTGGAAAATTTTAACAGAGAAAAATGCATGGGGATTATTTTCTACATGCTTGGAGAACTAGCTCCAATTTAGCAAGTCACTGTGCAGCCACTTATTTGCCTTGAAACTTCATCTTCCTTATTTTCAAGCAGAGTCCACTTCTACTAATTATAAAAATTCATACCCACCTACCATAGGTGCATTTGCAAAGTTACAACCGAGCTCCAGAAAACATGACTGATCCCAGTAAAGGACCGCTAGCAAACAGTGGGCTGCTTCTATATTGGTCCCCAGATCCCATTGTGTTGGTGGGTACTTACACTGTTTATGGGTACTTGCATTGTTATGTGACCTTTCTGTGGATGGAAGCGGACCAAAGACATACCAGCTTCATGCCACCTTGATTCACAAGGGAGTGGGGTTCCTCCAGACTCACTGAAAAAAGAAAAGAAAAATTTGCTACCACGATCATGCTGTGGGCCAGATTAGTCATTGCCTTATGGTGTTTGTTGGTCTTAACCTCTCTCAGGGTATCATCATCCTCTTTATGCCAGGCATAGAGCTGAATCCAGGGGCAAATGGAGACATGGCCAATGGCGACCTGTGTCTTAAAGGCCACTGCACCATGGCAACAAGAAAGAGCAGCCCATGGAACTGCCCTACCCTGCACTGAGAGCTGATCCAGCCCCCCCCCCGCCCCCCAGTAACTCCTTAATAGGGAGGTCCAACCCCTGCCCTCTGCCCCCATATTAACACAGGGATACATCTACTGCTGTGGGACCACTAAGTCTAGTATTCTGCCTCCAGTACTGGCCAATATCAGATGCTTCTAAAGGAAAGTGAAAAAACTAATGCTTCTAAATCAATAATACAGTGCTATACATGTTGCTGCACATGGGTGGAGAATTCCTCCCTGGCACGTCCAGTGACCAGCTACATAAGAGCGAGTTTATATTATTTTATCCTGCACGCTGCAAATGCTGTGGGTCATAAAATTATCCAGTCCTTTCAAATCAAGCAAAACACAGCCAATGTGTTGAGTCTTCTTCTTCACTTTCATTCCACAGTCTGAGGCTGAGATTTCGCAGGACGACTAGGGAGTTAAGTCACAAGACTGTATGGGCTAGATCCAAGTTGTTGAGCACCAAGTAATGGTATTCCAAAAAATTATTAAAATGCATAAACTACAGAAACAAGAAAATGCAGGGGCCAAATCTTAAGTTCTCTCTCAAATGTCCATTCAGGGATGTGATTCCCACTATTTTAGTCTCATGAGGTTCTTTGCCAGGCCTTAGGGGATGCCATGATTAAAAACAAAATAATTATGACGATCAACTGGCTGTTTTATTATTAAAGGGGGAAATTAAACACAAACAATAAACCATGTTTATTTCAGTTACAAATTATTTTGTATGTCTGTCTGCCGACAGCCTTGAGGAATTACACCTTTGAGAGTGGCCCTGTCTTTGGTAGCTCTAGATAAGACTAAAGTATATCATTCTGAACTCTCAGATCATCTCCCTTTTAGCTCTTTCTTGTATTAAGTCCGACGTCTGAGATATTCCTTGAGTTTTATTAGAACTTCAACTCATGAACCATGTTTCAAACAAGTGTCTTAGCCTTGAAATAGCCTTTAAAGTTACGTGATTCTTAAAGAGTCTTTAGCTCAAATAGTCCTCCAAAAAGGCATTGATTTGTCTTAAGAACCACCTCTCCAAGAACTGTTATCTTTCTGAGTTTGGTAGGGAAGTTGTTTAAGCACTGCTAGGTAACTAATTAATTGCCCAATCAATACCTTGTACTCAGATGGCTTCTTATATTAATAATCAGTGATAGTATACATGTGTATAAAACATACGATTGATTATAGAACAATGGCATCATGCCATTATTGTAAGGCTTGCATTTAAATACAAAAAACATTTACAAATAAGCACCTCAAGGAAGCTTATGCTATTTTTAAGGATTTAAAAAATAAAAGTTTTCTACAAACTGTGTCCCAACTATGCATGTAACTTTAAGGGAAACATGAATTCATTTTTAATAAGAATATTCTGAAAATTCTGTGTGTGAATTTAAAACTGAAGTTTTTCTTTATGAAGCTGGAGAGAGGAGGCGTCTGTCTTAGCTTTTGTGGCCTTGACATGCCAGATGCTATATCTCTCTTCCCTTCGGGATCTTAGAAAAAGGAGAATATACACATTTCTTAACAAAGGGGGAGGTGGGTAGTTCTTTGAGAAGACACTCCTGTTCCCAAAAAGAAAAGGAGTACTTGTGGCACCTTAGAGACTAACCAATTTATTTGAGCATAAGCTTTCGTGAGCTACAGTTCCCAAGTAACCAAACAGTTCCCAAGATTACAAAGTGTGACCCTAAGAGCATCCCTATGCCAGATGGCAAGGGGCTTGCTCACTGCTATCGGATAGCGAGTGTCAGTTGGTCGGATCAGGTCAGTGGACCCCAATTCACTTACGCAATAATATGGATCTAATAGGGGGTTATGTATAGTATCACTGGAAAAAACCACCACCACCACACTGATCATTAATATTCTTGCATGGTGTATGTGTTAAATGCCAAAAGGTCTGTACAAATATGAAAGAAATATGGGACTAAAATGTGGTTGAATCAGACAAGTTTGCTGCCCCAGACAAAGGAAAGGCCGAAACCTCCATCAGGTGCAATCACAGACAACTGACAATCATAGCTAAGTGACCATTCACTGACATATTGGAGGCTGCAGGGACAGACTAATTTGCCTGGTAGAAAGCACCAGCCGGGAAGAAGCCAGCATGACTCCCTGGCACCTTTCCTCACAGTTGTTGTATATTATTAATCTCCAAGCCCCAAGTATTTCTTCCAATTTAATGAAGGTGGATGATTTAGTTGGGGATTGGCCCTGCTTCCATAGAATCATAGAATATCAGGGTTGGAAGGGACCTCAGGAGGTCATCTAGTCCAACCCCCTGCTCAAAGCAGGACCAATCCCCAATCAAATCATCCCAGCCAGGGCTTTGTCAAGCCTGACCTTAAAAACTTCCAAGGAAGGAGATTCTACCACCTCCCTAGGTAACGCATTCCAGTGTTTCACCACCCTCCCAGTGAAAAAGTTTTTCCTAATATCCAACCTAAACCTCCCCCACTGCAACTTGAGACCATTACTCCTTTTCCTGTCATCTTCTACCACTGAGAATAGTCTAGAACCATCCTCTCTGGAACCACCTCTCAGGTAGTTGAAAGCAGCTATCAAATCCCCCCTCATTCTTCTCTTCTGCAGACTAAACAATCCCAGTTACCTCAGCCTCTCCTCATAAGTCATGTGTTCCAGACCCCTAATCATTTTTGTTGCCCTTCGCTGGACTCTCTCCAATTTATCCACGTCCTTCTTGTAGTGTGGGGCCCAAAACTGGACACAGTACTCCAGATGAGGCCTCACCAATGTCAAATAGAGGGGAACGATCACGTCCCTCGATCTGCTTGCTATGCCCCTACTTATACATCCCAAAATGCCATTGGCCTTCTTGGCAACAAGGGCACACTGCTGACTCATATCCAGCTTCTCGTCCACTGTAACCCCTAGGTCCTTTTCCGCAGAACTGCTGCCTAGCCATTCGGTCCCTAGTCTGTAGCTGTGCATTGGGTTCTTCCGTCCTAAGTGCAGGACCCTGCACTTATCCTTATTGAACCTCATCAGGTTTCTTTTGGCCCAATCCTCCAATTTGTCTAGGTCCCTCTGTATCCTATCCCTGCCCTCCAGCATATCTAACACTCCTCCCAGTTTAGTATCATCCGCAAATTTGCTGAGAGTGCAATCCACACCATCCTCCAGATCATTTATGAAGATATTGAACAAAACCGGCCCCAGGACCGACCCCTGGGGCACTCCACTTGACACCGGCTGCCAACTAGACGTGGAGCCATTGATCACTACTCGTTGAGCCTGACAATCTAGCCAACTTTCTACCCACCTTATAGTGCATTCATCCAGCCCATACTTCTTTAACTTGCTGACAAGAATACTGTGGGAGACCGTGTCAAAAGCTTTGCTAAAGTCAAGAAACAGTACATCCACTGCTTTCCCTTCATCCACAGAACCAGTAATCTCATCATAGAAGGCGATTAGATTAGTCAGGCATGACCTTCCCTTGGTGAATCCATGCTGACTGTTCCTGATCACTTTCCTCTCGTGTAAGTGCTTCAGGATTGATTCCTTGAGGACCTGCTCCATGATTTTTCCGGGGACTGAGGTGAGGCTTTGAGCAGGGGGTTGGACTAGATGACCTCCTGAGGTCCCTTCCAACCCTAATCTTCTATGGTTCTATGAAGGTGCAATAAAGTTTATTCCAATCCGACATAATAAGAATACATTATATTTTTTTAACTAACCATTTTTGCATCAAACATTGAGATTTACCGCCTACAACTCCTACTGGAAATTAATTGAAGTTGTGGAACTAAATCCCCCAGTTGGTTAGAAAATGTCAGCCCGACAACATTGCATGGTGTTTTGCAGTTATGTGACTTATTTTGCTCTGCGTGAAAAGCAGCTTCAAATTCCTAGGAGCCTGCTTTCTGCAAAGTCAACTGCCATTCTGCAAAGCAGACCTGATGTAGAGGCTCCTTGCTGATAGTTATTACAGACTTCTCTTCAGTTCTGCTTTATAAATTAGCTCTGTAAAAGATTAGCGGGCATCAAGAACCTCTTCATTAATTTTTCTTATTGTACCTTCCAATTCTTCCTGGCAAACTGCTTTGGTTGTCTACAGAACTACATTTCTTACACTGAATCAATATTGTTCTTTCCACACTGTTTTCTGCCTGAGGCTTTTGTGAACTCTGCATAGGGGCTTGAAGGTCTCATCCTTCCATGAGTTTTCTTCTTGTCTCCAGTGATACTGTATTTCCCTGAACAATACTGTCAGATCACAGCCTCAGAGAGGCCTTTCTCCAAGCAGTTGCATAAAATATATGCAATTCTCCTTCCTTATTCCCACTCATCTCCCTTTTCTTTCAATCTTCCTGGGCTTGAAGCTTTGCCAAAACCAGCTGACCTTCAAAGCGGACGCAAGATCTTCATTAACTCTAGAATAAGCTCCACAGACAGGGTTACTCAAGTTAGGGATCACTGATTCTCACTCTGGAAGATACCCCTGCAAGCACAACGGTGAGGAACAGAATAGGCACCTGCATGAAACCTGGAGGGAAGAGCACAGGTTGCAGGAGGAAAGAGTTTGGAAGATGCACCAGGAAGTCAGTCTGTGTGCAAATGGCTGGAAAATTAACTGCAGTTGCAGAACCTCTGTAAATAGTTCTCTTAATAAAGAGACAATTTAGTTTTACAAGCCTGGAGCCCTCTCGTGTTATTATCCAGCATACAGTGCATGAAACAAAAGCAGAGCGAGGGGACTTTTGCTGTAGACCCTGGGAGATCTTAAAATTGCCCCTGGGGATTATTGTAAACAAAGAATAAGTTTTCCGTGCCTTCTCCGTGCTGCAATTTTAGCCACTGGTGTAAATAATGCAACCACAGCCACACTAGTGTCTAAAATTCCAACGTAGACAATACTGGTGAGACACCAAATGGGGCTAAGGTCTGGCTCCTCTGTGCGGGAACACAATGAGGAGCAGAAAGCCCTCTCCATGACATCAGGTAGCCAGAATACAATGGTAGAGTATGTTCTCTGGATGTGTTTGCCTCACTGTGTCCTCTCCTGGTACAACACAATACCACTGCCCCAGGACCTCCCTAAATCACTAGTGGCATTAAAAGCCAAACTCCCTCCCCCTCCTCACATTCATAGATTCAAAGAAGGAACCAATGGAATAATCTAATCTGATCTCCAGCATAACACAGGCCAAAGGACTTCCCCAAAACAATTCCTGCTTGGATGATTTTCTGCTCCGGTTCAGTCTTGATTTAAAAATGGCCAGTGATGGAGAGAATCCTTCACGACCTTATGTAAATTGTTCCGATGCTTAATTACTCTCGCTTGTAAAAAACTGTACACATTATTATGTCTTATGTCTGCAGCCTTGGAGAGAGACTTTCAGCACAGGCATTTTTAGGCAAGATTAGGCTGCGTTTTCCCCCCAACAGGGCCTCCCCGAGTTCTGGTATGGGCTTATAAATTTAATCAGTCAAGAGCCCTCTGACAAAGCCTTGGCTCCTTCATAGCCAGGAGCAGATTCTCAGTCAAGGCACACATGTAAACCCAGCACAATCAGAGATGACAAAGCTGCCTAATTGGGCTAGAGCTTAACCTCCCCTGGGATGTGCCTTTATCTCACACGTCCCTTTTCCAAAAAAACAAACCAGCAACCACCACAAAGGACCGGAGAGAAAAAAAACTGAAAACATGCCGAAGAAAGCAGAGACGTTAATTATAAAATGCTAATTCAAAGAGCTAAATGGACTGTGGGTGGGGAGGAGGGAAGAATATAAATTGCTGAAGGCAGGAATGTATTATTACTGTAGCATCCAGCCGTCGCAATGGAGATTGAGGCTCTGTCATGCTTGCTGCTGTATGTACAGTCTCAAACAAGACAAAGGAAGGGTTATTAGACCTATTTGTACAGATGCTGTACTAAGCAGGAGCAGTCGAAGTGTCCTAAAAGTGCTGGGGGGGGGGGGGGGGAGCCCACAGGCACTTGAACTGTGGCACCCCTCCCTCGCAACACCTGCCTCTTCCCCCAAAACCCCACCCCCTGCTCATTTCTCTCTGTCCCCTCTTGCCTGTCACTTGCCCGTACGCCCTTGGCTGGGATGATTTAGTTGGTCTTGGTCCTGCTTTGAGCAAGGGGTTGGACTAGATGCCCTCCTGAGGTCTCTTCCAACCCTAATCTTCTATGATTCTAAGTGGGAGGGCATAGCCCTCCCATTTATAAAAATGGGGGGCCATGATCCCCTGCCCCACCATTCCAGCACCCCTGGGTGTGAGGCACTGACACTAAGGGATGGGATTTGATGTTCACAATTGCTCATCATTGGCTAAACGGCTTCCCATTAAGTTCGCAGTAGAACTCCGATTAGCATCAGTGGGAGCTGAATTTGGTCAGTGCAGAGCATTTCTGAAAACCCAGAGGGTAGGTCAGCCTGTGGCAGCAAGCCTCCCGGCCTGGGTCAACAGACTTGGGTTCGCACGACCATGCTAAAGACACCTACATAGACAGGGCTTTGAAGTTGCGGCTTGGGCGGTGGCACTAGTTCTGAAACTCACCCTCCTCCCTAGGTTTCAGAGCCCAAATCACAACCTCAAAGCAGTAGCTACATAGCTCTCATGAGTGTGTGATAGCGTGAGCCCAAGTCCGTTGACCCAAGCTGGGAGGCTTGCTGCCCAGGGCTGTGTAAACATACCCTAAGTGACTTAACCATGGTCACAGGCTTTGTGTACACTAGGACTTCAGATGGGATGTTGCCATGGGTTAGCAAACATGCTAACTAATATGTTAAAAAAGGCACTAATATAAGACAAGTAAATCAACAGCAGCAAACACCTTTCATAAACTTGAAAAGATTTGGAAATGTAGCCCGAGTGGCACTGACAAAAAAAGTTTTAACTCTGCCATCCTGTCTGTCCTCCTTTGTGGATCAGAGGCATGGAAATCTGAAACAAAAATGGATAACATCAACACATTCCAGAGTCAATGCCTGCGAAAGGTCTGCAGAGTCCATTGGAAAGAGTTTCTTTTAACATCAGAAACTGTAAGTAGACCAAACCAATCAAAAACATCCAATACAGTAAAACAACGATGATGGATACATTTGGGACACACTTTAAGGATGTCCCAACATGACTTCCTGGGCAAGTGATAATACAGACACCACTTGGGAAGAGAGAAAGGGTGACCTCGACCCACTCTACACCCAAACCTTAGGTCGCCCTAGTTACGTTGTTCCTGGGTATGAATAATTGGCACCCTGAGAGAGATAGTTAAGCAGACCTAACCCCTAGCGCTGTGTAGGACAGGTCGACTGAAGACCTAGCTACCGCCTCTCAGAGAGGCGGATTTACAACAACAATTGAAGAACCCCTCCCATCTCTGTAGTGTTTGTACATTGACTTTAGCTTGTCCAGTTTAGCATATTAAAGTGTAAACTTACGGCTACACTCTCCCTTAATGCTGTACATGTTAAAGGCAGGGCACTTTATCCACATTAGACTTTTAAAACATGCCACTTGGCACATGTTAGCTAACACATGTTTAGATCATATCTTAGATCTAGACAAGGCTACAGCCAGCCAGATGCTGAGACAAGAATTGAACCCCAAGTCTCAGACCATGACTCAACTACATGGCCATCTTCTTTCCCCACAAACTTTGTTGAGTTATTTCCCAGCCCCATTTACTTTTCGCTTATTAGAATGAAAACTTTTAGTTCGCACAAATTCAGGGTGCTACTTAGAGGAACTAACTTGAAAGCTACCTGGTTTTGAACACAACCTGAAGCAGAAATGTAGCCCCTTAATAAGGTCCATGACAAGCAGTAATTTTGAAGATAATGATGACACACTGGTCAGGTTAGAAAGCTTAGCAGAAAAAGCTTTGATCTCTGTATCTGCAAAATGAAATCTCTCTCATCTTTTCGAGTGACAAGTTTAACTATCTGGAAAAGATCCAAATATAGCTTTAATTGAAACTGCAGGTGAAGGGGAAGAAACAGCACTGACAAAATTGTACAGCAAGATGAGATATTAAAGAGGCAGCATTCGTCTTTCTGTTGCTTTCGTTAGGGCTGGATCAGCACTTCCAAAACAATCTCCCATTTGCTGAGAATCCTAACATCAGCATCTGGCTGGCTGCATTCTCAGTAGCTCACCTTTGAGCAGGTGTAACAGGTCCCACTCTGTGCTCCATAGAGGAGATGAATTGTTACAGGCCCCAACTTTAGGGAGTCTTGGCTTTGTAGCTCAAGTAGCAGCTTATGCTTTCAATTTTGGAGGTTGCCAGTTCAATCCCCAGTGCATCAACAAAAATGGCGGCCATCACATAACAATTTATACCCTCTGTGGATTGGCACATACAGGGACCTGTAACACGGGCTCACCTGTGATTTATACAAGGACAAGGTTTATGCAACTAAGCCAAGATTTTCAAAAAAGTGCCTGCATGCCCAACTTGGTATTTCCTTTTAAAAGGGACCCGATTTTGAGCAAGTGCTGGGGACCCCCTCCCCCACCTCTGGAAAAATCCTGACAGAGGTCTCAGGTCAAGCACCCAAAAATTAGAACTTACTAGGCACTCTTCAAAATCTTGGCCCTGAATCCTAGCACCAACCTGTGAAGGAATGAGCCTGTTCACATCTGCACAACAGGCCCCATTCCAGAATGGTTGTTCCTTGACCTACCTTACACCATTGTTCACAGCGGCCGTGGAGACAGGACCCAACTGTATCCCTCAAACTTGGTTGAGAACCTTGGACAGTCCAAACCTTTAGCCCAGTCATGATTAAGACGATCTACCACCACAAAAGGCTTTCTATTAGCCAAATGAAACAAGGCCGTACTCAACTCAACAGCCTTTCTGTCTAACAAACAACTTGCCATTGATCACTTCAACAGCTTCTGGGAACATCCCAGGCCTCGGTGGGCAGAGCCCTATTCACTTTGGTGAAAACCGGAAAGCCAGAAAAGTCTAATTTCCACCGGTGTAAGTCAGAGGAAGATCAGGCTCAGTTTGGGGATGCAGGCAGAGGACTCTCCCTGACAGCCCCCTGTCACAGCTTAATATGCTGCTCTTGCTCATTAGTTTTCAGCTCAGCCTACATAAGCAATGGCGTGCGTGACCCTCTATTCGTATCTCAGGACAACAGTGTTGCAATCTGGCTCAATAATAGTTGCACAGCACCATACCACAAAATTTTGGACAGCAAGCAAAGAATACTGTATTCACTTGAAACTCCATGGGCTAATTTAGATAGGGCAGAATGAAACTGCCTGAACTTGTGGGGTCTATTACTTTGGTCTGATTTTGGTTGTTGGGTTGAGTGGGCAGATGCTGGGCGGCGTGGGATATACAAGTCAGACTAGTTGATGGCGGATTCCTTCTAGCCTTAAATCTCTCTGACTCGGGTTTTGGGAAAAGTCCCATGAAATCTGAGTTGATCACAAATGGTCAGGACCCTGTCTTTTGATCTGATCTGACAACAGAGAGAGTGTTCCATGACCAACCTCGTGCCTTTTAGAGTCAAATCGATGCTCCGTGCTGAACAATACACACAATAAGGACAGTCCGTGCGCTAACGAGCTAATAGACACAAGAGGATGGGACACACTGGGAAATGCAGGAGGGGAAAACTCATTTCTTACAGCCCTGGTTATTGGGCCAAAATGTGAATTCAGCCCATTCTGCTTAAGTACCTTACCCCAGAAGCATGGGCTGAAGCTGCAGGATTAAAGTCACTTTGAATTTCCTGGATCCAAATCACCACTGTGTTATTCCTGTCTTACACTGGGCAGACTTCATTAATCCAGTGTGAACCTGGAGTCCAGTAATGGTGAGTGAGTCCTTCTGCTTTTTATTGGCCTGAGTAAGAGCCAGACATAGAAGCTGGGGGTGGGGGGAGAACTGGAAGAGTCTTACTGCTTATTCTAACCCCAAGATGACAGCAAAGTGAAAGGAAGAAAAGGAAATCCAGTCCAGTTGCAATCCCATATGCACGTGCAAAGGTTGAATCCCCGAGCTGGTCTCCAGTTTGCCAATGCATGGGCTAGTTTCAGCTCCCTCCGACAGGCAGGGCCAAAACTCAGAACATCCGATTTGTATTTATCTATCTTTAAAGAAGAGCACAGAGCAAGTGCTTAATAGAAAACAGATGATATTTAATTACAGCCAGAGATGACGGCAGAGGCATAACCCGACTGCCTAGTGCCTTAGGGGGAATTTAAGTCTGATGGCTCTGATCTGCTCGCTCAACACCGTGCAGAGGAGCATGTCTTCACTCAATAAATGGAAAGAGCACTTGGCTTTGTTGTATACACTGTCAATCAGCACGTGTGCGCGCGTGCAGAGAGCTTGGTATTTGAAGCCAAACGTTCGGGCAGGCGGGGTGAGAAGTTCAGGAAAGCAGCTGTCTGATTTATAAGAAAATACCCATGTCAGAAAATACGAAAGAGTCTCCAAACATGTTCGAGTTCTGTTGGAAACAAAATAAGCAGAAGTTGCAAATTGGTAACATATTTCTCTCCCCTCTCATTATTTGTAGAATCATGACTTGCCCTAGGTGTTCTACCAGCCAGGGTGGAAAATGTTTTCTACACCCCTGGGAAGTTTGTGCCTAGGGTGAAACCACCCTTCACGCCTGTCCCTAGAACCATCCCTAGAGGCAACAACTGGGTCAGGCCGCACTGCATTAGCTGCAGCATACACATATAGCAAGAGACAGTCCCTGCCCCCAAGAAGTTAAGCCAAGGTTTTCAGACATGACTAGTGATTTTGGGGGCCTCCAGTTTTGAGAGTCCAACTTGAAATATCTTAAAGGAGCCCAGTTGTCAAAGTTAGGCAATGCACATAAGTTAAATGTGTTATTTATGGAGATGTTATAATGGATGAAGAACTGATGCCAATACAATACACCAATCCCCATTAAACTATGTACTCGTTTTCTGGAGTTGGGGAGCAAGGACATTCCCAACTCTTTGCATTCATCATCATGTCACTTGGTGTCCAGCAGTAACACCACTTCACCAAAAACTCTTCTAGGACATATTGGCATTCCAGTGGCAGACGGCATGTTGCAGAGTGGCCGAGGCTGGTGTGCGCACGTCTTTTGGCAATGGATTGTTTTCATGGTTTAATCTGAAGTCTGTTGCTAAGCATTCCTACAAACCTTAGTTCAAAATTCAACTCACACACCCTGCCTACAGAGAACAAGGCATTTTTGCTAAATCTTTAACCCAGCATAAGTCACCAAACCCATTTAAAAGTCTTTAGTACGTGCACTGCTATCAGATTAGTAAGGAATACTCAAGGGGATGATTTGTATGTTGGATAGTACTTTGGCTGTGCAAAATTATCAATACAAAACCAGCAAAGAAAGTAAGTTTCCTTGGATTGGATTCAACAGCGCCAATATGCCTCCCCCTAACCCCTGCCCTTTGGTTAGGGAAGAAAATTAGTGTAACATGTTATGCATTCTAGTTCAGACAAACATCCCTTTGATCACTGGAAGGATGGGCCAGGAACAAAAGATTGAAGCTATCATTTCCTCTTTTCACAGAGCCTTGAAGCACACAAATAGTAAGTGAATCATTAACAAGAACATAACACCCTGGTCATTCCCACCTCTGGAGCTTCCCAGTGCATCCTGTCTATTCAGGCGTTGAAACCTCAAGGCTAAATTTTCAAGGACAACTCACTTTGGCCTTTGTGAGCATGCAGTATCTTTTGCAACATTGCTTGCATGTATATAACTGAATTAACTCATGCCAATCTGATTTACACTCATTTGTGCAGACAAATGGCATTTGCCTTATCATTGGATTCTCTGCTGCACTCAGTTTCTAAAGAAAATTCGGCAAAGAAGCCAGTTTCATTCCCCCCAAATCTGAGGCCAGTTTTATGCTGGCTGCAGCTTCAGGGTAGTTTAGATCAACCCAGAAGCTGCCCTACACTTTGCCAACTGGATGTGGCTCCCAAAGGGCCTTCCACCAGCTAGGAATTGCTGGAGTGCAGTAGCAAAAGGGCAAGAATGAGGAGGTGACACAGGTTTTTAAAGTCTGTTGTCAGCGCAATATGTAAAATGCATATAAAGTTGCATGGGAACAAATTATCATAGCATCATAAAACGTAGGGCTGGAACGGACCTTAAGAGATCATCTAGTCCATTCTCATCCATGCTGAAGCAGGATAGAATCATAGAAGATTAGGGTTAGAAGAGACCTCAGGAGGTCATCTAGTCCAATCCCCTGCTCAAAGCATGACCAACACCAACTAAATCATCCCAGCCAGGGCTTTGTCAAGCCGGGCCTTAAAAACCTCTAAGGATGGAGATTCCACCACCTCCCTAGGTAACCCATTCCAGTGCTTCACCACCCTCCTAGTGAAACAGTTTCCTAATATCCAACCTAGACCTCCCCCTCTGCAACTTGAGACCATTGCTCCTTGTTCTGTCATTTGCCACCACTGAGAACAGCCGAGCTCCATCCTCTCTAGAACCCCGCTTTCAGGTAGTTGAAGGCCGCTATCAAATCCCCCCACATTCTTCTCTTCTGCAGACTAAATAACCCCAGTTCCCTCGGCCTCTCCTCGTAAGTCATGAAGGATGAAGTATTCCTAAGTCACTTGTGACAGATATTTGTCTAACCTGTTCTTAACCTCCAATGATGGGGATTCCACAGCCTCCCTAGGTAACCTGTTCCAGTGTTTAGCAATCCGTAGAGTTAGAAAGGTTTTCCTAATGCCTGACCTGAATCTCCCTTGCTGCAAACTAAGCTGATTACTTCTTGTTCTGCCCTCGGTGCACATGGAAAATAATTGATCACCATCATCGTTATAAGAACTTTTTACTCTTGAAGACGTACGTCCTCCCTCAGCCTTTTCTCCGAGACTAAACATGCCCAGTTCTTTAAGCCTCTCATCGTAGGTCATATGTTCTAAATCTCTTATCTTTATTTCTGTCATCTCGACTCACTCTCTTTTGTCCCTTGCTTTCTTAAAGTGTGGTGCCCCAAACTGAAAACAGGACACCACCTGTAGCCACTCCAAGACCTAGTAGAGTGGAACAATTACTGATAAACGTAGACCAGAGGTATTTTTAATAGGATATTCTTCAGATGAGTGAGGTGCATGCGCTATTTGTTAATTAGAGAGTTTTACATAATTTTCATTTAAATAAAAACAGTCTTCCTTGCCATAAGGAAAGCACTTACCAAGGATCAGAAAGAAACAAATGAGGTCTCTCTCTGTCTCTCTCAAGGTATGTTTAAAATTCATAATCTAGTGGTATGAAGGACCATAAAACAGAACCAAAATCAACAAACAAATTAGTACCTGCCCCATCATTGCCATCCAGATGCAGAGCACAAATGGACATCCCACCCCCAAACGTTATTGGTGCATGTCAAGAAAAGTATCTTTGTCAGTTCTGAAATGTTATCTAGCTTGGGACTAAGGGAAATATCTAGACAGACATTGGATTCATTAATAAACAAACCCAATATTACTTTACACAGTTTCTGATCCAGGACAGCAGATTGGGAAGTACACCCCTATTCAGGACAGCACATGCTTAAAGTCAAGCACATGCTCAAGCCTCATTCACAAAAACCTATGCTTAAGTGCTGTCCTGAACAGGGAAGCTTTCATTAATCAGGACCATAGTCCCTAGGGAATCGATCCTCTTAAAAAGGTTCAGAATTTGATTTCACTTAAAATATCTATATTATATAAAACATGTCACTCACACACAAACTTTGGGACCTGGATGCGGAATGTTTGTTGATCCAAGACAGCCAGACTGTGTGTGTTTGGCAGAGGGGGTTAAGAACATAAAAACAGCCATAGTGGGTCAGACCAAAGGTCCATCTAGCCCAGTATCCTGTCTTCCGACAGTGGCCAGGGCCAGGTGCACTTCAGAGGGAATGAACAGAACAGGTCATCCATCATCAAGTGATCCATCCTCTGCCACCTATTCCCAGCTTCTGGCAAACGGAGGCTAGGGACACCACCACTGCCCATCATAGCTAATAACCACTGATGGACCTATCCTCCATGAACTTACCTAGTTCTTCTTTGAACCCTGCTTGTGTCTTGGCCTTTGCAACATCCTCTGGCAAGGAGTTCCATTGGTTGACTATGCATTGTGTGAAGAAATACTTCGTTTTGTTTTAAACCTGCTGCCTATTAATAAAAAACTTGGTTAGAAGCCATGAAGTAAGTGGCAATGCCTTAACCGTGCGTGTGTTGTAAAGGTCAATAGGACCTCTTCCATTCTTATCAAAAGAAGCGCTAACCTTCTCTCCTTTCATACAACATATACAAGTGAGTATGATCCCAGGTTTACCATGAAGCGTAGACATAACCAAAAGAGCACAGAGAAATAACAAAACTTAAAGGGTATAGGGCTGAGTGCGGGGAGGGAGTTTAACCAAACTTTTCTGAACCTCAGAAAAGATTGGGATGAAACAATGGCTCCAATCCTGCAGATAGATCCATTAGAACTGCCCACTTCACCCAGGGGAATTCTCTAGGAGTCAGCCAGCACAGCGCTCATTGCAGGATCAGAGTCTCTGGGTTTGTCTACACAGGGAAATCGACAAGAATAGCTCCTTCTGTGGACACGCTTATTCCAGAACAGGAGTAATTTTATTCTAGAATAATTAGTGCACTTCCAAAGCAGAACAGTTATTCTGGAATTAAAATGCCTTTTCCAGAATAGTGTCCACATAAGAAGCTATTTTGGTCAAGTTCCTTATGCAGACAAACCCTATGTTAGGAGCATTCCCTTTTTTATCCATGTGAAGGAGCAGAGAGAATGCAGCTGGGCACAGCAGGGGTTAAAGAACACCTGGGGGGTTCATCTAGTCCGGCCCATTATACCTGCAGCCAATGCCAGGCCTGGAGAGGGGAGAAAAGACGGAAGCCTGGCTCAGTCGGGGGCTGACTGGCGAAGAGGCAGGAGCTCTCTGTATGCCTGTCTGAAGGCACAGACCAGCAACCTGCCTGCCAACACAGCCACTGGAGGCAAGTAAGTCTTCCCCAGCCACGGGGATCTACAGAGAACCCCCAACTGCGGGGCAACTGGACTAGTGGGGCCACACCCCAATCTAAAAGGACTTGCATAGGGAGCAGGCCAGGAAAACAGGCCCTGAACCCTCCCCTCACAGCTGGGAGGAAGGTCCATCTCCCCTATTTAGGGGTTGAGCAACACAGGACCCTGGGCCAGGTTCTGAGGGAGAAGAAGGGGTCAGGTCCCCCTAACCAACGATCTAGCCACTAGGCTGCCCGGCCACTGAGGGCCCTATCACAATCTACATGACATGTCCCGTCTCATCCCTGCTCCCCCTTCCTCGTCCAAAGCCTTCATTTTGCATTAGTGGGGGTATAACAAGGAAAAAAGTAATCGAGTTTGTAGGAGTTATCTTAGCTGAACTACAATTATCTTTCCTGTTGAAAAACGTGAAGGAAAAATTATAGGGGAATGACTGATTCCCTCCCTCAAAATTTTATTCTATTTTAAATATCAAATGTGGGATTGTTTTGCTAGAAAGGAAAGATAAAGCTTTGTTTAAAAGGGAAGATTTCAATCTGAAAGATTATTTGGTTTATTGAGAAATGAGGAGGATGGCAGTGCCGGGGAAACAAAGTTCTTATGGTTTTCTAAAGCCATTTGCTTGTTAAATGATTATCTGGACAAAATAAAAAAAAATTAAACCCATTTATGGTAGAAAAATTAATTTGTTCCAATTCCATTGTTTGTATTAGGAGCCTTAGCACGTGACACAGAAAACTAGGTTCAGCTGTTTTCTACAGAATAAACTGTAGGAAACAATCCCGTGTTAGTTTAGAAGACAATGGGCTATATGGTAACAGTGGGTAATTTATAACAGTGGTACTTTACAACCCAGTAACTTACTCTTTCTAGGTTCTTATCTAGCACCCCCTCCCCCCATCATTATGAGCATTTAGGTTAAGATTTTAAAATCCAGAAAAATTGAGCTTGAAGTTTGGCTGCTAAATCCATATCCACCCTTGAAACGTGTGGTCTGATAGTCAAAGCAAGGCTGAGCATCCAGCAGTTTTCCATGACGGCAGTTCACAGCTATTGATTTGACAGGAGAGCGCTGCCAGCTGTAGGAACCCTGCCACACCGCTGCTCTGGCCTCTATGCACATTCCACTAGGGTGAGCAGCCTCACTTCCCCTAACAACTTGAGATCCACGGCAAAGCACTGAGGGGGACTGTCAAAAGGATCCTCTCAACTGCATGGAGAGCCAAGGTGGAGCTGCGGTGCCCCACCCATCTAAGGTTTCTACTTCAACCGCCCACTTCTCACAGAGGGAAGAGGAAAAATTCACACACACCCCCCACCTCACTTGAGCCTGATTTTGGAAAACTTAAGTGGTGCATGGTCTTGTTCTGACCCCTATGTACCAAGGTGAATGTCAGCTAAGGGCCTGGAGAGGATGAACTGTTGTGGTTAATGTCTGCAAGGAGAGACCAATTATCTGCCAACTTTCTCAATCCGAAGAGGATTCTGCTGGAATATTTCGCTGCTCATTCATTTTAAATATTCTGGCTTCCCCCATCAAAGCCAGAGGGGACTTAAAAAATGGCAAGAATCCAGTTTGCAAGAAATGCAGTTTGGAAGAAATGGAAAGAATCCAGTTTGCTCTCCGCTTTCCAGTCACATCTCTGCCTGAGAAAGGGGATTTGTTTCAGCTTTTGCCTTTTCCCACTGGGTTTGCAGCATGTGACCTCCAGAAGAAGAAAGGGGAGCGTCCATGTACCAGCAACGCAGATACAGGTAAGTAACCGTTTTCATGTTCTCTCCACAGGTACTAATGCGAAGAGTGGACTAGATGATACATCTAAGGGAAGGAAACAGAAGGAGACTCCGCCAATTGGAAGCCATGAGATGCACTGTCCTAGGGTTGGGGGTTCCACGACTACCGCTCCCAAGAGAAGGAGATGGGTGGTGGTGGTCGGGGACTCTCTCCTCAGGAGGACTGAGTCATCTATCTGCTGCCCTGACTGGGAAAACCGAGAAGCCTGCTGCTTGGCAGGAGCTAGGATTCACAATGTGATGGAGAGACGGCTGAGACTTATCAAGCCCTCGGATCGCTACCCCTTCCTGCTTCTCCACGTGGGCACCAATGATACTGCCAAGAATGACCTTGAGCGGATCATTGCAGACTACGTGGCTCTGGGAAGAAGGATAAAGGAGTTTGAGGTGCAAGTGGTCTTCTCGTCCATCCTCTCCGTGGAAGGAAAAGGCCTGGGTAGAGACCGTCGAATCGTGGAAGTCAACAAATGGCTATGCAGGTGGTGTCGGAGAGAAGGCTTTGGATTCTTTGACCATGGGATGGTGTTCCAAGAAGGAGGAGTGCTAGGCAGAGACGGGCTCCACCTAACGAAGAGAGGGAAGAGCATCTTCACAAGCAGGCTGGCTAACCTAGTGAGGAGGGCTTTAAACTAGGTTCACCGGGGGAAGGAGACCAAAGCCCTGAAGTAAGTGGGGAAGTGGGATACCGGGAGGAAGCACGAGCAGGAGCGCGCGAGAGGGGAGGCCTTCTGCCTCATACTGAGAAAGAGGGACGATCAGCAAGTTATCTCAAGTGCCTGTACACAAATGCAAGAAGCCTGGGAAACAAGCAAGGAGAACTGGAAGTCCTGGCACAGTCAAGGAATTATGATGTGATTGGAATAACAGAGACTTGGTGGGATAACTCGCATGACTGGAGTACTGTCATGGATGGATATAAGCGGTTCAGGAAGGATAGGAAGGGCAGAAAAGGTGGGGGAGTTGCACTGTATGTAAGGGAGCAGTATGACTGCTCAGAGCTCAAGTATGAAACTGCAGAAAAACCTGAGAGTCTCTGGATTAAGTTTAGAAGTGTGAGCAACAAGGGTGATGTCATGGTGGGAGTCTGCTATAGACCACCAGACCAGGGGGATGAGGTGGACGAGGCTTTCTTCCAGCAAGTCGCAGAAGTTACTAGATTGCAGGCCCTGGTTCTCATGGGAGACTTCAATCACCCTGATATCTGCTGGGAGAGCAATACAGTGGTGCACAGACAATCCAGGAAGTTTTTTGGAAAGTGTAGGGGACAATTTCCTGGTGCAAGTGCTGGAGGAACCAACTAGGGGCAGAGCTCTTCTTGACCTGCTGCTCACAAACCGGGAAGAATTAGTAGGGGAAGCAAAAGTGTATGGGAACCTGGGAGGCAGTGACCATGAGATGGTCGAGTTCAGGATCCTGACACAGGGAAGAAAGGAGAGCAGCAGAATACGGACCCTGGACTTCAGAAAAGCACACTTTGACTCCCTCAGGGAACTGATGGGCAGGATCCCATGGGAGAATAACATGAGGGGGAAAGAAGACCGAGAGAGCTGGCTGTATTTTAAAGAATCCTTATTGAGGTTACAGGGACAAACCATCCCGATGTGTAGAAAGAATAGTAAATATGGCAGGCAACCAGCTTGGCTTCACAGTGAAATCCTTGCTGATCTTAAACACAAAAAAGAAGCTTACAAGAAGTGGAAGATTGGACAAATGACTAGGGAAGAGTACAAAAATATTGCTCGGGCTTGCAGGAGTGAAATCAGGAAGGCCAAATCACACCTGGAGTTGCAGCTAGCAAGAGATGTTAAGAGTAACAAGAAGGGTTTCTTCAGGTATTTTAGCAACAGGAAGAAAGCCAAGGAAAGTGTGGGCCCCTTACTGAATGAGGGAGGCAACCTAGTGATAGAGGATGTGGGAAAAGCTAATGTACTCAATGCTTTTTTTGCCTGTCTTCCTGAACAAGGTCAGCTCCCAGACTACTGCACTGGGCAGCACAGCATGGGGAGGAGGTGACCAGCCCTCTGTGGAGAAAGAAGCGGTTCGGGACTATTTAGAAAAGTTGGATGAGCACAAGTCCATGGGGCCGGATGCGCTGCATCCGAGAGTGCTAAAGGAGTTGGCGGATGTGATTGCAGAGCCATTGGCCATTATCTTTGAAAACTCATGGTGATTGGGGGAGGTCCCGGACGACTGGAAAAAGGCTAATGTAGTGCCCATCTTTAAAAAAGGGAAGGAGGAGGATCCTGGGAACTACAGGCCAGTCAGCCTCACCTCAGTCCCTGGAAAAATCATGGAGCAGGTCCTCAAGGAATCAATTCTGAAGCACTTAGAGGAGAGGAAAGTGATCAGGAACAGTCAGCATGGATTTACCAAGGGAAAGTCATTCCTGACTAATCTAATTGCCTTCTATGATGAGATAACTGGCTCTGTGGATGAGGGGAAAGCAGTGGACGTGTTGTTCTTGACTTTAGCAAAGCTTTTGACACGGTCTCCCACAGTATTCTTGCCAGCAAGTTAAAGAAGTATGGGCTGGGTGAATGGACTATAAGGTGGATAGAAAGTTGGCTAGATTGTCAGGCTCAATGGGTAGTGATCAATGGCTCCATGTCTCGTTGGCAGCCATTATCAAGCGGAGTGCCCCAAGAGTCGGTCCTCGGGCCGGTTTTGTTCAATATCTTGATAAATGATCTGGAGGATGGTGTGGATTGCACCCTCAGCAAGTTTGCAGATGACACTAAATTGGGAGGAGAGGTAGATACGCTGGAGGGTAGGGATAGGATACAGAGGGACCCAGACAAATTGGAGGACTGGGCCAAAAGAAATCTGATGAGGTTCAACAAGGACAAGTGCAGAGTCCTGCACTTAGGACGGAAGAATCCCATGCACCGCTACAGACTGGGGACCGAATGGCTCGGCAGCAGTTCTGCAGAAAAGGACCTAGGGGTTACAGTGGACGAGAAGCTGGATATGAGTCAACAGTCTGCCCTTGTTGCCAAGAAGGCCAATGGCATTTTGGGATGTATAAGTAGGGGCATTGCCAGCAGATCGAGGGACATGATCGTTCCCCTCTATTCGACATTGGTGAGGCCTCATCTGGAGTACTGCGTCCAGTTCTGGGCCCCACACTACAAGAAGGATGTGGAAAAATTGGAAAACGTCCAGCGGAGAGCAACAAAAATGATTAGGGGACTGCAACACATGACTTATGAGGAGAGGCTGAGGGAACTGGGATTGTTTAGTCTGCGGAAGAGAAGAATGAGGGGGGATTTGATAGCTGCTTTCAACTACCTGAAAGGGTGTTCCAAAGAGGCTGGATCTAGACTGTTCTCAGTGGTAGCAGATGGCAGAACAAGGAGTAATGGTCTCACGTTGCAGTGCGGGAGGTTTATGTTGGATATTAGGAAACACTTTTTCACTAGGAGGTTGGTGAAACACTGGAATGCGTTACCTAGGGAGGTGGTGGAATCGCCTTCCTTAGAAGTTTTTAAGGTCAGGCTTGACAAAACCCTGGCTGGGATGATTTAATTGGGGATTGGTCCTGCTTTGAGCAGGGGGTTGGACTAGATGGCCTCCTGAGGTCCCTTCCAACCCTGATATTCTAGGATTCTATGACCCTGCTCAGTCTTCCTCCAACACAGATGAATCTCACAGCTTGTTTAGCATTGACACAGGAGTTTCCTAAACTTGCCTCTAGAGCCCTCTCTTTTGGTCCCTGGTGGAGGTTGTGGATGTCTCAAAACGTACATGCACAGAACATTTGCCTGGAAGATCTGACAAAAAGAAACCCTTCACAGGTAGATAAATAACCAAGTCTAACTAGATAGTGATCTGCATTTCTAGAGTACTTCACATCACAGCTATTCCATACAGGATTACAACGACATGCTTCTGGAAGGGAATCAGTTCTCTATCCCCTTCGGAGGAGACTGGAAGTTTTTGATGTGTGTGGTTGGGTTTCCTCTTTCAGTTTGATTATTGGAGGGGATGCTTTGGAGGGAAAAAAAAAAAAAGGGTGGAGCCATGTGCAATGGAGGCCCTACATGACCTGAGGAGAACAGGTTGCAACAACCAGGCCTGGTTAAAGAGTTTTAGACAAAACATTTTCCCTGCTTGAACACAGATTTTCATCAAAATGGAACTTTTCTGGGGGGGGGGGGGTAAACCCAATTCAAAATAGGGGCATCTCAGCACAACCTTAGTGCCGAACTGCCCAGCCTGGAACCCCAAAAAGGTTCGTGTGACAGGGCACAACGGCAGTCCCTAGTCAGAACCTAAAGAGTTAATGCATCAGCCAATTAACTGACTTATTAGAAGGACATGGGGAAATACAGGGGCTACCTTGGGAAGGAGGGGGTGGGGAGAAACAGCTGGGTGTGAGCTAGAGGCCCACCGGCAGATGTGTAGGACGACGGAGACTATTGGTTGTAGTTGCTCATTTTGTTTTGCTAGCACTGCTTTGTTCTGTTTGGACTTTCTGTAAGTCCCCATGAAGATGGGAAGAAGGAACCACAATTGACCGAAGGCTGCCTGACTTATCTTGGACTGGGAAAGCAGTAAACCAGCCCACAGTTTACTCACTTTAAAAAAAAAAAAATCACGACACTACTGGATTAGATGACCTCCGGAGGTCCCGCCGAGCCATAAATTTCTATGATTTAGGCAGGTTTCTTTGCCGAGAATGCCTCATTTAAAATTCTCTAAGTACTTATGAGAAAATACATTTAGGCTTGGAAAGGAAGGATATTCCTTTTTTGCTTCTGTCCCTCTCTTTCATCTTGGCATGTACCTTGATTAATTGCACATGGCATAATGAATCAATGGGCTAATCAAATGTGAGACTGGGCAATTTCAATGCTTCGAAAACTCAGACAAGGTCCTTGCCAAAATATAAAATCAAATAAGATACCTCCGCTTTACGATACTTATTCCTTATTAAGAGAGCTCATTAGGGTCTGATTTATCTGGGAACTACTAGAGTGAGCTGGGAAGACATTTTCAAACGCCGCATGTGGGAAAGTTACAGGCACACATGTGCAATTATTGTAAATCAGACCTCATTATTTCTAATGGAGCCAGTTGATAATGTGCCCCTAAACAACAGCAAAACCAACTAAACATTGCTCTGTGTGCACATGCCTCAAGCCACATTTTCATAAACACAGCGGATGAGTTGATCAAGCCAGGAGTTATACTCACGTGGCTTTAGGTGGGTAAATTCTTGTGAGTTCTACTGATAATCAGAAGGGTTGCTGCAGAGTGATCAGAAACAAGCCTAACCTGCAAAGGCTTGACCTGGACCCAAAATGTCCTAACATTCAAGCATGGTCTTGAATCAGCACCTTGGCTTGGATGATCTCTGCCGATAAGGAAAATAGTTAACCATATGTTTTGGCAGCCCCATCATCTTCATATCAGGGTCTCTCTTCACCGTAGAGTTAGCCTAGGCTCTTACCTGAGTGTTGTCTCTAACCCCGCTCCCGTCCACAGACGCAACCCTCTCACTGAAGTTTGGTGGTGCTTTCAACAAGGACTAGCTAGCTCATTTGGGATTTCGTCTCAAGCCAGAAGGAGGCTTTCACTCGGGCTGGTAACCCACCCACTTTGTGGTGAGGGCGCAGGTCAAACGACTAGTGCGGATGCCTTTCCCCATACCCTCCTGGTGCCCAGGATGGACAGAGATCTTCTACCATTCACCAGGAAAGAATCAGAGCAGCTCAGCTGACTGCAGCAGGTGATATGTCCCCAGATGTCCTTGCGACACACACAGGTGAGCGTAGCACAACCAAGGACCCAGTAACTCAGGTAAGGCTTTGCTGTGCAGCTCCCACCCGGGCTAACCTATCCTGGGTGCCAATCACCCACACTAGCTACTGTGAAGGCATACCCTTAGATTCTATTAGAATTTGCATGCTGAGAAGGGCATGGTTCATGCAGGACTTGGATAGAAGACCTTCAAGGAATACCGAGATGCTTCAAGAAGTGGAATTGGTGATTGAGTAGGGCTTAAATGGGGGCATAGACCACGGGCTGACCCCATGCCAAGAGTGAATTGGGTCCTTGATGCTTCTGGATCATCAGAAGTTAGGAAGGGGAGATGTTTTTAAAAGTTCACATCTCCTTTAGGAATGTGCCCCTTGTACTGGATGCAAAGCACTAAACGGTTCTATTTTTAGCTCCATGGCAGGGAGACAACATGATCTAGTGACCAGGGAGTCTGGAGCGGGACTCAAGACATCTGGTTCGGCTGCTGACCTACTGTGTGATGCTGGGGAAGTCACTCTCTCCCCCGCCCCACACCCTTCGTTCCAACCTCTGCCTGTCTGGTTTAACAAGGTCGTAAGCTCTGTAGGACAAGGATTGGCTCTTGCTGCGTGTATGTCTAACACCTTGCACAATGAGGCTGCAGTCTTGGAATACAGATAACAGTCTACAGAGGAATGGCAATTCACATTATTCAAGAAGTTTAATTACACAGAAAAGCAGTATTTTGTGTCACTTCACCATGATTTTAGAGTTCCAAGTAGGCTGTTTATCTTCAGTTCTTTTTTCATGACTATGAAAAGTTATGTTCTCAGACCAGTGGTGTTTTTTGTAATAGACAATCCTACGGTATCATTAGGAGATGTGACTGCATCTTATTTCTGTAGGGAATGGGCCAGGGGGATGGTGATTTCATTACAGCCAAGCACAACCTCTGATAGCACAGAGTGGTCCTACTTTGAGAAGAGCCCGAAGCTACCCAAGCTTTCGCATCACTTCTGCATCTAACAGCAACTGAGTCCCTGGCTGAAAAGGGAAAGATAATGGAATTTGTTAGGAGGAAAGTGACAGGAAACGTAACCCATCATTACACAGAATTCAGAGTAGCAGCCGTGTTCGTCTGTATCCGCAAAAAGAAAAGGAGGACTTGTGGCACCTTAGAGACTAACCAATTTATTTGAGCATAAGCTTTCGTGAGATGAAGTGAGCTGTAGCTCACGAAAGCTTATGCTCAAATAAGTTGGTTAGTCTCTAAGGTGCCACAAGTACTCCTTTTCTTTTTTCATTACACAGAAGGCATTTAAGCCATTCAGTTCATATTCAACTCTCGCTTGCCTAAGTCTGCGGCAAAAGAATTAATGAGCTTAGTATTTCAGCAGGAGTTGGGATGAATTGAAATGGGAAGTTGTTTCTATAAGAGAGAGAGAGAGAGAGATTGCAATGTACTTGAAACAGGAAAAAAAAAGTCTTAAGTAAACTAAAACCAGTTTAGAGAGAGCAATGGAGACAGGCATGGTGGGAGGGGATTGAACCAAACAGACAGACACGGGGTGTGTGTGTGGGGGGGCGGGGGGGTCACTGTCATCCTCTCAGCAGAGCTTAATGTGCACCATGCTACGGCAGCCCTGCTTTCAGTCCAGCAATCCCCCTCTTCCCATGCCAGAGCCATCTTTTACTGCTGCCTCCTTCCAATTCCCCAAGTTCCCCAAGCAGTAACTTCTAGCCACTAGAGGGGGACCTCACAGCACTACAGAGGATGCGACTTTCTAGAGCAAAAATAGCATCCTTCATTCGGTATGACCCCGCACCGATGGACGATGCCATGTTGCTCTACAAAAGGACGTCTTCCATGCAGTGTGGGATCCCAGGAAGAAACAAGTCATTAAAATAGCGCCATGCCAGTGAAAGGTTTGGGAACTGCTGCAATAGAGGCTCATGCTTTTACATTCAGAAGTCCTCTGCCCAATCCCCAGAGACAACTCAAAACCCATCTCTTGTATGCTTCCTATAACGATCTGTTGCCCAGTCACCCACATAATCACTTACGGTTTTGAATCTTGCATGCCTCTCTCTCTTTGGGTCAGAGAGATGGGAAAGTGACAGTGCTCTCCTTAACCTCTATTCATAGCTCCCAAGCAGCTGGATGTTTTGGTTAAATGGTCAGCAGTAAAATACTGAATGCTGATGTTTAAGTGTGTGTCATTAGGCTTCAGAGTCAACACTCCATTGAGATGAATGGGGCAATCCCCATATTTCAGGGCTTTTGGTGTGAGATCATTAGTACAGTACATGAAAGATGGGTGCTGCTTTTGGACGGACAGCAGAATTCACCATCTGACATCACTTTTGTCGTGAACAGAGACTAAAATATTCCATCTGGTCATTGACTGGATTCAGCCCATTAAGTGTAGGAGATTCCATTTGTACCATGGCAGCCACCCTTGGGGGCTCAGAGAGAAAACAAAATCAATACTGCTCCACTAAAGAGGGACATCTTTAAACTCCATCAGTCAATGCAGCACTTCTCACAAGGACTAAAAATCGCCCCAAACAATCAAGACCACTGCCTAGCTCTTACAGAACCTGATTCCAGGGCCATTAATTGATTGATTTCAGTGGGGATTGGATCAGCTTCACAGTGTTTTCCATCGATAGATCTCAAAGCACATTTCTAATGAGACCGGTATCACCACCCCTCATTTCTAAAAAGGGGGAAACAGAGGCACAGAGAAGGGAGGTGGCTTGCCCAAGGTCACCCAGTGGCAGAACTGGAATAGAATCCAGATCTTCCAAATCCTGGTCCAGTGCCCCTATTCGTTACCTTAGATCCTCTTTGTTCATAAGCTAAAATGACAATAGGATTTATCATCGCCACCTTCTTCATTGCTTTGAAAGGTCCGCTTCACTCATCTAAGAGATTTAACCTTCATTTGTCCCTTTTAACAACTGCTGCCATTGCCTTTCTGAATGTGTGAATTAAAACTGGAATCGGGAGAAGCAGCTAAATTTGGATGCATGTACATGTAAGCTAGGCAGACTTTGTCCTCAGCCTCCCATTAAACCAGATGGTGACAGTTGATTTAGATCTTTGATTTAGTCCTAAGTGGCGCACAGGATCTGGCACAAGAGATGAACGTAGCTAAACCACTCAGTGATAGTGACCGTAGATAAATTACATTTAACATTCTTATAGGAGGAAAATGCGACCCCAGTAGTAGTTAAACACAGGGGTTTCCACACAGTAGCATTTAACTTCAAAAGGAGAACTGTACCCCCCACCCAAAAAAACCCCAAACGCTCCCGCCCCCAAACCCTAGTTAAATGGAAATGTAAAAGGTACAGTAACAAAGGTGAAATGTCTGCAAACTGCATGGAGTCTATTTAACACCAACATAAGAGGCTCAAACTAAACGTATACCCCAAATAAAAAATATATATATAAAAAAGAGGACCAGGGGAAAAAAGCACCACCCTGGCTAAACTGCTGATTAAAAGAGGTGGTTAGAAGATTATCCATTCAACACAACACAAGAACCAGGGGTCAACTGATGACATTCATAGGCAGCAGGTTTAAAACAAACATAAGGAAGCACTTCTTCACACAACGCACAGTCAACTTGTGGAACTCAATACCGGGGGATGTTGTGAAGGCCAAAAGTATAACTGGGTTGAAAAAAGAATTACATAACTTCATGGAGGATAGGTCCATCAATGGCTATTAGTCAAGATGGTCAGGGACGCAACCCTATGCTCTGGCTGTTCCTAAACCTCCAATTGTCAGAAGCTGGGACTGGAGGACAGGGGATGGATCATTCAAAATTGCCCTGTTCTGATCATTCCCTCTGAAAAATCTGGCACTGGCCACTGTCAGAAGACAGGATACTGGGCTAGATGGACCTTTGGTCTGAGCCAGTATGGTCGTTCTTATGTTGGATTTGCTTTTTATTAATGCTACATAAGAGTTTGCAGTCGGTCAGTGCATAGCTGTACCCAATCCCATCAACTGTCTTTCAAACTGGGACAGTGAAAGGGAGTTCAGCTCCTTGTTTTGCATAAAGGACATTAGACCTTTATTGTTGAATAGATCATTGGAGCAGTATGTGGCACTGTTGCCTTTTTATATAGTCTAGAGGGGTTGCAGAGAAGCTTATGAGCCATTCAGTGAAAAATGGATTAAGAAAATTAAGTGCCTGAAATCCTACATTTCTTATCCTCCCATTCCCAGACCTCTTCATACTGGAATGGGTAAGTTCAGGGCAATCATTCCAAATTTATTTTTCCAGGGTTGTTTAATAATAGATATCGATTAGGGCCATATGGTCAGGATGGGAATGTCACCATGGCGGGGTAATGCACACGGTGCAGGTAGGATTTCTAAGGCACACCAACAAGTTGTGCATTAAATTGGTCCACACTGACCCTGCTGGTGCACACCGAATGTTGCCCAGCGTGCTTTAACATAGTATAGTTTCAAACACTATGCTTCTGTGAGCAGCGGACCCCAGCCCCAGGACTGCAGCAGGTTGGAACGATTCTTCTGCAGCATTGTCCTCTTTCTTCCAGAGACATAAGGAAGTCCTTCCATGGAGTTTGAGATCTGCACATGGGGAGGGACAAGTATCTTCCTCCTTCACCAACACCATCGAGCTTGCATGGGTAATTCTAACAATCAGCATTATAGTAACTCAGACAGCTCAGCATGTAGCTCTGGAGTTGCAGATTTTAAGGCTAGAAGGGACGTTAGAGCATGCAGTCTGGCCTCCTGCATATCAAGCCCTTAAATATGTCTCAAATGCTTTACGAATATAAGACTCCTGTGAGAGGTGTTACGATGGGTAAGTATTAGCCTCCTTTTACAAATGAGCACACCGAGACCCAGAGAGGTGAAGGGACTTGCCCAAGGTCGCCCCAGTGAGACAGTGGCAGAGTTGGACTAGAACCAAGGTTCTCTCACTTCTAACCACGGGACAACTCTGTCTCACAGGCTGCACCTGTGCATAGTTGGTAAACTGGAGGAAGTGGGGCACAGAAAACACACCTGATGTCTCCGTACAGCCTGCAGTTCATTACTGTGGGCTGGGATTGTTAGAACATGTGGACAGAGACGGAATAAGACTGGAAGATAGCTAGGGAAGGAGAGACAGACTTGCATATGGAAAGCCTTCTCTGACCCGTCTCCCCAGTTAGCCATTGCAGGCTGGGTTTTCATATGCTCCCGCGTGAGCTAGGAGGAGGAGACTGATTGACTTTCAATAGGATGCGTGGTCCTAAACCACTCTGGACACGTCTACACTTCATCTGGGAGCGATCCTGCCAGCCTGGGTCTACAGACTCATGCCCCCGGGGCTTGCACTAGCATGCTAAAACTAGCCGTGTAGAAACTGCTTTGATGTTAGGTCGGACTCTTAGCCCAACCCCTCTCTCAGGCTTGAGGGTCTGAGTTGCAATAGCTTTGACTGAGCTAGCATGCGAAACATAGCAGCAACAGGAGCTAGCCACCCTCGTATGTACCTAGAGTCTCAGAGGATTGTACTTGAGTGCCTAGGCCATGCCACCGCCTCTGCGGGTACATGGCTATTTTTAGTGCTCGAGCACACTGTTTCCTCAAACTTTAGCAACCCGAAGACCCCCATTTTGATTTAAGTTTTTTCATGGACCCCCAAGCCCCCGCTCAGCCCCAGGCTCCGCCCCCACTCCACCCCTTCCTTTTCCCCACCTCTTTACACCCCCTCCCCCGAGCATGCCCCATCCCTGTTCCTCCCCCTCCCTCCCAGTGCCTCCTGCATGCCGCTGAACAGCTGTTCTGTGGCATACAGGTGGCACTGGGAGGGAGAGAGGGGGAGGAGTTGATCAGCGGGGCCGGTGGCCCCCGACATGACTCACGGACCCCCCTGGAGTACGCTTGTGGACCCCCAGGGGTCCACGGACCCCAGTTTGAGAATCCCTGCTGTAGCACAATCCAGGGCACTTACGTCGATCTACCCATGCTGGAAATTACGCCCCTGGCTGCAGTGTGGATGTACCCAAACACAACAGGAAGAATATTGGGCAGCATTTTACAAAACAAAAAGTGAAATGAATCAAAGCAATCTAAAGTAACTGCTAAACAGCTCTGTGATGATGAAAGCCAGCACTCCAGGAGCTGGAGCTTAATCCCAAAATCGCTGGACAAAGTCCTTGTAAAATAAAAAGGTGGGAACTCCCCCTAATGGTCTGCCTGCGTTGAGAAGCTGACGAGGACGCTGTGTGCACCGGGCAATTGAAGCGGAAAAGAGTGTCCCTCTCATGAGGATGTAGCTGAGCATGGCAGAAGCGGCCTGGGTGGAATGTTTTCACGGGAGGTAAGAGCACTTGTTTTCAGCACAATCCCCGACCCAGTTCTCCTGGGCAGATCTTTTGAGAGCTATCGATAAATGTGGAAATTAGAAACGATGTCTCTCTTCAAGCACAGCCTCCCTCTGGCCCTGTTTTTGTAGCCCTGCCATTTGGGGATTTATTAGTTTCACACACTACGGGTACTGCGATCAACTTGTTGCTGCTTGTAAGAACCAATTGTACACACACGGCATGTGCTTCCTGGGGAGTCTTTATGAATCAATAGTTGCAACCCTGACTGTAATCAGAACCCGGGGAAATGGCTGTTATTAGATTGTTAATGCCTCCGTTTAAAATTCTGATGATTGATTTGTTTTTCCTCCTGCTCCCAGGAGAGTCTCTCAAGATCAATAGAAATAAAGACACTGCCTACCAAGTAACACCAAAGAAAGAATAGTTTTAAAAAACAAGTGCACCAGCCTTACCGGTCTGTCACGCCAAACCATCAACTCAGCTCCAAATGTGTTGGACAACCTCAGTTGAACGAAAGAGACCCCCATTGTACAAAGCACTGTACCAACAAAGGCCACAAAGACCGTCCCTGCCTCCCAGAGCTCCTGATCTAGGATATAGAAAGCAGGCAGAAGGTGAATAAAATATACTTGCCCAACCTTATGAGGAGCGGGATAATGGAAAAAGCCCTAATTCCCACCCCCCCCCCCCCCCGTGCAAATGGGCAAGTAGAATTTTGTAAGGGGGTGTCACACACACTGATGGCATTCAACAGGGCTTGTGCTTGCTGCAGAGAAAACCTGCGATGACCCTTTGCTGGCTATATGTGCCAGCTGAATGTTGTGAATGAGAAAGAGCCCCTGAAACAGGCAAGCAGCCGGATATAAAATTAAAGCAAGTGTAACCAACTGGCGAGCGTGTTCGACAGGTCCCCCTCTGCGCCAACCCTCAGAGGATCGGAGTCTGTTACAGCCGGCAGCTACAGAGCGTTGGCTCATTAGTTCAAGCTGTAGTAGCTCATGCTTTTTGCTCTGGAGGTCCCTGGTGCAATCCCCGGTGCATTGGCCGAGAGGGCAGCCAGCCCATAAGAGCAAGGAGGAACAGTTTTGCTGGGGGTATATCTCCTAGCACTCGAAGGGGCTGTCTACACAACAACTGGAACAGAAGAATGGCCATATTGGGTGAGACCAAAAGTCCATCAAGCCCAGTATCCTGACCTCTGACAGTGGCCAATGGCAGGTGCCCCAGAGGGAATCATCAAGTGATCCATCCCCTGTCACCCAATCCCAGCTTCTGGCAAACAGAGGCTAGGGACACCATCCCTGCCCATCCTGGCTAATAGCCATTGACGGACCTATCCTCCATGAATCTATCTAGCTCCCTTTTGAACCCCTTTATAGTGTTGGCCTTCACAACACCCTCTGGCAAGGAGTTCCAGAGGTTGACAGTGCGTTGCGTGAAAAAATACTTCCTTGTGTTTGTTTTAAACCTGCTACCTATTCATTTCATTTGGTGACCCCTTCTTCTTGTATTATGAGGAGTAAACAACACGTCCTTATTTACTTTCTCCACACCACTCATGGATTTTATAGACCTCTATCACATCCCCTCTTAGTCGCCTCTTTTCCAAGCTGAAAAGTCCCAGTCTTGTTCATCTCTCCTCCTATGGAAGCCGTTCTATACCCCTAATCATTTTTGTTGCCCTTTTCTGAACCTTTTCCAATTCCAATATATCTTGGAAGGTGCAGCTGCAGCACGGGTAGGCAAACCTGAGCTAGCTTTGAGTGTGCAAGCTCACTAACAGAGACAGCATCGCTGCCTGGGCTAGTCCCCTGAATACAGCCCTGCCTGGGATCCTGGGTACAGATTCAGGTAACCATCAGAATGCTACCGCATCTACACTGCTGTTTTAGTGAGCTGCCTCGATCAAAGCTAGCTCGGGTGTGACTACACATGCTGTCCTGATGGCAGCGAGGACCAGCCCTGAAATGCTGGTGGACGGCGAACATGGGTTGGGATGAATGAAAATGAGCGTCTACCCATTCCTAGCTAGTCTGGCAACCGAATGAATATAAATACCTGCTGTAAGAGAGAAGTCTCCGAAAGATGACTAGGCATCATTCCATCACACGGGGATTCCTGGGCATCCCGGAGTGCGGATGGGACAAGAGTCACGGCTCTGCCCACTTGCCAGCAGCGAGAAATAGCTCGCGAGCAGCTCGCCTTGTTCTCCTCCCTAGGACTGGAGTCACAAACTGAGCAGGGCTGAATGGGAACCTTCCCCCTCTGATTCCCCTGCATTGCTGACAATCTGGCCCAGGTCTGATGCTCAGCAATCAGATCAGCCCAAATCCCTGGACTTTGGCACATCTTTGGTGCTTAGCGATAACCACCAACTTGCTCAGCATTCTTCTGTTGTGCAAGCAGCTACCTGAATTTAGACACTGAGAACCGTGAGCGCCAAGATTCATCTTTTCTGATTGTGAAGTGCTGGGGGCGTGGACAGATCAAGATTAAATAGCTGGTTTGAGGCTGCTTTTATAAGCTATTGTAATTTTTCTGCTTGGTCGGTTTGTCTAGCCAGAATGCTAGCAGCATAAAACATGGCTTCCCTGGAATAATTGGTATCCATTTAAATGACAAACCCCAACTGGTCATTACAGCTATTGGTCCCTTAAGCATCATCCGCATGGATTGTTTGCTGATACTCTGCATCGGAGATAGGGCCTGTTATTTTACACCAAGGAAGCAGGATATGCACAGTACTCCATTCTCAAGGGGATACAAGTACTGCCTTTGACAGCAGTATCTGATGTGCTGGAGGACATTCAAGGAGCACTTTAGCGAGCTGGTGTGGTGTAATATACAACAGCTTTGAGCAGGCGAGCACTGCCAGATTGCACTCACAATTATGCTGAGCAAGTTGGGGAGGGGGTAGAGAGCTCCTATTGACGTAAATGCAAGCTCCTGGAGCTGCATGCCACTCAGGATCACACGCTCCATTCTGCAAGGTGCCGAGAATCTGTTGACTTTATTGGGAGCTGCTGAGGTGGGCAGATACCTGTGCACCACTTCAATATATAAACCAGAGATGGCAAGAATGAAGAGCAAAAGTGATAGAGAGGCTAGTGGAAGGCAGAATAAATTGAGCCTTATTTCTCTCCTGTCTGCAAAGTCTTAGGAGAGGGAGAACATTTTCTTTTGCAAGATTTCAGGCATTTCTGCTCTGCTCAAGAGGGGCGCGCGATGGTTTCCCCTATACACAAGGGAAAGGAAAATAGAAAAACAAAGAGACACGAAAGGAAGGTCTCCATGACAGACAGCGCAAGCACGCCATGCGCTCATCTCATCTGCAACAGGCTGCATCCAATGGGACCACAAAATAGCAGCTGTCTCTAGCAGGAGCCTAGATATTTAAAGGTGCAGTACACAGAAAAAATCATTCCCAGCAACCTGCATGACCCATAAGGCCATAAGAACATGAGGCAGGTTGGTGTTTCGGTTCTGCCATGTTGGGTCCTATCTAGGATCCAGGAGTTAACACTCCCTAAACTTTAAAAAATATTTTGTTCAGGCTGAGAGTCAGATGAGTCCTTCCTTCCCAACTGATTCATCCATCTTGAATTAATGTAATGGACCCTTTAAGACAGCAATATGCACCTGTACTGGCCCCCATCCCAGCTCCCTGGCAGTGTGATTCCATCCAAGCCATGCTACCTGGCTGACCTGTTGGCTGGAGCAGCCCTGGGGTAGGGCTATGGAGAAGAACCAGACAGCCCGAGGGGACATCATCTTTCCTGAAGGAGCTGGGAGTCAGACCCACGTGCATTGTTTGCTTCAGCGACTCCTCTGGAATAGCTGCCCATATTGGCCGCAAATACAGCACTGCGTATCTTCTATCCAGCCCTGATCTGCCTACTCTCTACCCCCTCCCTAAGACGACACAGTTAGGAAAGGCCTCCACAAGGTCCAGGTGAAATGGATAGGGTAGCTGCTGACGCATCCCCAGAATACAGGACTTACAGAATGACATGGGCATGCCCCACCAGCATAACCCCCTTACTCCCCCTAGGCATGACCTCACAAGCACCATGTGTGAGGTCACAATGGGGCCAGAGAGATGGAGTGGAGCAATGCATTCTGCAAAATGGTATCCGCTGTGCATCTGTGGGGTACTGGACAAAACCACATCTGGTTTTCTATCAGTATGTCAGAAAAACAAGACTGTCTGGCTTAAAAGGGGGCAGATGGCCTGCCCGATCATGGAGATGGCTGGGTCCCTCTTCTGCAAGGAAGTGGGGAGCCCAATGAGCTGAGAGAGTGTCCCTCCATGTGCGGATCCAGAAGGGCCAATCCCTAGTCTTCAGAGGTCCGTAAGGGAGTTTTGGCTAAGTGAGAACCATAGTGGTTTGGCCTACACTGCAGTAAACGCAAGTCCCAAGTTTCTTTAATATACTGCACCACCCGTACTCCAATCTGGTTCTAGCCAGACTCAAGTGATTTTCTTTTATGAAAAATTAACTCCAAGAGGGTTTTGCCCTGTAGTTACAGATGGATGCTCTCCCTCTGGGATCTGACTGGCTTTTAGAAAAGACAACATTGCCTTGGAGATGCACCCCACTTAGAAAGACATTTGTCAATACTCCAAGGAAGTAGCTCAGGAAGTTGTGCTCCTTTGTTGACATTGGTACATCTTTTCGCAGCTGACACAGAAGGCAGACAGGTTGGCAGGATGTTAAATAAAGCCATCATCCTAATTACCTGCATTGGGAAAGATGCTAACTCAGCTTAATTAACATAGATGGATTCTAAAGCGCTTGCATGAAATGAAGTAACTAAAAATATCAGCAGTGTGTGAAAATTAAGAAGAGTTAATTTGCTTTAGCAATGCACCACTGTGAATCTACAAGAGTTTCCATAGCATCTGAAAGTCTTATGCTCAATTATAGCTTTGTAAACTAAATGAAAAATAGGATGGATTTTTCATAGCGTTCATTTTTCAGGTTACATGTTCTGAAATTGTATTGTACATAAAACCCAACATACTGGGTCAATGGGCCATCTAGCCCAGTACCTTGTTGGACAGTGGCCAGTACCAGAGCTTCAGGAGGAGTGTACAGAACAAGGCAATTTTGGAGTGATCCACTCCTGTTTTCCACTCCCAGCTTCTGGAAGTCAGAGGTTTAGGATGACCCCCAGCATGGGTTGCATCCCTGACTATCTTGGCTAATAGCCATTGAAGGACCGGTCCTCCATGAACACATCCAGTTCTTTTTTGAATCCAGTTATACATTTGGTCATCACTACAGCCTACGGCAACAAGTTCCACAGGTTAACGGTGCATCATGTGAAAAAGTTCTGCCCTCTTGTTTGTATTAAGCCTGTTGCCTATTAATTTCTTCCGGTGACCCCTGGTTTAAACAGCACTTCTCTGTATGCTTCCCCCACCCACCATTCATGATTGTATCGACCTCTATCATAACCCCCTTGGTCGTCTCTTTTCTAAGCTAACCAACCCTAACCTTTTCAGTCTCTCCTTGCATGGAAGCCTTGGTCATCTTTGTTGCCCTTCCCTGAACCTTTTCCAGTTCCACTAGATCCTTTTTGGAGATGGGGCGACCGGAACTGGACACAGCATTCGAGAAGTGGGGGCACCAGGGATTTCTATAGTGGCATTACGATCCTTTTGTCTTATGGTCTATCCTTTTCCTAATAGTTCCTAACATTCTCTTAGGACTGGTCTACACTTGCAACACTACAGCAAGGCATCTGCACGGCAATAGTGCTTCAGCATAGATGCTACCCGATTGGATGGGTTCTCTCATTGGCATAGGAAATCCACCTCCCCAAGAGGAGGTAGCCAGGTCAACAGAAGACTTCTTCCATCTATAGCCCTGCCTACATGGGGACTTGGGTGTGGATTTTTCACACCGCTGAGTGACATAGTTAAGCTGACCTAATTTTCTAGCATAGATCAGGCCTTAGCCTTTTTTCACTGTAGCGGTGCATAGAACAATTTTCCGAGGACTATCCGTGAGGACTCCAAGATCTCTTTCTTAAGAGGTAATAGCTCATTTAGAACCCATCGTTTAGCACATGGGTTTTGTTATGCTATCAAAACAACAGACTTTGCCAACTCTTTAGTGACCGACGTGGTTACAGCACGGAAGATTACAGATACTGCTTTCCAGCAGTCTGACCTATTTAGACAAGCAACAGTTCGTTTTTATTACTGAAGGAAATGGGTTGACTGTTTCCTAATGGAAAGTTTGGAAAACATCAACTGCAGAAGACAGCTTGATAATAAACTTGTTCAGTAAAATGTGAGAGGGTAGCTGCAGTTTACACTCATTTGTTTTTGTATGAGTTTAGGGGAGCTACGCACTTAACTCAAAATGTCTTTTTTTGCATTGGTAATGCTTTTGTCTAAGCAGAGAAATTAATAGCTATGGAGCTTATTAGGAGTGGGAGTGTGGTGGGTGGGAATAATTATTGCTAAGTAGAATGGTTAAAATTGAGAATTGCTGTTTCGTAAGTCAAACCTTATAAATTCAAGTCTCTTTAATTGGAAGGAATTTAAGAAGTTAAGGGATTTCTGATGGAGATAGAGCAGAACTTGCAATTGCAAATAAAACTCAAAAGAGAGGATGACATTTATCCATATAGATCATTTAAAATCCTCTGTGTGACTGCAAGATGCAGCAGAGACTGCTTCTATACCTGGCGTGCACCACTGGGACAGAGGAGAATTCAGGGTGACCGATACCCCCTTTTAGGGGTGTCCAAGAGAAATAGAAAGGGGTTATAGAATCCTGTAGACTCAGTGACCCACAACCCTGGCCTGAACAGTGGGGAGAGGCAGGGGCCACTTTCCCATAAGGGGTGCTTTGGGAAAAGTCCAAAAGAATGAAAGCTACAGGATGCCACAAACGCTAGTCTAAAAACCGGCCTAATTTAAATGGCCAGATTCAGTTCCTTCTTGTGGTGTGCTTTACGTTAGAGCTTGTATTTCACAATTGTGTTATTTTCATTTAAACATTACATGCCACAGCAATGCGAGAGCCTGCCCGTCTGTTCTGCCCCCAGCCCTCCAGAGCCGCCTGGGGTTTCTGCTGCCACACATTGAGTCCTTCCAACAACAGCAGCAGCTGCTCCCGTTGATTCCAGGGGTGGTTGGAGCAGTGCGCGCGTAGAGAGATTTGCGGAGGTGCCAAGCGCCTGTGCTCTCCATTCCTTTCCTGGGAGCTGTGGGTGCTCCACACTCATGAAGATCAGGCCCATGTGCACAAGTTAGTTCATTTTAAACACTGCCAGTGGAGTCACTGGCTCATGCTGTTACACAGACTCCTACAAGATTTTTGTCAGGGCGTGTCTACACTGCAGCTAGGACCCTATTTCCCAACCTGGGCATACACTCGCTAGCTCTGCACGAGCCAGCATGCTAGAAATAGCGGTTGGACATTGTGGCCCGGGCTAATTACCTAAGCACAGAGTCAGGGGCTCAGGTGGACTTGTCGGCTAACCCGAGTTGCAACGTCCACGCTGCTATTTTTAGCAGAGCTAGCACATCTGCCGGCCCGGGCTGAGAGGCACACTCCCCAGCTACAGCACTGTCTATTCCCCTAGCATCTGAGCCCTGCAGAGTCTGAAGAAGGGCTCCATTGGTTTTGGTCACTGCTGTGTAGAAAGGGTGTAGAGACACTGAAAAGGATCCAGAGGCAAGCGACAAAGGTAACCAACGGGATGGAATGCAAGCCGTAGGCATGAAGGAACTGGGTATGTTGAGTTTGGGAAAAAGGAGATTAAGTGTGGCGGGGGAGAGAGTCTTCAAATACTTGAAAGGCTGCCATCAAAACAAGAAGATGGATGAAAATTGTTCTCTTGCGCCACGGAGGGCAGGACAACAGGGAACGGGTTCAAGCTGCAGCATAGCAGAATTAGCTGGATCTCAGGTACAACCTCCTGACTGTGAGAACACACTGGCTCAGGAGATTGTGGACCCTTTCACTGGAGGTTTTCAAAAGGGAGGCTGGATGGCCATCTGTCTTGGATGGTTTAGACCCCACAAATCCTGCATCGCAGCGGGGGGTTCGACTAGATGACCCTGGCGATGCCTCCTAACCCTATGGTTCTATAATTGTTGTTTTATGATGGGGGCTCTTTTTGCCAAAGGTGTTACAAACAGCGGGAGAGTTTCCTCTTTACCTTACTCTCTACCTAGAGTCATTTCTCAGGACAAAGTTGCTTTCTGAGAACTAGACATTAGTGTTAGGGCTGTGACCCCCCCAAAAGCAGCAATGGTGTCTGTGGCCACCTCTATTCAAAGACAGGTGTGAATATAGTATAAATGAGTTACAATAATTAGATACCAAGGCGCCATATCACTGATTTCTCCTGCACTGAGAAACAGAGCTGCAAGGCCCTGACACGTGCCACTATCTGAAGAGGGCAACATTATATATGATGTAAGAAAAGCTACTTCTTTGGGAGTGCATGGGTAGGTGAGTACATAACATGAGCGAAGCATGGCCATTGGGGTTTATGAAGTTTTGTGTATCTACATTTTCTCCGGTTTGGATGTTCACGGATTCACCCCCGCCCTCTGAGTTTTGAGCCAAAATACTGCAAGAAACTTCACTGAAAGTTTCTCTGAAGCCAGCTCGAGATCCAAATGTCACAGGATTAATTGCTGAACAGTTGGTAGAGGTTCGTTTTGAGATGGTTTCTGGAGCACCAGCAAGAGTGAACTTTCCCCCAAACTTTGGGTTTGTTACAATTTGTTTTGGTCTTTGGGGAACTCTGAGAAAACGATTGGGCCAGAGAGATAATAGAGGGCTGAATCTGGCCCTCAGACACACCCATGAAACTCCAGGACATATAAAAGCAGAGGAGAGCAGGTGAGCAGAGAGAGGTGCCCGGACAGAGGATGAATTGCTCCTGGCAAGCCCAGGGAAAGCAGATCATATATTTGGTTTAAAAATCACTTGGTGTTATTTTTGAGAATAATTGAGGGCATGCTCACTGGGTGGTCTTCAGCAGCTTGGTTTGTTGGAATGGCTCCAGATGCAAAAAAGTAACTTTGAGATCATTCAGCTGGGCACATCATCAGCAGGGAGGCTTTGCCAGAAGAAAGGAGAAAAAAAAAATCCATAATTTACAACATCATCATCCTGCTCCAACTGAATTGAAAAGTAGCTCTGTCTTGGACTGCAGCTGAATTGGGATCAAGACCTTGAAATGTATTTCAAACGGATGTTATCTGAGCAGGCTTTTTACTTAAGATAATCTAAGTGTGTTTGCAGGCGTACATACATTGTTTCAGGTTTCAGAGTAACAGCCGTGTTAGTCTGTATTCGCAAAAAGAAAAGGAGTAAAGGAGGTATTGTTTCATGGTCTCTGTGTATATAATGTCTTCTGTATATAATGTCTTCTGCAGTTTCCACAGTATGCATCCGATGAAGTGAGCTGTAGCTCACGAAAGCCTCCTTTTCTTTATACATTGTTTCAGTAACTAACACCCGATGCCCAATTCTCCACTGTTTATTATTTGTGTTGCACTGGTTCCTAGAGCCCCAGAGGGATGTGTGTTAGGTGTTCTACAAAGAGAACAAGACAAAGGCCTAGCTCCTCAAAGGGAGCTTGGCACCTAACTTATTTGATTTCAGCGGGAGTCAGGTGCCTGAACACTTTGAAGGATCTGGGCCCAAGCTTTCTGGGGATAAAACAATCTAAGACAAGATACAAACAGATGGGAGCTAGCGGCGAGACCTCAAGGTATCAATGAGAAGAACTGCGGTTGCAACACACCAATTGCCCGGCAAGCGTGCAACCTGTTGGTCAGTGAAACGCCAGCGATGTCCAAGTTCAAGGGAGTGACCCCACTCTACACCGCCAATTAAAAAGTGCAATTGTAGCACAGGCAGGCAGACCTGTGCTGGCGTTAATCTAGCTAAGGTGGTTAACAATAGCGTAGAAGGGGAGGCATGGCCTTCAGCACGGGCGAGTACCTGCCCGCTGGGGACCAGGGATAGGTACTCGGGTTGCTAGCCCATGCCATCACCACATCTTCCACTAGCACTACTGCCCACGTTAGCTCGCTTAAAACTAGCACAGGTAATTATAGAGCAAGTGGGCATCCACTTTAATTTGCAGTGTAGTCCTACCTTAAGCATTGACCAATATATGCTGCCTAGCATGTAAACGTACGCATCATATTATGATGCATCATCCTCAGCACCATATATTTTAGCATGCCTTAAGCACAAATAGCATTGAGCACAAATATTATAGCAGTTATATAACCTAATTCGGCCTATACCTTTACTATAATCCCCTTCACTTATGCTCAGTATCCCATGACAACTTGTATTAGCTGAACTAATGTTTTAGGAAAGCTGTCGGGATCAGGACGTATGGGTATGTTACCATAACAACAGGTAGGGAGTTATTCTCATAGGCCAGTACTAGAATATGCCAAAAGAAGAGGATGAGATATGAGATTATTCTACCCTGGTAAATCCAGAAGATACCTTCATGGACCACTACCTGGAAAGCGTGTATCCAAAACAAAGATAAGGAAAGGAACAGAACACGTTAAGGAACTGGGACAAAGCGATGGATTGAATTTTAGTGACATGCACAAGAAATGTGTAACTTGTAAAATCATCCAATAAATTCTACTGGCTGAAATGTGTAATTACGGAAGCACACCTTCTGCGTAAAGTGAGCCTAACTCTGGGTGAGACTGCTTCCTGGAAACTGGTATTACGTGCAACCTTTTCCCTGTACTGCAGTATTATTGACTCAGGGTAATAAACCTGACTGACATTAGTTATTTCATCCCTTGAATATAGATCATAAACCAAAGCATGGTCAAGCAATGGACTACACAATTTATCCACACTAAGGCTCATGAGGGATAGTGGAAAATCAGGTCCTCTTTGCACTTTTAGAGTGCTTCCTAGTGAGCTTTTCATAGCACTTGGATTCCCACTGGCTCAGTGGTGGTTCAGTATTAGACCCAGTAAACTGAAGCACAGGGGAGAGAACATTGTAGCACAAATGCAGTTACGTTCTCTTTGTGTAGAAAGAGCAGCCCCATATATTCAAAGGGGATATCTATCAAAAAGGGGTTCAAAAAAGCATTAGATGGGTTCTTGGAGGATGGGTCCATCAACAGCCATTAGCCCAGATGTCAGGGATGCATCCCCATGCTCTGGGTGTCTGACTGGTCTGTATGACACATGATGAATCATTCAAAATTGCCCTGTTCTGCTCATTTCCTCTGAAGCACCGGGCATTGGCCACTGGTCAGAAGACAGGACACTGGGCTAGATGGACCATTGGTCTGACCCAGTACAGCCATTCTGATCCTGCAATCATGAAGTACGACGGCAGCTTGAGTAGGCATACCCAGGCTAACTTTGATCTAGCTCGCTTGGGTCCCCGAGCGGTGAAGCCGCAGTAACGCAAGCTTCAGTGCAGGCTGTACAAGCCCACCTGGAATGCTGGGTAAATGCAGGGCTAGCCCACGATTGCAGCAACAGGCTGTATATGCTGGAAGCTTTAAATAAGATGCTGCTGCAGACGAGGCCAAAGAGGAGAGCAAGGCCCTGTATTCCATTGGCACGGGTGTATGTAGGGGGGAAGAGGGCAGCAGAGGCTGCGAAGCAAGGTAGAGAGATGGAGCTAAATACTCCCTGCATCTGCAGAAGGGCTTCTAGAACACAGCTGTTTATTTTCAGCCTCAAACGGAGCGCTCCTGTTGCAGCCCCCATGGATGCAGCATTCCCTCCTCTTTCTTTTGTTCCCGTGAAAGTGAGTGGGCAGCTGCTGAAGAATCCGAGAAGCATGTGAGACGGGCCAGGGCACAGACGATGCCCACAGCTTCTGCATCTGTGCTGCCACATGAAATTGCCTAAGCAGTGGGACATATGGCTGCCCCCAGAGTCCCGAGGGCAGCAAAAGGGAGATTGTCCCTGTAACCCCAGGTATTAGGTCACATCTTCTTGCTATTACAGCTGGGTTCATTCCCTGAAAGCCAGCGGCAGGGTTGAAACCTTGCCGAAGCACAGAGGGATTTGGAGATTTGGTTCAGCCCTTTGCAACAGATAGAGTGATGGCCATCTATGAATTTCAGATCCACCCCACCATTGTGTCCCGCTCCAATACCCACACAATTTGAGAAGGATGCGGGTGGTGTTGGCGGTTGGGTGATGGAGAACAGGCCTGTTTCTGGTACTGGGTAGTAGGCCTGTATTGTCAAAGAGGTGATGACTGATCCTCCTAAGCACTGGGAGATGTTAAGAGAAATTTGTAGCATACCATTCTTCGGCCTGGCCGACGGTGGGAATTTATAACAATGCAGCTGCACCAGTGCAAGCCTGGAGCATAGGCAGTCTAAGCCATGATTCACATTGGCAGAGTTTACTGGGGGTCAAGCTCCGGTAGTGCAGATTGCAGCTTCTCTTAACTGCACTGCTGCAAGTCCCTAGTGTAGACAAGTTGGTGGCTGGGTATTGACAACTGGAATTGGGGCAGGATTCTAGCATACATAAGGCCTTAGACAATAGTTATACCCCAGCATCAGGGGTCTCTCCTTAGTAATCCTAAAAATCAAGGGCCTACTCTGCACTGCTTCACACCTTGTGTAGTCGGACACGTACAAGAGATAATAGTAAGATGCTGTGATGCTCTTGGAATCATGTATGTGAGAATCTCAGCTTCCTTTTTAAAATTTAAGTGAGTTTTGAGAAGAAAAGCTTGAAAACAAACTTTTAAAAGATAAAACCCAGAAGCCAAACAAAAGAACCCCAAATGTATATATTTTAAATATCATGATTTTAAGCCAATCTCATTAAAATTTTAAATACTTGAGACTGGCCATACTGAAAATACTGCTATGACAGCATTTTACAACCACTTTGCACACCAAATCAGACCCTTAGCAACCTGCACAGAACTTGGAGAAAGGAGCACAGATAACAGGAGGGAATTATTTGGGAGAAGCACCAGAAAGTCAGTCTGTGTGCACATGGCTAGAATGCTAACTGCAGTTGCAGCATCTCTGTAAATAGTTCTCTTAATAAAGAGCCAGTTTAGTTTCAGAAACAGATTCCTCATATTACCCAGCATACATGGGTACACAAAACAGGGCCAACAAATATTGCTGTTTGTTAAAGCCACACGCATCAGTGGAGTTACTCCAGGATTTACACTGGAGCAACAGCAGAAATTAAACCACAACACTTCAGTCCTACTGTCATTTCCTCCTATGTTGATCATAATGAATGGAAAGTTCAATTCTATTATCAAAGCAAAACTGCTGATTAAAATAATGTATTTCCAGAACATTAGGGAAGATATCACAGTAATAACTGGGTGTCTAAAGAGAAATTAAATCTTCCATAATAATTCAATTTGATAAATTGTTTAAGCTATCAGTGTACATCAAGAGTAGGCTGGTGTGGAAACTAAACTGTGTTATTTTAATTAAGTACTAGATTCCAGTGATGCAAGTTTGACACTATTTCCCTGTAAATAATTACTTGATGTAAGCATAGATTATTCCCATGCCTATGTCTTATGCAAATGAGGTTCAACCACCACAATTGGTGCATTAATCTTCTGGCATTTAGACTTGGGTCAAGCTCATTGTTTCACCATATAAACAGAATACACCACGGACATAGGAAATTGGATAGCACAGGAATTTGGGAATGGGTCACCCGTTCTAATCTAACCCAGGTTTTAGTGAGCGAAGTATGTTGCCCACCAACAATTGTTGGCCTACTCCTGCTCTCTTTAAAAGAGAACAGCAAAAGCTGGTGGCATTGCACAAGGCGGATTATGTAGAATATGTCAGTGGGTTCTAGTCCCGTTACTGCTGTTCAGTCAGTAAGTCAAGGCTGGGCCCAGGACTCACAAGCTGAGTTGAAAATAGAACTCAAGTCTTTCATGGCCTTGGTCAAGTTTGTCTGTCTTATTTATTAAGATTGTAAAGGGGTGGAGCGCTCTGTATGTACAGCTCCGAGCACAGTGGGGCCCAGATCAGTTGAAGCCTCTAGATGCTACTGTAATACTAAGAAGTGTCCATTTCACCAACCCCTAAATTGGCAGCAAATGGGGCCTTGGCCATCTAAGCATTCAGGACAAGGAATTAACGGATCATGGAAGTGATCCACAACAAACCCTTTGTCAGAGGGGCTGGATTGGCACAACAGCATATGCTTTCATTGCCACTCAGTACAATGGGGACTGGAATTCACCTCAGTTGAGGTCATGAAGGGAGGAGGGGTAGCTCATTTTGGTTTGAGCATTGGCCTGCTAAACCCAGGGTTGTGAGTTCAATCCTTGAGGGGGCCACTTAGGGATCGGGGCAAAAATTGGGGATTGGTCCTGCTTTGAGCAAGGGGTTGGACTAGATGATCTCCTGAGGTCCCTTCCAACCCTGATATTCTAGGAGTCTATGAAGGCTAGGCCCTACTGCCACTTCAGTACCACTTATTCCCTGAACTGGGGGCAGGTGCTGAAAGGTCTTGCAGTGACCCTCAACCACTGTGGTGTTCTTCTTTGGGTTTTGTTTTTTCTGCTGAGGTGGTTTTGGAATTAGACAGGCTGAGAAGCAGGGTCTGCTCACTTGTTTTTAAAGAAGCGAGAGAGCTCCAACGTGCTGGAATCTGACTGAAATCTAGTCCAATATTTATCTGTTTACATCTCAAGACTCCTGGCTCCCAGTCCTCACCCATTCGAATCACTAAGTCCGTACTTCCTTTTCAGACCTAAGAATACAACCCTGGAGTCCTGCTCCCCAGTTCTTTACTCCCAACGGTCCCTGTATAAAAATCCAATTCTACCACATTTGCTATGATACAGTCCTATGTGCCTATGGGGCAATTCTGGGGGGAAAAAGACCTTCCTTAGGTCCCTAGTTTCCACCAAACAATGCTGCCCAGCCAAATAAAAATCTCCAGTTTGCCGCATCTTGGAGTCTGCATCCCATAGCACAGACAGATTAGGTCTGTACAAGATATACTGCCTATCTTCAGACGCCAGCACCAGTCTTGCAACATCCTTAATTAAACCCTTAATGAGGTGACCTAAAACTCTGATGGAAGGATTGTGCAAGGCCATTCTTTTGTCTACAACAGCCAAGATAACCCCGTAGGCTTTTGGAAGAAAAATACCTTGCAGTAACCCTGACAAACTTGGAGACAAAAAAACCCCTCACTCCATTAATTTTCTAGCTGCTGAGAAGGTGGCTACGAAGATGTCACTCTTCGACCTTGGATAGCAAGGTTCCACTCCATTGCTGGCAATAACATCAAGCACTCTGCCAGAGAGCGCTCCATGTTTCAGAGTGGAAGGAATTAAAGAACACCAGCTTTTGGGGGGGCGGGGGGGATCCTTATGGAAGGCTAGCGTTTAGCAATTGAAACATTTGTCTGGGATCAACGTAGGCCCCTTGCAGTGGCTAAACGCTCACATGTCATTTTAACCCACTGCTCACCATCATTTCAAACACGTATTGGAGGAGACGTCTACCACCAAAGGCACTGGAGCAAGAGTCAAGAGATCCAGGTTCTATTCCCATCTCTACCACCCGCTTCCCACTAAGCCTCCCTGAGACCCAAGTTTCCCCAGCTGTAGAATGCGGATAACAATACTGCCACTCTCCTTCACTATGCCTGCTGTCTATTTAGGCTGTACGCTCTGCGATACTATGGGGCCGTTTTATTGTGTGTACATTCAATAAGGAGAGGGGTAGTGTTTTCTACTGGATAGAGAGTTCCAGTCCAGTGCTGACGACCCAGGTTCTATTCCCAACTCTACCATTGGCCTATTGGGAGACCTTGCACAAGTCACATTCCCGCTCTGTGCCTCAGTTTCTCCCATCTATAAAATGGGGATAGGAGTCTATATAAGAACTAGGTACTAAATTATTACTACTACAGCACAGAGGGTCCTCGATTGTGCCTGAGGCTTCTAGGTGCTACTATAATACAACCATCCTGTCATGCTAGGAAATTCAGGACAGCAAAGCTCACTTGGGTGATCCCTAGTACTTGGTGATTTTGGGTCAGGCCAGCCATACCGCAAGAATAGCCTGTCTCATGATATCTGGGAACTTCAGCTTCCAGCTGAAAGCAGAAAAGGGAGGCCATTTTCAGTGCAGTTTGATAAGATGGTTTCTAACCTCAGGCGGGTCCGTTTGTATTTCTCTCCAATTAGATACCAAGGCAAACAGCTCACTGTGGCTCTAATTATCCCAAATAAAAGGACAAATGAAAAGTAAATTACCCACCACATGTACATTTGCAGTGCGGCTTTTCCCCCCCACTCCATTCATTTTATTTTCATTGTTTTTAAATAGTGGAAAATCTTACTTTTAACTAAGCTGGGGAAAACATCTCTATGCAGCTCAGTATCCTGACCTGAATAGATTTAGGATAGTTTGCAACAGGAGTCTGTTATTGTTATACTGCTGGTAATCAGATTTTGTAGATCAGATTTTAATGACTGCCAACAAGCACCATCTTTGATCTATACACAATCACAAACAACATTAGAGACAGGATGGACATGCTAGCTGCCTTTCATTTAGGCTGAATGGAAGAATCAATTAAGCTCCTCTATGGAATATGATAGCTAGAAGTCACCACCCAAAGCACTGCATAGGAATGCCAGAACCTCAGGGAGGATAAGAGGGGTTTCCCTGGGACTGACTGCAAACACAAGGGCTGGGCATCCTTTGTTTGGAGCTGTGCGTGCCCGGGTAGGTGAAAGCAGCCATAAAACTAGGAAAAAGTGAGGAGTCCTGAGTGCAGCCCTAGAGGGAGCAGACCCAGAGCTTTTTGGGACACAGGACTGGCTGGAAAGCAGGCTTGGATTTCTGGACAGGGAGACTACCTGCTGTTTGTTCCTACTGTATTCATGGAAATAGGACTTGGTGTACATGCTTTTGTATGTAAACAGGATTGCTCCAAAGAAATATCTGACTCATCAATTTCTCCTTCTTATGGAAACAACATGGCAAGGTTCCAAATACTGGCTAACAACATGAACCATCAGGGAAAATAAGGGTAAGCATTCTTGGTGTACTTCAGAAAATCTGAGCAACAGTGACCTGAGTCTGCGGGTCAACTCCCAATGGAAAGAGGGTCTTTGTGGTTAAGGCACTGGACTGGGACTCAGGAGGTTCAGGTTGAATTCATTCCTGGACATGAAACAAGCCTGGGGAAGGGAATCACTGAATCTCTAGCGGTATAATACTCTTCTCCTACCCAGAGTCTGGGTTGTGCATTGTGTTCTCTTTAGGGCAAGGACTGACTCTTGCTACGCGTTTACACAGCACCTAACATAGTGGGGCCCTGATCTTAAATCAGAGTCTCTAGGTGCTATCAGAACCAACCATTGTTGAAGCAGCTAGGGATGCTCCAGTGGAACACATCTGTCCCTCCAGCTCCACTCCACCTGGGGACCTGAATGACCACAAGAGGGCCTTCTGTGGAGTTGAGAGGGGATCATGTTGGGGAGGAATCGGTCTCCACTTTTGCACCTCCTCCAAACTGATCCAGGCTTCTTGTGCATTCCACTTGTGGACCAGGCGGTAGGACCAACCCTGTAGTGCTTTCGGTGCTGCAGTTTCACCCCAGGTACTTACGCAGCATCTGGGATCTGGCATGGCTGGATGGTTAGAAGTGGCACTCCTTGTGGCACCCCTTTCCATGGATATTCAAAACTCTCTTCCCAAAAAGAAGAGAAACTGATCCCACTCCCGCCCTCCCTCCCCCCTCTGCCCCACAGGCAGGTTTTCTCCAAGATGTCCATCTTGGAAACTCACACAGCAAGCAGTAATTCTCCACACTCATTATGACTGTACTCCATTATTTGAATAGATTAATTGAATTAAACAACACTCATCTCACTTGGACTAACGACATTTTATAGTGTACTATCAACAGGGATTCCCCCCACTGGCTAATTAAAGTGCTGCCCTGAAGGACTGTCTGAATGAAAGGCAAATTCATTGCTCCTTAGCCAAGGAGATGGTGCCTTATCAGTGGGGTTCAAGAGTGGGATACCTAACTAAGAAAGTAGTTATTCAAATATTATCCATTGATGGTTATGTTACATGGCATGCACCCAGAGAAATTAGATAAAAACCATGAATACGCTGACTAGAAGGTTGCAAAGTAACAACTGTTTCTTAGAATCCAGAACGATAACACACAAGAACTCAAAACCAGAGAGAGAAAACAGGCTGCTCCCTAAAACAGCGAGACAACTTAGGAAGCTTAAAGCAAGGTGGGGTCTTTCCAGATTAGGAAAGTGCCCAAAGAGCCCCCTAGCCTGCAAGCATGACTAGGAAACCCCCCCCCCCAACCTAAACACACACTTAAAGTAGTTGCTTGTAATTCCAACATAGTCCTCAATATGCCAATTGTCCTCAATAGTCAGCTGGTTGAAACAAACTGCTTGCCGTAGGCTAGTTCCTAGCCGAGAGGTGTGCCCATGCTAGTCATTCTTTGTTAGCGCTCTGAGCAGAGTGGCCAAGGATTGCACTAAAGTGCTCTCTACTCCATTCCATGATGGAAAGACCCCTCCTTGGAGTCAGAGCTATACTGCAGAAATAGCATATGAATGCATGCACTGGGGGAGGCAGGAAGCTCGCAAGGTTTGCACTGATGTACCTGTTCTGTGGTAGGGAGAGGTCTGCAGGCTTCAGTTCCATCAGTCCATCAGTTCCATCAGTCCCTTCCATCTCTATTAAGCAGATCCAGAGCAACAGACAAATGTTCGCTGTAGAGAAGGGATGTTGGGCAGTTCTAGTCACCCTCATCAGAACAAAGGGTTATTTAGTGAAATTGAAAGAAAGATAGCACATTTAGAAGAGTAATTTTCCCGTCCAATGCAAGATTAGCCTGTGGAATTCACTGCCAAAAAGACACAGAGGCAAAGAATTCAGGAAGATAGGATGTTTTTATTCATCTACACAGTTTGAGTTTTGACAGTTGGGTGGTGGTTGTTGTTTTTAAGTTCACAAAAATACAAATTTTCATGTTTCAGGGCATGAGCCAGTCTCTAGTGAGGGTCAAAAGGAAGCTTTCCCTAGGAGAGGGTTATTCCCTAACTGCCAGCTATAGGTTGTTGTTTTTTTTTTACAGCTTTCCCTAAAGGAGGCACCACTGGCCCCTGTTGAGACAGGAGATTGGATTATATGAATCCCAGTCTGATCTGTTCTGAAAATTCTTATCTCCAAACCACAAGATTTGTAGATTGGTGGTACCAGAAGCAAGTTTTGCTATTCATGCCATTAGCTAGTGCTAAAAAACAATGAGTTTAAAAAAAAAATTCCCAGATGCAAAGTCTCTAAAAATACCAATGCAACATCAATCATTCTCGGAAACTTTTTTGGCTTTACATTTCAATTCCATTGAGGGGCTCTTCTCAATCGTAACACCCCCAAAATCGCATATTAGAGTTTCAAATCATCTTCCATTTGACTTGCAGAATAAATCACCCTGCATATTCCACGTCGGCACCTCTTGTTATTTGCATCATTCCCCTCCCCATACTGCCATTTTTAATGGCTAAACATCCCACAACGTGTCAGATTTATGGAACAAGTTACGCAACAAACATTACTTTGGGATATTGATTCACTTGCTTATGTTTTATTGTCCTGGTCATTTATTGCAAAAACCAATAGCCTGTCCTCTTGGCTCAGAACTAGCCAAGAGGCTCGTTCTCCATGACCTGACAGCTGCTGTGCGGGAGCATGAGTCAGCCTGCAGAGTTATATATCAGATCAGGGCCTAAAGTGGTCATTTTTTCCCCTGTTTCTCTCCATGTGGTGCAAACCTGTCCCAGACCATCTCCTTTTGCCTCACAGTAGCATTCACAGAACAGGAAGTGAACAAAGATCTCCTGTGCCCCACATCTGCCTACGGTGTGAGCCCACTGAAGTCAAGAAAGAATCTAACCCGAGCAACCCATGGTAGGACAATCAACATCTGATCTAGCAGTAAAGGATCGTGGTTCATTCTGCACATGCCACCAAATCTCGCTGATTTGAATGGGACTGGAGGGTGCCACACCACCTCACAGGATTGGGCCCATGGTGGGGCCACAGCTACTCTATCAATAAAAGGAATATTTGGAGACTGTCTCATTTATCTTTCTCTGCCCATTTGTCCACTACCCCTTGGACAGCCCATAAAAACAGATCTTCCCATCAAGTGTCTCATACCCATTGCCTTGGTATTTCCTTCTCTAGCTCATTTCAGAGATGTGTCCCAACTGGATTCCCAGATGTGAATGCCAACACTCACCAACCCTTTTCCTAGCCTTGGCTCCAGATATGAACCGCACAACTGGTCTCTTGCTGTATTAATGGAAAAAACAAAACTAGGCATTGGACACCCCCCCCCCAAACAAGCTTTGGAATTAGATCTGAATTTTGCAACCAGGGCTTCTCTTTCCAGAACGGACCATGCACACCACCAAATTTGGGAAAGGGGGAGGAAGATGTGGGGCGTAAGAGGAAGAGTAGAGTTTTCACTTGGATCAGAATCCGGGAGAGAGAGAGTTTTGTCTTAGCAAAACCCAAACCGAGGTAGTTCCATATAAACTAGATTGAGGGAGTGTTTGGATCAAAGTTCTATTTATCTGAACCCCACAAGTTCAGAGGGAAGCGGCAGGCTGGACCAAGAAATTTGGCGTGGGATATTCTCTCCACAATCCTAGATTTTGCAGTCAGTATCTTTCTGTGGGGAAATCAGCCACTTTCCCTACTTTAGTAGTACTTGTTTCAAAATATTAAATGCACAACCCTGCTCTGCCCTATTGAAGTCATTGGCAGAGCTCCCACTGAGTTCAATAGCAAAAAGGATTGGGAGCATTAGCAAAGCTATCCCAGGAAATTTAATATTTTATGCAAATTGGTCAGTTAGCAAGAGGTTAATCATCATACTGCAAATAATTTTCGTGGCTCTGGAGAGGAAAAGTTCAGGACAGGTTTGCCGTAACCAAGCAGTAAAAATGAGTTTGCAAAACTTCTTAACAATCTTCGCTAATTATGGCTCAGTTAACACCGATGATTGGAAAAAATGTCACAGCAAATTGAATTCTCTCTGCCAAAGTAATTACGGACATGGCAGGAAAATGAGACTGAAAATGCAGCGAGGAGCTCAGAGGAATGAGCAACTTTTAATATTTTAGCATTGTACTCAACAGCTAACACCTGGAGGTTCGGGGACAGAATAGGCCCACTGCTCCTCCTGCATGTCATAAGAGGCGACTAAAAGGAAGAGGGATGGGCTCCGCCAGGTTAGAAATTTGCCCAAGACACACCATATGATGAGCAAGTCAACCATGTCCATACCGGATTGGTCACAGCCCGGGTTAATAATGACCGCGCCAAGTGTCTCCCCCTAGGGCAGATGCAACAAGTATACTACTGGTGTAATCCCAACATCACAATAGCCACATGGAAAGTAAGGACATTGCAACCAATGGGAGGTTGAAAGAACTCACGTACGAAATGGAACAATACAGAGAAATCTCTGAGGTCAGATGGAAGAACTTTGGACTACCGGAACAAGGCCATGTACTCTATTTCAGTGGCGAGGACAAACATGTCAATGGCGTAGGATTTCCTGTGCATAAAGATATCAAGAATTCAGTAGTAGGATGCCACCCATATCCAACCAGGCTTATTTCCATTCCGTCTAAAGGCAGCTCCATTTAATATCACAGTGGTACAAGTCTATGCCCCTACAACAGACTATGACGATGAGCAAATTGAAGATTTTTACAATCCACTCCAAGACATCATCGATAAGGTACACAAGAAAGATATCCTGATTGTAAAGGGAGATTGGAATTTGCAGTTCTGCAGAAAAGGACCTAGGGGTTACAGTGGACGAGAAGCTGGATATGAGAGTCAACAGTGTGCCCTTGTTGCCAAGAAGGCCAATGGCATTTTGAGCTGTATAAGTAGGGGCATTGCCAGCAGATCGAGGGACATGATCGTTCCCCTCTATTCAACATTGGTGAGGCCTCATCTGGAGTACTGCGTCCAGTTCTGGGCCCCACACTACAAGAAGGATATGGAAAAATTGGAAAGCGTCCAGCGGAGGGCAACAAAAGTGATTAGGGGACTGGAACACATGACTTATGAGGAGAGGCTGACGGAACTGCGATTGTTTAGTCTGCGGAAGAGAAGAATGAGGGGGGATTTGATAGCGGCTTTCAACTACCTGAAGGGGGGTTCCAAAGAGGATGGATCTAGACTATTTTCAGTGACAGCAGATGACAGAACAAGGAGTAATGGTCACAAGTTGCAGTGGGGGAGGTTTAGGTTGGAGATTAGGAAACACTTTTTCACTAGGAGGGCAGTGAAGCACTGGAATGCGTTACCTAGGGAGGTGATGGAATCTCCTTCCTTTGAGGTTTTTAAGGTCAAGCTTGACAAAGCCCTGGCTGGGATGATTTAGTTGGGGATTGGTCCTGCTTTGAGCAGGGGGTTGGACTAGATGACCTCCTGAGGTCCCTTCCATATAATGAGAGAGGACTGAGACGGATTTATGTGCATCTCCATGCATGTGACACCATGGTTCGTGGGATCGCAGCAACAATGTTAAGTTGCATGGTTTGCAAGAGACCCCAACACTGCAAGGCCCTGAACTGCATTCAAGTCTGTCAGCCATGAAATCTCAAGTAGCAATGGGGTGCAGCAGTCAAATCTCACATGGTTACAGATTAGTATAGGTTGGACATATCTTTAACCATGTCTAACAGTTACCAGACAGCATGGCAAAGCAGCTAAGAAGATATGTAGATTACGTAGCCCTTTTATGGGCAGCCAAATTAAACAAAAACAAGCAACAGCTTCAAGCTGTATCTTGACTGATAACATCTAAGTGCTCTGTAAAAACCAAACCTCATAGCAAGCAAATAGAGACTGGTCCATTGTTAGCTCCTGAAACCGGACGCTGTGTGACTCTCAACAAACTGTGCCTTGCTGCATTTGTCTAATTCTAGTCTGAAGCCACAAAAAAGGGGTTCTGTTTTTATTTTTTAAAGTGTGTGGTTACTTGGTGTACAGGTCAAAACACTTTAAAAAGAAAATAAAGTCAAGAAACTAAAGGAACATTAAGGTTGGGGTTGCTAATGCACAGAAATCAGCTGATCCAAAGTTAATGGTTTCCACAGTGAACAAAACTAGCATTTTATATGTACGTACACATTTGCGAGACAGACACAGGCATAAAACAGCAGATACAATGAGATATAATTAGGCTTGGAAGGATCTGATTTTTATCGGGAAGTGTCAGTGAATGTCTATTCACCATACACACGAAACAAATGAAAACATTTCCATCAATAATAATCAAAATTTATAGACAGACAAGGAAAATGCTGCTTGAAAACTTAGAGTTTGAGTTAAGGGCATTTACTTTGTGTAGTTTGACATGTCATGTTGACAATTTGTGTTTTAATAATAAAGCTTTAACTTTTTGAATCTCAATGTCTTCTGTCAGTAAATAGAAGTAGAGACCCACAATTTCCTACCCCCATAAGGTTCCACAAATGTAAGCTTTTTTTAATCAATTTTAAATTTTCACAACTCATAATTGTGCACAACTGATTCTTTTTTAAAGAAACGTTTAACGTTGATATTATCCATCAAAAGTGTAAAAAAAAAAAAAAAAATTAAGTCCTGCCAAGCCCAAATACTACCCTGCTCTTACAGCACTTATCAGTAAATCTCAAAGCGCTTTCCAGAAAGAGGTCAGTATCACTCTACGTTTTGCACATTGGGAAACTGAGACAGTGAGGGGTGATACAGCTTGCCCAAGGCTACCCAGTCAGAGCCAGAAATAGACTCAAGAACCCTGAGTTTTATCTATGGTCTACCAGACCACAACTGCTTCTCAGTTCTGCAATCCAATCCCCGCTTGCATGTGGAGCCACGCTGACTTCAGCCTGCCTGCATCAAATCAGATTGTAAAGCTGGAGGCCTTTGTGATAAATGCAACAGTCGCCCGAGCCAAAAACTATCACAAACCTTGGACAATCTCACCTTCACTCTGCTCACTATTCTCTCTGTGCCAGGACTACTTTTAACATCTCAGATCTATGCAACTTCAAAGCAGATGTTACTAAAAAAAAAAAATGGAAACCTCAGCCAGGTAAGCATTTCCTTCCCCCCGCCCCCCCCCCCACCAAATGTAGAATCACTCTCCACAAATTAACATGGTAGAAGGTCAATATTTATTCCTGGATCAGTGACAATTTAAAGTTATATATCATGCATGCAAACTGGGCTGGAAAAAAAGAGTTTCATTCCATTCAAAAACTAGAAGTTCCCATTTCAAAAGGTATTATGTGTTCAGATACCACAGAGACACACATGGTGTAAAAACCTAAACAGATAGACAGATACAGTGCATCATGAGAGGATACAGCTGTGTAGGGATGAAAATTCCCTTTAAAAAGATATTGAAGTCTGGCTTTGTTCTGGATTGGAACAAAATTCAATTTTCAGAATTCCCTTTGAGAGATAATAGGGAAAAAATTGTCTGAGGGTCAATTGAAATGTTGTTTAAACAAAATCAAAGTGGTTTTGTATTATAATACAAAATTAAAATGCCACACAAAGCAGCTTCAGAAAGAAAAATTAAAAAATGTTTTGTTCCAAAAGGGACTTTTCAATGTAGACGGAACATTTACCCCCTGGTTTTCTTCTGAAAACAAAATTCCAGTGAAATTCACCTAATTTCGCAAGGCGTTTTGATTTCAACAGATCGTCTTTTTGTTGTGTCCACGCAGCACTAGTACAATGGGGTCCTGCTCTGTGACAAGGGACCCCTAGGCATTGCAGTAATAGAAACAAACAGCAGCATAATCAGAGAGAATGTGGTTCAGTCTAAGTTTCTCCGACCAGCTGTATGAGTCTATGTTACCTTGGACTTAGAGAGTCAACATTATTAGGTTTGTTCTGAGATCCTGGGAACTCCCTTTATGAATATTAATTTTATAGCACCCCTGTGAGGCATTGTTACACCCATTTTGCAGACGCAGAAACCCAAGCACAGAAAGGTTAGGTGACTTGCCCAAGACAGAGGATGAGCAACAGCTACTAGAAGCTTGGAAGAGTTTTGACTCCCCAACCCAAAGCTCCTCCAGCCCACACCCACTCCCAGATCTTCGGGCTTTTAGCTGTGGATCAATATGGAAGATACAGCTGTTGCTGTCTTGGCCACAGTTTAAGGCCAGAAGGTACCACCAGATCATCCAGTCTGACCTCCTATATAGCACAGGCTCTCAACACCACCTCGCACCCGCACACTAACCCAACCACCAAAACAAGACCAACATATTACAGCCCACAGGAGACTAGAGTATTACATGCCACAGGCCAAGAATAGGAGGGACTGAGGTGCACCAGTGCTCGAGGCCCCCCACATTGGCCAAAAAATGATTAACTAGGGATTGCAACAATACAGAGTTTTGGGCCAACATTTTCAGGCTTGGGCACCTAAAGTTATCCTCTTAAACCCCCAGTTCAGCCGTTAAATCCAAAATGGCCTGATCTGCAGAGGTACAGGGTACAGGGAATTTCCATGACAGTCACCTGGAGCTGCGGGAGCTCCGCACCTTTGAAACGTTAAGCCATTTCTGCAGTAGCCTCAATAGGGATTTAGGAGACCAATTTTCGGCACCTTGGGTAAAATGTTCAGCAGGGCCTGAGACCCACAGATTTCCAGAGCGTCTTGGAGCCCAAAAGCACTTGAGTGCTTTTGAAAAAACTTTTACCCCTTGGGCCTATATTTCAGAGGTGCAGAGCACCCCCAGTTCCCACTGACTGTAAAGGAGATTGTGGGGGCCTATGGAAACAGCATCCCTAGATTTGCAGGTACTGGCCTGATGTTTTAAATCTGTCTCAAGCCTCAGACTCACAAATTAAAAAGCAACTTGGTGTGGGTTTCTTCCAACTGCGTTAACAGTGGTTTCTGCTACCGCGTTCCACTTGGAGAGCGACAGAATCCCAGAGGCTGGTTCCTGGAATCAAGTTATTGCCAGCATAGGTCAGTTCCTTTCCCGTGGGCTGGAGGTGAAAGGCTGCGTCAGAACCGCTCTGCTTGTTTCCCGTCACTGAAGTCAGAAGGGAATCTCTTGGAATACATCAGGATAAACTGCACCTACAGCACAGCCAGGCGTCGAGAGACCAGGACAAAGCTGGGAAAAGGACAGAAAGAAGCAGTCTGCTGATGGGGCTTCACAGCCAAACAGCCTGCCTGCGGAGGAGAATTGGCATGGGATCCCTTTGTGAAATGCTTCACTTTTTATAGCAGTTATTCACAGGGCTGGTTAGTCTGTGAATTCCACAGAGCCAAAAAGGTAGGGAGAGGAGGGTGTATTATCCAAGTGGCCGCCTCCTGCTTTCCATCTCAAAGCTGCCCACTCGAGCAACACTTCGCGGCATATCTGCTGCCCCACCCTGCAATTGCCGTGCAAGCACAGGGAGGGCACAAGTGTACGCTAACATAACAAGACCAAGATAAATCGTGAACTCCCACTTGGTTTGACCCGAAGAGGTGCTGAGCATCTGCTATCCCCTCCACATCAGTTTGGGAATGGAAGCTTTCCTCCAGTGACGCGAAGGGGAGATTTGCTCCCAGGACGGACTGGGTATTTAGCCTTTCGACTCCTCAGTCTTACAGGTGCTGGCTGGCATACAAACCTCGCTAGATTACAGTGATGGACAGACAATGAAAGCTACAGCATGCTTAGATTGTAAGCTCCTTGGAGCAAGGATGGTCTTTCTGTTCTGTTTGTACAGCACCTAACACTGCGAGGGCTTGGTCCTCAACTAAGGCTCCTAGGCAATAAATAATGTTTGCCGAGCACTACTCCCATCTGGCAGGTTTAATTAGAGAGCCAGTTCTCTTAGCTCATGAGTCAACTGTAATCCATGCTGATGACTGTGTCGTCCTCGCGCACACTGAGAATGATCTTAAGTCCCTACTGGATTTTCTTGCACAAGCTACCGAAGCCTAGGACTCTCACTAAATATTGAGAAGACTAAAGTGCTCTATCAGCCTGCTTCAGGCCTTGCTCATGACCCACCATAAATCATCATTGAGGGTCAGACTTTGGAGACAGTTGAGCACTTTTGCTACTTCAGTCTATAAGACAATGGTTGTTCCTACACTCCTCTATGGATGTGAAACCTGGGTGACCTGTCGACAGCACCTCAAGAGTTTGGAGAGATACCCCCATGGATGCTTCCAGAAGATCATAGAATAGAATATAGAATATCAGGGTTGGAAGGGATCTCAGGAGGTCATCTAGTCCAATGCCCTGCTCAAAGCAGGGCCAATCCCCATTTTTTGCCCCAGATCCCTAAATGGCCCCATCAAGGATTGAACTCACAACCCTGGGTTTAGCAGGCCAATGCTCAAAACATTGAGCTATCTCTCCTTCCTTTGCATTAAGTGGCAAGATCGCCACCCTAACGCCAGCATCCTCACTGACGCCAATGTCACCAGCATTGAAGCAGTGATCCTCATGCACCAACTTCGCTGAGCTGGACATTGTGTGCAGATGCCAGACTCTCGCCTCCCAAAACAAGTCCTCTATTCGCAGCTCACCCGTGGTCAGAGATCCCGTGGTGGTCAGAGGAAACGCTACAAAGACTCACTGAAAGCATATCACAAGCTGGGAAGAGCAAGCCACCAACTGACCCCAATGGAGCCATATCCTCCATCAGGCAGTGGCCCGCTTCGAGGAGAAGCGCCTTGCCCTCGAAGCTAGAAAGAGAGGAGGAAGGAAAAAGAAATAAAACTTTCTTCCAACAGCCGCTGGCCTGCCACAAAATGTCTGTCTATCTACTGCAGGTGGATTTGCAGTTCCAGGATCGGACTCCTGAGTCATCTCAGGACCCATATGTAAATCTGTGGTAGAAATCATCCTCGAATCAAGGGATCACCGATCATCAATGCAGGAAACGCCACTGTCTCTCTTCTGAGCATGGCATAGGCTATGCAAGTCTGACTGGAATTAAAATGGTTTTCTCCTCTAGCAAAAAAGCCATGGAGTCTCCACTATTTCCTTTGACGTCAATGCAGAACTCCCATCAACTCCAATGGGAGCAAGACTGGCACGACTTACGGACACATTTCCTGTCCCAGAAGGAGCGGACACAAGTCTCTCCAACTGAAGCAGTGCCAACTCTTAATCTCTTGCACAATATCTATTCCCAAAGCACTTTCCCTGGATCTGGGCTCCTTGCCCACACCACAGGACAAGTGCCCTGAAGAATTTATAGCCCTCTGATGCACCCCTGGTGTTTTGGGTCTGGGTGATTTTAATTCAACTGCCGCTTCGGGTCTTGGGAACTTACTGTAGTTCATCAGACTGCATTGTGCCCAGTGATCTATAGGCTATTGCACTTGTTTTTATGACTCAGTTTTAATGAAGATTTTGTATTGTCAAAGCAGGCTTCTCACCTGGGTTTAAAAACTAACTGAAATATGGGGTACAGAGCAGGAGGGGAAAGCGATACACAGCAATAGTCTGTGGTAGTCAAGCCAGGTGAAGGGACCACATGTATAAATATTATGGAATACTCCTCAACTTTTGAGCTATGAGGAACAATTCAGAACTTTTATCCTGATTTTCAGAGAAAAGGGGAGGCTCCTTAGTTACAGATAATAATTTGACCCCTAATTGTTAGGCATTATGGGAATACCAAAAGGTCTCAACTGCAACTGGGGCCCCGTTGTGCTAGGTGCTTTACAAATACAGACCGTTCCTGCCCAGAAAGCTTGCTATTATGTCCATCTAACAGATGGGGGATTGAGATACATACGGACCTGAAGAAGCCCACTGATTGCAATGGGATTGTTTTCTCTCCAGAGATGTTCCACAAAGTTGAATTCTTGCTTCTTCAGGTGCATTTCACTGTTGCAATATTTGTAAGATGTTTCAACCCTGGAAAACCTCCAAAGCCTATAAGGGTGACATATTTCAAACAAGGAGCTCCTAATGAGCCACAGAACAGATCTGCTGATTAATGGAACAAATCATGTGGGGGCAGAGGCCTGTACTACTGCACATTAATCCAGCTACGCTTCAGAAAGGCAGCAAAATCGGCTACAGTGATGTGGTATTTTTAATTTCAAGAGTGATCTGGCAACATTTACCTGCAGGAAAAAAAAAGGAACAGAGTTTCAATTTGTTTTGCTTGTGTTCCCAAGCTTTGTTATAATTGTGTGTGCGCAAAAAAAAAAAAAAAAAAAAAGCCAGATTATTGTACAGTAGCAGCTGAGGCGGTAAATTATTGTGTCACTTTATTACTGGCAGGGTAGTTTATAGTCCATTAACATTTCATGCTCAAAATCCCTTTGATTGAACAATCAATGGCAAGAATTGAAGTTATAGCTGAAGAACTGAAAGGTACATAGGAGCCGGGGGGAGGAAGTATAGCGTTTAGGTCTGGAGTGGGGAGAAGGAAGAGGGAGTCATCAGGAAAGTTTAGCTGCGAAAGGATGGGCCTTTTAAAAATGAACATGTTACTCCACTGGAAATCTATCACTTACTGGTTGATGGGTGAATTATGCAAGTTTATCCATAACAGAGGCCATAGCATGCATCAGGCTGAGCGTAAAGGTTACATGTTGGCTCAGAAGGATGGCTTTCTAGTTTGGTATCCTGTCTGTACAGTTTAGTTTGGTATATAGCTGGTTCAGAAGAAGAGGCAAAGAACTTTGTATGAAATACATTGCCCAAAGTTCCACTATGAGGAAGCAGTTGGTTTATCCCTGTAAGCGTGAAGGTTGAGAATCCCGATTTACTTTTTATTATACATACATACAGAATACATAGGGCTGGGATTTCCAGAGACTATGGGAATTAAGCATCAAAAGCCTGTTATAATTAATGAGGAGCTGGGTGCCTGTACTCAGACAATCCCAGATTACTCGACTCTATATTAGTAATTTAGCCAGAGGAAGTTTCACACTAAATACTTTCAAGGAGCAAGCCAACACTGCTACCACAGCGTATAGGAATCGGGTAATATCCATTTGGATAGCTTGAGAGCCCCCTAGTGGCCAGTGTTTCAGAAGTCACCAGAAGTCTGCCAGAGCGACAACAAGTTTAGGAGTATTTGTTAGTCTCTAAGGTGCCACAAGTCCTCCTTTTCTTTTTGTGGGTACAGACTAACACGGCTGCTACTCTGAAACAAGTTTAGCTAGGCCCTGCATGTTGTGTGTTCAAAAAACATGGTTATTTGGACCCCCACCATACCCATGTGGTTCCTACATATTATGCTGTTGTGTAATGAGCAAAAGACATAGCAGGTACCACTTAGACCAAGTGGAAGCATCCTTTCTGGTTATAAATGAACAGAGCTGGGATAGGACAGGGGAAGGTTACGCACCACTGTGTAGGTCAAGCCAGTGTTACTCAGCCCTTCACAGGTGCTAGAATTCTATTGATACTCTTTATAAGTGCAAGCTTTTCCATCAGCACGCCCCAACCCGGACAGCCCACCTCCAGGGATAAGCAGTTAGTTCAGACTCCACATCATCTATGCTGAGAGTTCACCCTGTTCAAGCATGCACTTAGGTGCGGTCTTAAGTGCTTTCCTGAAACAGGGCCACTGACAATTAATGCCACGTACGGGGTTTTAGTAACATGGGCAACCTGCCCATTCGGAACAGGGACCCAGCAACTCATTTCACTTAGGCTGCTAATCAGCCAATGGACAATACCAATTTTAAATTACCACCAGCCTCGCCTGGATTCGGACCAGCCATATGGAGGTGAAAGATTCCTATTGCATTACCAGCCCCTGATGCCATCAATTCCCCTGCGAGCTGAATCCCAGAGGCCACTAAAGACTGGAAAACATAAGAATGTCAGGATGAGTTTCCCCACTTATTGAAGAGCTATTGCAAGTGATTTAGAATCCAGAGTATCTCCCCAAGGGGACAGTTTAGTAACAGCAGAGCAGGGTCTAGAAGCTAGGACAGTCTCCCAGGCCAGATCTCTGTCCACAGGACCATGCTGTCTACCTCTCGGTCAGAGTGTGACCTGGGCACCCCTTCATGGCAGAGGGCATAGGATCTTACAAGGATGCATAAGGGTTCACTGAAGCATGGCATGTGAGAACTCTGTTGAGAGCTAGTTGTTCACTGGTTGACAATCATTGTGCAATGAATGCATGGATAATATTTAAGGAGTTATGGATCTACATTGAACTTTAAAGTTCTTAAGGTCTTGGAGTAAGGCAGGTCACCCACAGGTGATGTACCTTGGAAATGTTCCTTCCAGGCAGGAGGTAAAAAGACACCTATCTCCCTGTCTGGCCGTTTAGCTATTGTGCATTGTATGCTTCATACTGCGTGGCTCTTGGCATACTAAGCCAGCAGTGAAATGAGAGATTGAGAAATCTACACGATGAAACAGACAAGATGGGATGTCCTGTTTATGAATAAAGACAAAAAAGTATTGGTCTGGTATCCTTTGGAGTGTAAGGAAACACTGTGAATCCTTCACCTACGAGGCAAGCTGACAGCATATGTCTGTCTCATGCAAGGAGGGTCCCAGCCAAACCTGGATGTAAAGTGCTGCGAGGATTTTGGGTGAGCTACACCTCTACAAGATGGAAGTATCTTGTTAATTAAGCCTAGGCTCTAGAGTAGGTGTTATGATTTTATTCAAGATGTAACCATTTGGTTCCAATACTTCTACTTGAATCTCAAGGCTTTGTTAAATATATGCTTGATTTCACTATAAACTTATCTCAGTGCTGTGAATGAAGTGGAGCGGGGACCTGAGGTGGAAATGGTAAGACAGAGTGTACCGTTTCTTCAGAAGCAGTGAATACTTCAAGTGTCCAGTGGACTAAGGGCTAGACGCTCTAGTGAGACGATCGGAGGGGTGAGACGCCAACATGTGAAATAGCAGGCATGCCTGGAGCCTAGAGGGGAGCTGCTGTGTTACCTGTGGAGTTGGGGAGCTGACCCGCCTTCCCTCCAGACAGACAAGACTTCCTGATGCGAAAGGCAGGTGGTAGCGAGATGCTTCACAGCCCTGGGTATGCTGAGGAAGCACCACACAGAGTCCGCCACTTTAAAATTGGACAACTTACCATTGGCTCTCCAGAAATTCAAAAGATTTCCTTGAGCTCTGGGATACAGGCTTGCTAGAAAGCTTAGCCCCTGTAGTGAATGCATTCAGAGACCAAAAGAGGGAAAAATGCAAATCGCTTTTTAAAAAAGTAAAAAGATGGGTTTAAAATACTATTCTTTGAAATATAGCCTCAATTAAAACGAAGCACTCCTCTTACCATCCTGAGAGCAGCGGAGTCAGGAATTAATTCAGTTTTTATAATGATTAATTATTAGTAACAGCTGCTGTAGTTTCCATAAGAATAGCCTGGCAACTCATTCAAATGATTAATAAGTAATTTGCAAATCCAGCTTGAGTCCCATAAAACATCCTCTCTGTGTGTCTCTAAATTATTAGCAGCATTACAGTAATGACGAGACCCCCTGATCCTGGTGGGGACCTATGTGCCGTCCAAAGAGTAGGAAACAGACACCGAGAAAGCAAGCCACTTGCCCACGGTCACACAGAGTCTGAGGGATAGCCAGGAAATAAACCCAGGATTGTCTTGTCCCAGTTGAGTGCCTTAATCACTAGACAATGCTACCTAACTCTGCTTCCTTCTCCAAAAGCATAAATCACTTTACAACTGAATGAGACACTTCCTATATTTCACGGTTAAATAAATGGAAACTCCCAGACTCACTTACAGTTAAAACACCTGGGAGCCAAGGTGTTTGAATCCTACCTCGAGCCCCCCAACCCCACTTCATTCATACTAATGCTGGAAGCATTACAGGACTGCTATGTGTTATTAAGCCTGCTGAATGGTGAGATCTGAGACTTCGCGCCCTGTATATTAACAGATCTGCATTCAACTCAGAAGGCTAGCAGTTCAGGGCTCCACGAACGATTCAAACGAAAACAGAATGGAGCAGATCCCCACTGGTAAGATAGCTGCATTGTATGTTTAGAATGACCAGGATAATCTTGCATTGTTGGCTCAGCTATGAAGCAAACGGGAGATTTATGGATAGGATCAGAACGTGTCCAGGGAATATTCCTAACGCGCCTTTTTAATTCAGGTTGTCGCAGCCAGAGCATTTGTGAACAGAACTGCTCTGCTGTCTTGCTAGAGTTCTTAGGAATAGAGTCTTTCATCATCATTTCTGCTTTGCTTATTCAGCTGCTCTGTTAGCCTGCCAGGTTCATTGCACTTACTGGGCTAGATGGTGCCCTTGTACTCCGCCATCAGCGGAATAAAGTTATCCCCAAACTCCCCTGCTTGGCTAAGACGGAACCTGCCTGAATCTTGAGTCTGCGTCTGGTGTGGAGCACTGCTTTACGCTCGCTGCCAGCAGGGGGCGACGACACCGTGGCTCCACTCCTCCCCACACCCCCCCAGCAAAAATAGCTAACCACACGCAAGGGTCAAAACAAACTGCAGCTTTTCCCAAGGACTGCAGCACCTTTCTGGCCCCTGCAGCAAGAGGGGAGAAACTCTGACTCCAAGGGACGTGGTTTCTGTAGGGTTGCCCACCCTCCAGGATGGTCTCCAGGAATGAGAGATTAATCTTTAATTGAAGGCGGTCCTGTGAGAGGTGACAAAACCTCCAGGAATACGGCATACCAAAATTGGCAACCCTAGGCTTTTGCCACAAGGTGTCTACCTTCCACAGCAATTTCTCAGCTGCAGCAGCCCCTCAGAGCCAAGACTGGCTTCAAGGAGAGCCATGGGGTAGGGATAGCGCATGACGTGTTTACCAAGAAAATTGCTTAGCATCTAAATCAAGTTTGGATCAGCCACGTTCACACCCTTTTCAGTTAGCTTTCTGTGAACATTTAGGGCAAGTGTGGTCGTGTTCACATAGGCATTCTGGGGGTAGATCATACATAACAGGGACAATAGGCCATCCATTTACATTAAATCTTGTGCTAGGGACTGTATACACAAACACACGCACAAAAAATGGGGCCCTGTTCTAGCTATTTGTTGCCATAATACAAACAATAATATCCATTTTTTGCTGGTTGTTGCCATGGGAGGTAGAACAGGTTGTCATCTATGCAAGAGATATTCCGGCTGTTGGAACTGTGAAGCAGCCCCTGGACTTGGAACAAGAGTGTGTAGCTGAAGCTGAACACACACACACACACCCCTGCCTTTAACAAACAGGGCTTCACTTGCAGAAGCATGTGGGCAAACTGAGGCACTTGATCGTGGGAAGAGGATGGTTGGCTTCAGAGCAGCAAGACTCCCGTGTGACCTGGCCCAGAGATGGTCTATGAAACAGAGCTTGCAAGAATCCTCCTCATTCTGTATTACACTCAGTGGAAACAAGCATAGCAAGGTAAAGCCTCCGACTCTGACACAGTCCTCGATTCACTGGTTTCAATATACTTTAAAAGTTTCCTGAGCCACTCCCATGCCTATTGGTCCGTTTGGTAACAGCTCTAAAGGGCAATCATCCTTCAACCAAGTCACTGTCACCCAATGATGTATTTGCTTAATTTTCAGTTAAACACAGGACATGAATATTGCAGTCCTCCCTAGGAATGTTTAGTGGCTAAGAATAATTGAGCTCGCTATGTGTTGCGACTTTCATGGCAGGAATAATTTATTTGACTGTTAAGAGTCGTCATAGCTCCTTCACTGACGTTTGTAGCTGGAAGTGTCGATTTGTTTATGGCATCCCTTAGAATTTGTACCACAAGGACTTTCTGCTCACAGAAGGAACAAGGAGCATTATCAAGCGGCAACCTGGCTTTTAGACCAACTTCTGGATTCTGTTTAACTAATGGAGCTACCTCTAAAGGGCACCTGCACATAGTTTTGGAACATTATATTGATTTAGCTATAAAGTAGTACAACTCCTGACTGTGGACACAGCTCTACTGATTTAAAGGTGCTTATATCCGTACAGCTTGCCCCCTTAAATTATTGTATGCAGTGTCGTTGTAGCCATGTCAATCCCAGGATATGAGAGAGGCAAGGTGGGTCAGGTGATATCTTTTATTGGACCAACTTCTGTAGGTGAGAGAGACAAGTTTTCAAGCTTACCCAGACCTGAAGAAGAGCTTGGTGTAGACTTGAAAGTGTGCATCTCTCACCTACAGAAGTTGGTCCAATACAAGACGTTACCTCCCCCACCTTGTCTCTGCCTTAAAATGATAGCAGTGCAAGAACTGTGTGTAGACAAGCCCCAAACATTTTGATGAACTGAGAAACCTGGGGCATGTGTCTTAGGGAAGAAGGTACAAAAGGTCCAGATCCTGACATCCTTAATTTGGGCCTAATTCTGCCACCCTTGCTCTCGACTGGACACACAGGTTTGCAAACAGAGTTACAGGTGCAGAGGCTAGGCATTTCTTTACAGACAGAAGCCTGTTGACCGATCGATATTAATTCACAAGCAGAGCCTTGGCATTAGGGACATGCTCCAGCTAGTTGAGTTCAGATTGTGAGCTCCTTGGATAAAAGGTCCCCTCTCGGTCTTGAATGCAGAGTTGCTACAGTTTTGGTGTGGCATAACAAGCTGAATTCTGCTTTCAGACACCACACTTGGATATGGCAGGCTAGTTCCAGTCCATGACTCATCCGCCCTAGGGTTAAATACACTAGTGGATCTAGTTTCTGAACTGGGAGAAGGTTGGAAGGTCTGTCTTTGATTGACCGTATCCCCTGGCTCTTTGAGGCTCAAGGTCTCAGTCCATGGTTAGTTTATTAGTTTTACACGGTGATGTCAGGCTTCTTCTGAAGAAACCGTTCTTCTGTTCAACAATATGCTTTCTCTGTTCGCAGCAGCATCGGTTCTACCCCACTGGAAGCTCAAGAGAACAAGATTTCAGCTGGCAGCCTAGCTCAAGCAATTCTGTGGTCACCCAGGACAGGACACGACATGACACAACAGGGGAATATTCCATTTTATCACTTGCACTGTGTGCCCCTGAGTGTCCCATTGTACTAGGCCATCGCCCGCGAGCCACATACGGCTCTTTTCATGTTAAAGCGTGGCTCACAGAGCCCCCCCATACTGGGCAGAAGCCCCCATTCTCCACCTATCAGACTGAAAGGAGCTCTGCCTTGCAGCGAGATGGTGGGGTAGGGGCTTCTACCCAGTGTGTGTGGCGGGGGGGAAAAAAAAAAAGTCTCAAGGCTTCTGCCCAGCAGGGCACACCTGCCTTCAGCAGGAGCAGGGTTGAAGCACTGGCTCTCAAACTTCTGAAGACTGTCGTATGCAGCTCAGAAAGTTTGGCCACCCCTGTACTAGGCATTTAAAAAGTCAGCAGTTGGCAGAGTTTCAGAGGGGCAGCCCTATTAGTCTGTATCCACAAAAACAACGAGGAGTCCGGTGGCACCTTAAAGACTAACAGGTTTACTTGGGCATAAGCTTTCGTGGGTAAAAAACCCACTTATGGCATAGTATCTTTCTACACTTAGAAGAAAAATGAGCTCCCAGGATTCAAGGACAGGCAAACAGGTGCCTCTTCCTGCCAACCCGGTGTCTCCCATACACCCAAACTCCAGATTGGGTGAGCGGGAGGGGCTGGGAAGATATGGGCATGTGCAGCTCTCCTCTTCCAGGTGAGGCGGAGGGGAACTGTTGAGTAGGAAACAGGGGCCCAGTTCTGAAGGGGAAACCCTACAGAATTGCCAAAACAAACAAACAAACAAAAAAACAACCCTCCACAATAGTCAATTTCCATTCTCTGAGATAGCAAGAAAACAAGAGTCAACCATGACTCATTCAAGAGCGGTTAAGGGAAATTTCCTGAAACAGAACTGCAGATGCATACGCACACAGACGCAGTCTCCCGGGCCGACTTTGACAGATCATCCCCGAGCACATCGGTCTCCTATCTAGCCACGTTTACAACCCAAATTCAGTTGAGACGAGACCCTATTTTTGTTGCCTTTCCAGCCATTCAATGCAAAAAGGCAAATCAGTGTCAGAAACTATATGCACGCCCTCTCGTGCAGGCCTCCTATAAGTGGATGGTGGAGTGAGAGATTGGTATCAACTAGGGGACGGGGTGGGGGATTGTAAGGTTTGCCGAATGGTCTTACTGTATAATTAGCACAAATGCAATCAGAGGCAATATGATCTAGTGGATAGAGCACTGCATTAGGACTCAGGAGACCTGGCTCTGCCACTGAACTGCTTTGTGACCTTTGGAAAGTCACTTCTCCTCTCTGTGTCTGGGTCCCCCCACACCTTAGCCCATAGTATTTATTTAATTTTGAGCTCTTTGGAGCAGGAGCTCCCTTACTACGGGTATGCACAGTGTCTCGCACAATGGAGCCCTGAGCTTGGTTGGCACGTCTTATCACTTCTGTAATGCAGAATAAAAATTGTATCTATCCAATGAGTCCAATTCACTCCTGTTAGAATTTCTTTGAACTCAGTGGTATTATCCTCAGGATGGATGTGTGGGTTTTCTAAAAGTTTAAATGTACCATCAGAAAGCCTGATCTCTCTGACTCAGGGTCTACAAAAGCAGCTGTGTTGTTCGAGGTAGAAAAAATATCTAGTTAGCTAATGACATGGCAATTAACTGCGATTTCCACAAACATACCAATCCTCTTTTGCGTAAGATGCAATTAGGGGGCAGCAGTCTATGGTGAGGGAGACGATCAGACCCATCCACTTGCAAATCGGATTTCATTCCATTTGTTTATTTCAGCCCAGGGCCTGTTTGCTGCGTCGCTCCCCAGGAAGGGTAGCCACGAAAATAGCCTCGATTGCAATTCAGAGCACACACGCGCCAAAGAAATGAAACGTCGCTGAAAAGGGATCATTTCATCTTTATGGAAAGTAGGCATCTGAGCGCATAGGTTTCAAATATTCCACTGCACATGCCTCGGGGTCCCATATGCTAACAGGACACAGTAATCACAGGATCGTTAACCACCCCTCTGAACAGGGCCGCAACACTGCCTGAATAGGGCAGAATCATATGGGCAGGTTCTAAAGGGGAGGTTTAATCAGAAATGAATGCACCTGCCCGCATTTCCAATGAAAACGCCACCACAGGGTTCAGGAATTGCTCCCCTACACACCACAGAGAGTTGAAACGTCTCTGCTCTGCCATTTGGACCCACCGCACTTCCCTTCGTATTGTGGTGGAGCCTCAACTAAGTTCAGGGCCTCATTGTGCTAGGCGCTGTACATAGACAGTAAGCTCATTGGGGGCACTGGCCATCTTTTGCTGGGTAAGAGACACAGGAACTCCCCATTTTGCAAACGGAGCATTGACGCATGAGAAAATTAAGTGATTTGCCCAAGGTCAGACAGGAAGCACATAGCAGAGGTAGGAATCAAACCCAAGTCTACAAGTCCAATGCCTTTAACCACAGGCCATCCTTCCTCTCCAACTAGGCATACACCAGGGTGCCATGATGGCAGACAGACAACCTAGCGAGGTCCAGGAGAACAAACTGGAAACACTGGAGACGCCTTAAGTGACCCTTTCAGTGTAAGGTGGCTCATTCCTGCAGGCTTCCTTGTAATTTCCTTAGTTTGTCCCTTATCAGTCAGATCACGCACACTGGAGGAGACAGATGCCAAGCATTCCATTGCTGCCTTAGCAATGATGAAGGGAAGAAGAAGAAGAAAAAAAACTCCCAACGCCGCTGTCTAACAAAACCTTGAGTCAATTAAATGAACCTTCTGCCCCATACATTTCCCTGCCATGACAAGCAGTATGCGCCTTCATAGGTCACTTGAAATCAGATCAGCTTCTCACCTGATGGATTGCAAGAAAGAAATCCTTGCCATAGCAGGGTAAGGTTCATACATAGGTCACAGCAGAACTTACCTTTGCTGGAATGGGATGCTCTGAAGATCAGAAGCATTTAAAAAATAAATGTCAGCGTCCCTAGGATTAGGACGTCCAAGTCCATCCATTAAATTCAGAGCAGCAGCAGCAGCATTCCCCCCCACCACCAACAGGATGCAGATCAATAGCTGCCGATGCCCTAGATGAAGTTATTCCATGAGAATGAAAAGGATTATGGCTCCTCGAGATGCGATGCTATGAAAGCACGAGCCAATCTTTGCCAGCTCCCTGAATCACAAACATAACCACCCTGGAAACACAGAGATTTAAAACAGGTTTAAAAAATTCACCCCTGTACAGAGAGCCATGCACCATTTACTTTGCACTTAAGCAGTGGCAGAAGCCTTGGGTTGATGAAATTCACCCTGGTAAAGATGATCATGCGCACGCATAGTTAGTTCCCAGAGCTAAATTCAACCCTGGTGTAACAAGTGCAACTCTGCTGAACTCAACACAGCAGAATTCAGCCCTGCAGCTGTTATGGTTGGATCTGTAGACTGCCCTGGGGACAGAGCTGCAAGTGGCTCTTTGATGCGTCTCCTGCGGCAATTTGCAGCATGTGATATTAAACCAGTGTGTGATTTAATTATTAACCAATCAGGATGCTTTTACTAGGTTAACAACCAGTTGTAGAATAGTTGGTAAGTCATTTTGCTGTGACAATTTAAATATGTTCTATATAGTCGATGAAACAATGAACTCACACGACTGTGGCCCTTTGGGGTAACGTTAATCACTCATTTGGCTCCTGAACCACTGAGGTCCGAGCATCACCGTCTTAAAATGTCGCTTTCACAGCGTGGGATGAGAGCAGGATGCTGCCATTAGAGTGACAGATTGTGTGTGTGTACCCCTTTGAAAGAACCCAAACAAGACTGGATTTCTAGGTGTTCTAGCAGAGGTCCCAATAGACACATCAGGCGTTCGAGTTAAATGAAACGGCCTTGGCAGATCAGAATAGAGACTGGAATAGTTTAATTCGAGGATGCCTCTGAGAAATTACAGTTTTTAGAAACAAAAATGTTCCAGAGCTCAAACTTCCGATTGCCCCAAAACATCACAGCAATTTAGATTTTAAGAGCAAAGCCAGAAAGTGTTTGGGGGGAGGAGGGGAAATCTATGCAATATTTAGTAGCCAAGCATGGTTGCAAAGGAGACCAACGCCTCAAATCTTTCACCAGCGTTTACAGCTGACCAAACCCTGAAGTCCCAACTCATTAAATGCTCCCACAGGTATTAAAGGGCTGCAGAATTGAGGCTATAGAGCGAGATTTCCCCCTCTTTGTACATCTCCTGCCCCAGGTCACCTCTACATATCCTACCTACAAACTAAAATGGCTTGTTTCTCCTCCCTCCTGCCCCCGCCACCAGATTGCATTGCAAGCCAATCCCCACCACCACCCCTAGGTCTTTTTCTTATATAAATGTCTTTCCAGTTACAGTATCTCACTAGCAATTCTAGCTAGAATTTCCAAGGCCAGATAGGGGATTATTTAACCAGCTCTGAAAATCTCATCCTTTGGTTCTACGCATGTGCGAGCTGCGTTCTCTAAGATCAATCGTTTTCATTTGTTGCCTACCTGTTTTTAAACCCTCTAACACCCGGATTCCAATCTCCGCTATGTTTGCTGTAAATCCAACCGAGCCCCACCAAGTTACCCTGAATTTACTACAGTGCAACTGCAAGAGAGACGCTGGGTCCCCCCTCTTCCCCAAGTTTATTTTTGTCCTGGCTGTCCATTCTCATCCATTCACCCACACCCCACCTGGTCACCATGAAAACAAAAACAAAGAACTACTGCAAGTATTTCAGGGCCTGATTTTCAGAGAGGGAGAGGACACGTCAGCACTTATTCTTGGAGGAAGCGTGTGTGGTGTGTGTGCACATGTGTGTGTGCGTGCACACTTAGGGTGGGTGGGATATTGAACCCCAGGGAACTGAACCATTAATGCACGCACAAGGGCATGTATGTTTGATGGATCTTGCATGCAAGCTGGTGTGTGCGCATACATGCCCGGCTTGACAAAGCCCTGGCTGGGATGATTTAGTTGGGGTTGGCCCTGCTTTGCGCAGGGGATGGGACTAGATGACCTCCTGAGGTCTCTTCCAACCCTAATGGTCTATGATTCTATGCGCTCTCAGTCTACATCATTCGCCTTTACAGTATGGTCCAAAATTGCTTTGCCTAACACCATTCACAGTGTGCCTGTCCGTTTTGGGCACTTTCAAATTAGAAGAGTCAGCTTTTGTTTCACCTTTTGCTTCAGTTGAACATCAGTGATGTATATTCGATCTCCGGATCCGCACCCTGCCAGATGCTGCACAATAAACACAAGTAAAACGTAGAGGGCTGTACTGCATGAATAAAACCAAATGAAATTAACATCTGTGATATTTACAACTCTTTTTTAGACCAAAGATCTATTGATCTCGACATTTTACGGTACACCATTTTGCACGGGCCATGTTAAACCTTTTCCTTCCTGACCTAGCATGGGTAGAGCAGGGGGACGATGAATCAAGTCTCCTGGGTCCGTCGCTGACTACGTGACCCTGGGCATATTCGAAGATAGTACAATGAAGTCATTTATATTGACAGAAGTCGCTGAACTCCCATGCCTCAGTTTCTTCAATTGTAAAATAAGGATGTAGCCTAAGCCTCACTTTGATCATCAATTGATGCCTGTTTGAAGCCGCACCAAGGCTAAGGAGAAAAACAGTCTATCAGACAGCCTTCAGCAACAGCAAGTAGGTCATTAGCTATGCAGAGCAGCTTCTACGTTATGACCAGACCAGAAGCTGTCAAGGAGCATTTGGAAACAGTGAAGAGAAAGATGCTGAGAAGAGACAGACACTAAAAGGGAAGAAGGCGGGGGGGGGGGGGTAAGAAATAAAGTGACTTCACAAGAGCGTCGGCTGCAGTACATCAGTGCCCAGTGGAACACTCGCCCACTAGATGGAACACTTACCAAGACAGCTGTAATTCAGCCAGCTCCTGTTGAGCAATAAAAATCACAGGGAAACAGAGTGAATGGTTGGTACAAGAAAAAAGCCCAGAAACTTAATTAGAGCCAGCTGATTGTAAGCAGTCCCAGTAAATAGGAGAAAAGCAGATGCCCTTGGATTACTTATCAATGTATTCATTAGCCACAGAGAGAAAGAAATTTGTTACAGCTGTCAACCGTTTCCTTGTTGTCACCACCATTAAAAGGTTCTGTACAAGGAGCTTAGCTTAGTGTATAGAGCATAGGATTAGGGCTTACGAAACTTCAGTTCCATTCCTGGCTCAACCACTGGTCTGCTGGGTGACCTTGGGCCTGGCACTGCACCTCTGTGCCTCAGTTTCCCAATATGTAAAACCAGGGATAATCCACTCAAGTGCTTTCGAGTTCCACTGACAGTACAGAGCTCATCACCTCCCTTCTTTTCTCTGTTGCCTTTTACTCCTGAGTGCTGGAATAATTCTAGATCTCTAAACTGCCTGTGTGATCGAATTACTCCATTTTGTGTAGCTAGGAGACTGATGCCTCGGTTTTCTTTACCTTTACATGTCTAAGGTCTCTGCACAGAGGAAGTTAACAGCCCATTTGACCAGAGAAACACAAGCTGTGCCCTTTCCTGGAGACCTACTTTTGTTCAGTCTTCGGGTCCCTGTTATGACCTCTGTCCTTCATGCCCTGGGAGATTTTGACAAAGGTTTTGGCATTTCGAAAACTGGAACAGAGTTCTGATAGCACGGATTCCTCTCCCCATACAGCGATCAGATCCCGGACCTCCCGTTCGGTCCATGCTGGAGCTCTTTTGCGATTCTGGGACTCCATCATGGTCACCTCTGCTGATGAGCTCTGCATGGTCACCTGCAGCTTGCCACGCTGGCCAAACAGGAAATGAGATTCAAAAGTTCACGGTTCTTTTCCTGTCTACCTGGCCAGTGCATCTGAGTTGAGAGTGCTGTCCAGAGCGGTCACAATGGAGCACTCTGGTATAGCTCCCGGAGGCCAATACCATCTAATTGTGTCCACAGTACCCCAAATTCGACCTGGCAAGGCCGATTTAAGCGCTGATCCACTTGTCAGGGGTGGAGTAAGGAAATCGATTTTAAGAGCCCTTTAAGTCGAAATAAAGGGCTTCATCGTGTGGACGGGTGCAGGTTTACATCGACTTAATGCTGCTAAATTCGACCTAAAGTCCTAGTGTAGACCAGGGCTTACTGTCTTTGAGCTAACAGAAAAGTTAGAGCAAAATATATATTGTTAGTTTGGACTATGGGCATAGGAACAGTTATAGGAAGGAGAAGTAGAGGAGATACTGGAAAGGTTTACAAAGATACCTAGGGTTACTTGGTCCTGCCTCAGTGCAAGGGGCTGGACTTGACTTCTCAAGCCCAACATTTGTAGAATTCTATAAAATTAGGTTTTCCCCCTTAAATTCTTGTTCTACTTCCAAAAACCAGAAGATTACTTAAAAGAGAAATATTTGAGGAAATGTTTCAGAGTAACAGCCGTGTTAGTCTGTATTCGTAAAAAGAAAAAAGAAAAGGAGTACTTGTGGCACCTTAGAGACTAACCAGTTTATTTGAGCATGAGCTTTCGTGAGCTACAGCTCACTTCATCGGATGCATAGCATATCGTGGAAACTGCAGAAGACATTATATACACACAGAGACCATGAAACAAAACTTCCTCCCACCCCACTGTCCTGCTGCTAACAGCTTATCTAAAGTGATCATCAAGGAAGGCCATTTCCAGCACAAATCCAGGTTTTCTCACCCTCCCCCCCACCCCCCCCACAGACACACATACAAACTCACTTTCCTGCTGGTAATAGCCCATCCCTCTTTGAAACCTCTCTTTATAATGCGCATGATAATCAAGGTGGGTCATGAGATTTTACAGCATGTTGAGTATGAATTCTGTTAGCATACTAGAATCCTGATTTTATGGACACCAGTCTTACAAATGACCACTTATACAAGCCATTTCCCCCCCGCCGGGAGCGGAAGTAGGGGAAAACGATAATTACAGTGATGTTGACGAGGAACAAGTCACCATTCCTTCACAATACCGAGGCACTAATGGCATCAGAAAGAGCTTCGCAGCAGTTTGAAGGACAAGCAAGCAAGCAAAGCAATGCACCATACTGCAATTTATGCACTGTACCAGCTGTAACTGAGATGTCCAATTTTACAAATTTTGATTTTATGAACTGATGAGTTCATAAAATAGGAGATATACTGTAATTGGTTTGGGCTAACACTGTATAAGCCAAAAATAGAAACCGATTCTGCCCTAGAGAACTTAAGATGTGTCTACACGGCAATTAAACACCCGCAGCTGGCGGCAGACTCGGGCTCAGGCTGTGGAGCAGTAAAATTACTGTGTAGACGTCCAGGTTCAGACTGGAGCCTGGGCTCTGATACATGCCCTCTCATGTATCCTTACGGGCTAAGAGTTGCTCAACACACAGTTTGTGCACACTTCTGAAAGTGATTCGGTTAAATCAGTACCACCTGCCTCGTTTGGAGACTCTTAAAACAGCGTTCAACCAGTTTTAACACGTTAAGCTTTATGGCCCGTCTACACAGGTAAGTTTTTTTTCCCAGCAGAACTTAAAGGTGTAAATTTAAGCCCATACAGTTTGACTGTTGTAACCACCACTATGCTGACACGCTTATTCTGGTGTAAGATGACTTGCCGCCCTCTCCAGACCCTGGGCTAATGTCACTTAGGAAGGGGATTAAGGTTATTCCAAAAGCCATTCGTAGAATCTTAGAAATGTAGGACTGGAAAGGACAAGAAGTTTTTCCCCTAACATTAGTTAGTGATCTGCTATAACTCCCAGATCTTTTTCTGCAGTACTCTTCCCCAGGCAGTCATTCTCATTTTGTATTTGTGCAATTCTTGTACTTTAATTCAAATCTGCGTAAAAAAAGAAGCAGGTAAACTAGTGTATATTGCTCATGTGAGTGCGAGGGTTTGAAGACTTGAAACCATGGCCTTGCATGCACGCTCACTGAAGTTAAGGACATGTTCATCTCAGAGTAGAATGTGGCTCTTCACCTTACCCATTACAGAATTGCCCCTGACCACTGCAGCTGGAGAGAAATGTTTCATCAGAACGCTTTGCTGTCAGAAAATGCCAATGTGTCAAAAGCAAAGCTGGTCAATTTGAATCAATTGCCACGTAGAAGAAAAGTGACAAGTGATGTCATCACAATGATGGGTTTCAATATTTTGATTTTTTGGAATGACTGTTTCTAAAAATTTTTTGTATATAAAAAAGAAGTTTCAAAGCAGTCAAATCAGAATGAAACAGTCTGATTTTATCAAAACCATGGGCTTTGATTGACCAAAAGCCAAGGTTTTTTTTTCTCTCCTATAAATTAATTGTGAGGAGGAATTTTGAAACTTTTTCTCTTTCTTCCAGACCACACAAATATTTTCAACTCAGGCAATTCCTAGAAAAACTACCCACCCAGCAACACTAAACACAGTGTCTTATTGTGAGGGACTTCAGGGCTGTAGAAAAGTTGACCTGGGGAACAATTGACCAATATTTAAAAGTCCCCTATAGAGTGTTTTTCTTCTTCCCAACTGGTTTGTTGCACCCTTTCCACCGTGCAGAGTTGGTTTCCAGATTGCAGTGTAACAACAATGCTAACAGACTCTGAATACAAACACTTCTTTAACCATTGCTACAAGCAACAAACAATCTTCAGGTCTTGCATTGTCTATTGTGATACCAGAGGAATGGATGGTTGCTCTGGAAACTGTAGGCCAGCTCACAAAATGCGTCATTTACTTCTCCAGTAAATTTCCCTCTTGACCTGTAAATTAATGGAACCTTTGGATTATCCCTGGGCGCAGTCTCAATGCTCAAGGATGCAAGTCAGAGTGAGTACATCACGCCTTAAAAGGACTAGGGACGTAACCAGTCAAGATAGCATTCTATTCTATTCACGACTGATTCATTTAGTTCCTGAGCCAGTGTATCATTTATTTTTGTGAAACACTTTGCCTTAAAGAAACAAGCAATAGAAAGGCGCTGTATGACATGACAACTTGGGCCAAAACAAAGCATCAAGGCTGCTATGCGTGGGCACCCCTCATCTCCTGAAACCATCCTAGTGATGATTTGTGAAGCATAATTCTATAGAAACACAATAACTTACATTGACTTCTTATTTTAGTATATTAAATGCACACCATATGTCAAAGACATGTCTCTTTGAGGAATAGAAAATAGAATATATGTCCCGCTTGGCCAGGTTAGTATTACCAAGGCAACCTTGAATTTCGAACTACCTGCCTTTTGAGCAGTTATATTCTTAGCCTTAAGAAAAGTTTTTGTAGTTTAATTTCCCTGTTATATAACTAGTCAATTATTGTTAAGAACCTAAAGCTATAGTCGTTTCCTTGCTTGCATGATCAAAGACTAGACACATTTTGACTCTTCTTATCACTAAGAACTTTGTGGAGAATAATTTAAGATTCAAAACTTTGTGGAGAATAATTTAAGATTTAAAACAAGGAAAGTCATAAGCCACTTTCCATTAATCTGGGCTCTGGGAAGGTGACTCTTAGCCCTAGATACATTTAGACACTCATGGTTTTGCGGCCACCAAGTTAACCCTTGAAACTTTAAATTTAACTTTCCATTTATACAAAAAATCCACCAAATTGCAGCAGTCCCTTCTCAGAACTGGGACTAGACCCTGGGATTCTAACCGCCCAGGCCCTGCTTCGTCACCGATATTGTTGTAACAACGTTACCCAAATCAACTGCTGGTCACACACAGCACTGCAGAATGTAAGAGCCATTGAAGAATTGTGTGACTGTTGACTCTGTTTGCGTGCACCACATCTTAAAAAACTGAAGGGACTCTGCTCTGATGGTCTGCATTGACCGCCACTGCAGAATGGCTGCTGGTGTTCTTTGCCAGCAGCAGCCATTCTGCAGTGGGGGTCAATGCAGACCCTCAGAGCAGACTTACACACTATGCTCTCTCCCTAAAGAATTTAACCTCCTGGAAAGCAGAGAAGTTTGATTTTGAAAGCGTCTCTCTTGCTGCTCTCCAAAGCTTGGAGAGCAGTAAATTCTGTAAGAAGTGGTGGACATTTGTGAAGCAGCTTTTCATGTACGCTCCCTGGCTACGTATGCCCCTAGTTAGACTAGAAATATGGGTGTTCTGTTAGCAATGAGCGATGCCACAAGCAGGCAGATTTGTAAAAAAAACAAAAACAAAAAAAACCAACAGGTTTTATTTGACATGCTGAGTGGCCCGTCACTGTGTTATTTGCAGAGAGTCTGATATTTATGGCCCCAGATACCAACCAGATCCTCTTTCTCCAGTTCCACTCGTCACATTACAGCAGGAAAAGCCATGGATAATGAGATTAGTAGCTAGCGCACAGTGAGTTACAGTGTCTATGAATGGCAGGGTGCTCAGAGAAGTGTGCAAAGAACAGGTCTGGGAATAATGAGGAGTCCAAAGGAATTCACCCCCCATCAAATTGCAGGCAATTTCTAAAATTAAAACTCTTGTTAACTGGAATGATCAGTGTGGAGAAAACAAGTCTGCTTGGTATCGATTAAAAGACTAAGAGAGCAGAGCGCGTGCGTCTGCTGACGGTCAGTATTAACCTGACTACAGAATAGCTGCTGGTCTGTGTCAGCAGAGTCTGTCCGGTCTTTAAAGATGCAGTGCAGGTAAGCAGAGTCGCAGAGCTACTTGCATATGGGGGGTCTCCCAAACTAGCCTTTGCTTCCTGCAGAGCCAGCTGATGAAGTGGCAAGAGGATAAAAGCCAAGCCCTGCAACGTGTGGTGTGGGCCAGCTGGCACATGGATTCAAGCTAAAACCAACAGGGGTCGTTTGACTTCTATATCTGGGCTTCTATTCAGCTGGTTGTGGTGTCTCTTCCCATACCTGAACTGTGCTCCACTTACTTGCCCTGTCACTGGTTTGCTTTTTACCCGCCAGGCTAAATGATCTCAAAGCGTCTTCCCATGTGTCAAACATGCACCACCTTGTGGCAAGAAGGGAAACTGCAGTATGGGTGGGGTTTTATTTATTTTTTTACATAGACGTTAGCTACAGCAAGACTATGCCACTTCTTACACGGCCTTCCTTATGGGGTATCTGATCACCTCCTTCACTGGGCCATATATTTACTCTTAATAGTCCTGCCAACCAGAGTAACTTCAGTGGCCTTCGTTTTGCGGTGGAGCAGGATCCGGGCCCCTAGAGCTTAACGCAATGCAAGTACTGCAGGCTCCTGCCCATGCAAGATGCAGCTTAGTAGCCACTGCACTAATTAGACTTTGCCTTTTCTATAGCCACTTCCATCAAAGGGCCTTAAAAGTCTTTGCAGGTATTGAGTCTCTCAGCATCCCAGGGGAGTCCCAGAACCATTTGACTGGTAACACAACCAAGGCACAGCTGGACTTGCTCAAAGCTCTACCATTGGGAACCAACCCCAGGAGACCCAGGGCCTTTGTGGATCAACTTAAAGGAGCATAGTCTACTTCTCAGGAGCATGTTAGGCTGGAGTGTGCCATAACTGGCTGAGATACACTGGAGGGTACGTGTCCATATCGCTGAAGAAACAGAAGTGTGGAAAACCAAGAGGAAGCAGGGCTCATTTCTGGAAGTGGAGGTCAGGTAGGAGACCTTTGCAGCTGAAGAAAGGTGGATCAGGACTGACCTGTGGATAATCACAACAGCCTGTCCTCCATACATGTGCCATGCCACTGAGTGAATGCTTCGAAGCGGGACAGGAGTGGCCTTGCACGTGAAAATTCCAGAGGCTCTGCAGAAAAGTTATAATCATGATGGCCATTCCTTAGCCTCCCTGCCACCCCAGCCCTTCCCCTTGACTCACTTGCCCCGCCTTCCCTCTGAGAAGATCCATATGCAAGAGCAGGCACAGCTTGCCCAAAGCCAGAGTATCAGGATTCAGTCTCATGTAAACCTGAGGTGCCCCCAATATTAGCTAAACAGGTCCACAGCAGTTGGGTTTTGTAGATCCTAGAAGCCCAGGCTGGGATTTTAAGGGAGCCCTAAAAGAATTAGGTCCCCAGTTGCCCTTGGACTTCAATAGGCACCTAAATCTTGGGCTTCTTGAAATATCCCAACCCAGGTATGTTTGCTTTAGCACACGGGCTTCCTTTCCCCTTGCGTCCCACGCTCCTCTCTGCAAGAAGGGTCTTGGCACAGAGGACAAGGAAACGAGGAGAGACAGCCAGGGCTGCAACATCTCAAGTTGTCATGCAGGCTCTCAGAGACGGAGATTTCAAAATCCACTTGGAACGAACACTGTGAAGTTTCCGGAAGCAGGGAGATGAGGCACTTGACCTTAGCAGCTGGTCCAGAGATCTTTTCTCAAGGAGCTACACTGGAACCAGGTTTCCTTTGAAACAGTCATTACAGGCAGCCGGATAGTAACACATTAGAAGCTATTAAAGCAGTTATCGAATCCCAGGGTTGTGTTTAAACTGAGTCATTACCAATGTTGTACCAAGAATCCCACTCAGAAGAGCGAATATTTTCCCTCTTCAGCAAAAAGAAAAAAGTTCAATTATGAGACCTGGTCTAGCCCACACAAACCAAGAGTGGGGGAGTGAGTTCTTTTCTCAGCTCTCACAACCAGCCCTGGCTCCAGTCCCAGCACCGCTGCTGATTTACTGTATAACCTTCAGCAAGCCACTTAGGATAAAAGAGGCATAGATGGGGAAACTGAGGCACAGGTTAAGGCCCAGATCCTCAAAGGTATCTATCCTCCTAAATTCCATTGAAATCATTGGAGGTTAGGTGCCTTTTGAAGGACTGGGGCTTAAGTGGTGCCTCGGTTTCCCCATCTATACCTCTTTTACCCTGTTTGCAAAGTGGGATAAACACTTCCCCGAGGGGGCATGGAACAGCATTAATGTCACACTACTGGTCAGTACTCAGCCAGAGCTGGGGAAGCTAATGATCCAACCAGCGGACCAAATTCAGTGATGAATCCTGGTCACGTACCACCACGCTGTGCATACGCTAAGACCACCACTTCCCAGACTCATATTGGTCTTGAGAGACATATTTAATAAATGTTAGGGAAGCACTCAGATCCTCAGGTGGAAGGAGCTTTAGAAATTCAAAGGGTCAATAATTATGCTAAAAAAAAGTTAAAACAGGATAAGAACAGCCATACTGGGTCAGCCCAAAGGTCCATCTAGCCCAGTGTTCTTAACAGTGGCCAGTGCCAGGTGCCCCAGAGGGAATGAAGAGAACAGGTCATCATCCAGTGATCCATCCCCTGTCACCCATTCCCAGCTTCTGGTAAACAGAGGCTAGGGCCACCACCCCTAGTAGCCTGACACCACTGTTTATACTGTATGCCATAATTCACATTTATATGGTGAGCCCTAAGTATTTTGAAAGCTTACGCACAAGTTATTTGCAGGAATTATTGCACCATCCACCCCTGAAATGCAGCCACCTCTAGGGCTGAACACAGCAGCTCTTTAACAGCACGCAGGGACAGCAAATCGTTTCAGGAGAGGAAGCGACAAACAGCATATCCAAAAGTGAGCATGGAAGACAACTTAATGAGTCAGAATGCAACTTAATGGGAACAGCAGGACTAACTCCTACGTCCTGCTCCACCATTGCAAGAGGTGTCCTTGGCTCTTTGAGGGGCTACACACTGCCATTTCACATCTATTTTTTAAAAGGATTAGGATTATCTGGAGACATGGTAAACTGCATTTGGAATCTATTTGGCTCTTCTGGAGGTTCAAGCTAGGCCTTTACAATAATGCAAATGCCTGTGGCTTGATCAATACCAAGCACCATGCTTGTTAATGCATCCTAACGAGCGCTTGCACAAAAAAACCCCCAACCTTTCCCTTCCTAAAAGTTTCCGGTACTTATCATTTGCATGCTGAAGCCCAACTGCATTAGATGCCCGGACAAGCAGACAAAGCTGTTTTAAATATTCTGGCTTAAATGCACTCCTATGGATCCAGGAATCCTTGTTCAGTGCGTGGAGAAAACTCTTTGAAACCATGAGAGTTTTGCCAGCCTGAAGATTTGATTCAGCAAGGATTTGGCTTGTTTTACAAGAGGCGCACAAAGGAAGTTGTCCACAGCACAAAGCATCTTCTCCCAGTGGCAAAGTTTAGCATCAGCTGTAAATTGGGTTCAAGAGACTGACTCCATGCTGCACTTCATTGTCCCGAGGCATTGCGCATGATGGGTGGATCACATACCAAGTGTTGGAGTCATCCAATATGTGCAGTCCTATTCCTTAGGAGCAAGGGAGTTGTCTAGCTGCAAAATTTGTACCAGTTGCGCATTCGCGGCATGTAGACAAGCCCCAACTCTAAGAACTGGCTTGAGGGCATTTCTATGTTTGTGTATTCATGTCACCAGATTGTCTCTACCTTGCCTACAAGTTAAGCGTCTTTTCCACCCGCTTGGCAAACTAAAGAGGAGGTCTGTCTGGCACATGTGTCACTGACAACGATTCTGCAATCAGAACCCAGGTCGGTAGTTCTTTCGACGAGGTGCCAGCCAGAATAGAAACCAGCTCACTCTCCTGAAGCGGAAATGGTCCAAGTTCACTGCGCAGGGGGAACAGTAGGAACTGGAGGTTTGCACCTCAGGAGGTGGAGTGTGTCACAACCGGGGCATGTGTAGTCAGACCAGGAGTTAGGCTTACTGGTTGGAGCAGGAGCCAGCATCCAGGAACAGGGCTGAGGGGCAGAGTCAGGACCCAAGCAGAGCTGGAGCAAGGCTCCCGACTCTGGCTGTTGTGGAGGGGTGCTCGGAGCCAAGTCACAATGCCTGGAGCGGGGAGCCAAGCCCAGACAGCCTTGCAAGACAGGAGCCACTGCTGTGGGATAAGCATGGGACAGACTTGCCCTGCAAACCCCTCCCCAGGTGCAGCACCCATCCCCATTTAGCCACTTCAGATGTTGGGAGATGCGTTCATGGCATGCCCAACATAAGAGATCATGAAAATTCCTTCCTCCCATCTTTTGGCCTTGTCTATTTCCAATGTAAGCTGTTGAGGGCAGGGCCCATCTCTGACGTGCGTTTGTCCAATATCCAGCACAAGAGTCCCAGTCTCAACTGGGCTCTGCAGGCATCCCCCAAATATCAGTAAGAGTCTGGCCTGTTGCTGTAACCATTCTGTGACCCTCTTTCCCCCCCCCCAAAGCCTACAGAACCTCAGAATCCTTTGAGCCCAGAAACTCCATTTCCTTGGCTCACTCTGGACGTTCATCAACATGTTTATAGGCTAACAAGTGACCTTCCCGCCTCTACATTTGAGTCCGTTGCCCTGTAAGCTCACTCACCATGGGAGCTGCGTACCTGCCCTTTTATTTTTAAGCACAGGGGCTTGCATTTGTAACTCGTTCTCTTCACTGGGGTCTTGATAACCCCCCCGTTCCAAATGTAGCGCATGCCTTACCTTGAGATCTCTCTGTTGGACTGCACGACACATTCGGTACATACAGTGTCACAGTAGCCGTGTCGGCCCCAGGGTCTGAGAGAAACAAGGTGGGTGAGGTAACGTCTTTTATTGGACCAACTTCTGTTGGTGAGAGAGAAACTTTCAAGCCACACAGAGCTCCTCTTCAGGTCTGTGTGGCTCAAAAGCTTGTCTCTCTCTCCCCAACAGAAGTTGGTCCAATAAAAGATATTCCCCCTCCTTGCCAGTCACTAGACAGGGTCCAAATGCAACCAACCTCTCTAAATTCAGTACAAGCTTTAACATAGCATCATTGGGAAGACAGAGAGTGGAGTTCAGAGGTAAAGTGCCTCACATTTACTGTTTATGCTTATTTGACAACCAAGGGCCCAGAGTACTTTGCAAGCCATGTAGAACACTAAAGAAAGGCAGCCACCTCTGGGGTGGAAGGCAACAGCATTTGGAAAACAGGGGACCTGGATGCAAGTGACTATCGATCGTGAAGAGAAGCTCAGGGGATGCACGTGGGGGGGGGGGGGGGTTGCTTGAGCAGAGGATGTTTTTCTGTCTCTCTCCAGAAAGACCAGCCCAGTACATTGCAGCTTGACTCTGTTTACTCACAGCATCAAGGCAGAATATGCTGCTTCAGTCTGATGCTACACATGGTCTAAGGGAGACCGTGTAACTCCATACTGACACTTCCCAGAATACACCCTGGAGGAAATGGCTGCAAGCCTGGAGGGCTGGGCAAAGAGGCATAGCACAGGGCTGGACCCTTGCTCTGCAGGGTTGGGAGCATCCTCCTCTTGAAGTCAGGTCATTCAGTGGACTCCTTCCCTGAAGGGTAAGGGATCTCTTGCAGGCCAGGAGGCAACACAAGACAGCTAGATTGCACCATGGAAATCAATGGGAGCTGTTAGTGCTCAGAACTTCTGAATGTGCCTAAACTTATGTTACAGAGCCACAAGGTCTTTTAAACAGTCCTTGGGATGAGCCCCTACTGTGTGGCAGACACCCCCCAAGGGGTCTCTACACATCCTTACGGGCAGGCCACCAGGACTCCTTCACACCATAGGCTCTGCCCAGCAAGTCCAAGTGGATGGTCTCTAACCAGGAGTCCTTTATGCTCTTCGGGGAGCAATGCACCCCAGCACGGATTTGCAGGGACACCAGGGAACCTTTTCAAAGAGGGAGGGTTTGTTAGTCAGCTGGGACACAGCATTAGGAAGTCCTAAGGTCAGCACGGAGAAATGCAACTTAAGACAGAGTCCAACCTGGCCAAGCCAATGCAATCAGCCGGCCAAGCTGCTATGGATTCCTGTCAGTGTCAGTCCCAGGAGAGAGCTCTGTCTCTCCAAAGGGCCATCTTTACTCCAGGCATCTGACACCCGCTTTATTATTAAGCTGGGGCCTTTGCTCTGCTTCCCAGCCAAGAGAGGGTGTGGGGGGGGGAGGGAGATCTCCTTCTTGGCTGCTAGGTGGGAGTGCCCTGGCCCTTGGGGTTTTTCATAGATTCATAGATATTTAGGTTAGAAGGGACCATTATGATCATCTAGTCTGACCTCCTGCACAACGCAGGCCACAGAATTTCACCCACCACTCCTACAAAAAAAACCCTCACACCTCTATCTGTGCTATTGAAGTCCTCAAATCGTAGTTTAAAGACTTCAAGGAGCAGAGAATCCTCCAGCAAGTGACCCGTGCCCCATGCTACAGAGGAAGGCGAAAAACCTCCAGTGCCTCTTCCAATCTGCCCTGGAGGAAAATTCCTTCCCGACCCCAAATATGGCGATCAGCTGAACCCTGAGCATATGGGCAAGATTCATCAGCCAGATACTACAGCAGGGGTTCCTGCTGTCTTCTTGGATTCTCCATTGATATGGATCAGTTTGAGCACGTTCCCTAACTACCCCAGACCAGACAGTAACACAAACTCCTCAAGCCTCCCAGTTCTGCCCCAAGAGCAGATTTAATCCCTTTTCCACCCCCTTGGGTAGCAATGCAAAGTAGAGAGGGAAACTGAGGCACGAAAAATATTACAAACCATTCCCACGTTGTTACACCTCAGGCGCTCCAACTGGGACGTTCGGACCTTGGATTGCAAGCGCTTCAGAGAGGATTTTACCCTGTCTGTCACCAGAGCCACATGCTCACATAAAGGTGCGACGGGAAGAACAGCCTGCAAACCAGACACTGCTCTGTCCAGCCCACCAACCACCAGGCCTGCAGTCCTGAAGCCAACAGAGTTGCAGGGCTTGACATGTCACTTGTGCCTTCCAGCAATTGGACTAGGCACAAGCGAAAACCCCTTTTATTCCAAGAATCCTGGCCGGGGACCATTTCTACAGGGTCAGTTGTCAGCCCTAGGAGCAAGTGCTACTTCCTTAGAGAGGATTGTAAGGACATGGGCCAGCGCACAGCTCTGCCGCTGTAGCATTTCAAGGGTAGACAAGCCCTCCATCCGCAGGGGAGGAGCGGTTTCGCTATTGCTGGCTACAGAGCTAGAGCCAGCCCACAGAGCAGCCAGATTTAACCTTGGCCACTTGATCCTTGTTTAGAGAGGACTTCAACAAAAAGAGGGCAGTGAAGGAGAATGGAATGGAATTAAAGACAGGGACGATTGAGGCTCTTGGGGCCAGGGGTGTGGAATATTTCCCCTCACGGAAATATTCCCTTGGGGTCAGAACATTCCAGAAGGAAAGAAACCCCCACTGCCTGAATCACAGAGAGACACGAGAGTCCCTTGAAAATACACCACAGGCTTGTGCCCCCAGGCAGCCTGGAGTTACAGGAAACCTCCCCAGCGAACGCCAAAAGCCGGGCTCCTCCATGAAGTTCCCAGCCCCTTCTATCCTCCTCCACTGCCCCACGATGCCCCACTGCCACCCACAGGCTTCCAGCCCGGAGGCAGAATCGAGAACAGTGTCAACGGGGCTCCTCAGAGCCAGCCCAGCCCCATCTCCCCCAGTCCGTAAACAAAACCACCCCTACCTGCTGCCCTCGCATGGGCCAGAGGGAGGATCCCGCCACCCGCTTTGCCCTCAGAGCTCCTGTTAGCTGGGCCAGTTCTCTCCCCCAACTGCCTTTCCCCTCGCTGATTGCACGGGACGCCCCACCTGCACTCAGCCCCATCCTACGCGGGCCTGGGTTGCTGAGCAATGCTCCCAGCTGCTGCCAGTTCCATAATCAGGGGCCCCGGCTTTAACCCTCTCCTTGCCAGTCACTAGACAGGGTCCAAATGCAACCAACCCCCACTGTCATGTGGCTCTCTCTCCCTCTGGCGGCTACACCACCGATAGGGTTTATGTGTCTACTACTCTCTGCAAGTTAATGGCCCCGGGCACTTAAGTTAGGCACCTAATTCCCACTGAAAGTCACAGGGATTTAGGCACCCAACTCACTTAGGCACTTTTGAAAGTCCCACTACACGCCCCTATACCTTTGTAAAGCTGGACTTTGGTCCTTTAGCTCAGGTGGTTGAGACTTTTTAGTGCCAAAGATCCTGGTTTCAGTCCCCACAGATGCCCCAGCAAGGGGCCGAGATGCCAGACAATTTGAGAAAACATCTTTTGTGTGTGGACACAAGGCCGGTCATCACAAAAAAATTCAGGTTAATCAGAACCAACCTCCCAGCCTAGACAAGCCCTTAGCCACAAACCCACACTTCAGAGGAACATGTGAGGGTCCCCACAATGGATAATTAGGGAATAACCAGCCCCTTGGGGGTATTTCTTCCTAACCCCTCAGTTCAGGGCTCCCTTATTCCCTGAAGCAGGAGGATGTATATCCCTACTTTTTACGCTGCCTGACATACCACAATGGTCTTCTCTGTGTAAATGCCTAATCCTTTTTTGAACCCTACTAAGCCTTGACATCAATATTGTTATCTAGTAGCGGGGAGTTCCACATGCATTATGTAAACAAGTACATATGATTGCATCTGTTTCAAATGCGTTGCCTTTCAGTTTGAGTGTCCTCTCTTGCGATGAGACAAGGGAAATAGGAACACCCCAATCCACCTTCTCTATCTTATTCATTATTCAGTGTATCGCCATCGTGTCTCTTCCTCTTTGTCTCCTCTCTGTACTAAACAGCCCCTGTCTTTCCAATTGCTCCCACATGGAAGTCTTTGTGGCTTTCTAACCAGTTACTCAGTTTGAGCTGGGTGACTCGGTAAACACAGGGTGAAATTCTCTGTTGGTGTAACTCTTCTGAAGCCAAAGACATTACACCAGCAGAGAATTTGGCTCACCGTTTCTGGTTATATTTCCTTCCCTCCAGCCAGTAATCTGCAAGCTGAGAAGAGACGTTTACACTGTCATATTCCAGAACTCCAGTTTCCTATAGAGTTTTGCCTGATATTCTAAGTAGGCTGCTGGGTGTTCTAATTAGCCACAATGTTTATCACCTGCTGCATCAGACACGGTTCCAAGAAGTTCTTTGCATCCAGGGTGCGGCTCCCAAACAAAGATTCAATGCAGGCCCAAATAGCCCAATCCAAATTTTCACCTCAGCCCCTTCTTAATAACTGCGTCACCCTGTTTTCTCTCTGCTATGCAGCCCCCTGCCAGCACTAGATAGGCTAGGGAAGAGATCTGCAGCCCAAGCATCAAAATTAGTTTATGCATGGGGTAAATAAGATGCATGCGACATTCGAACAGCTGGATGTTCATGAAGGAACTGGCTCTTTAAACAATCTCCAGCAGGTCTGATTCTCCTGGCACTGGTGAAATTTCATTGACTTCAGTGGAATTGCTCCAGATTTGCACCAGTGTCAGTCAGAGGAGAGTCAGCTAATGCTCAAGCAGGGGGCTGGCTTGTGGTTTCAAGTCCTGAGTCCCCCACTGATTTAACCAGGTGTTGGGCAAGTTGCTTAGAGCCAGAATCTGCCCACAATTATACAGCAGTAGGGGAGGCCTTGACAAGCATTCTCCCCTTCTTGCATGGCACTTGTAAAGGGAGAGCACAGACTGCTCGCAAGCTACTCCCTGAAGGTGCACAGCAGGGCCCATGGAGAGGGGAGGAGCGTGTGGCTGTGGTTCTGACCTTCTGCACCCGTGTCCTGCTCCTGTTTAGTTACCTCTGCAATGGGGATAGCAATAGTTACCTAGCTCAGAGGGTTTGCAACATGCTCAAGTGCTTTGAGATCCTTAGGCAGATAGAAGACCATATTTTTATCTCTGGCTGTATCAGCACTGCAGGGTTTTTTGCCCTGCCCCCACTCATTTTAGCTACTCTGCATTTAGGGCTTGATCTTCGTGCCCTATCAATTGAAAAATCCCCACTGATCTTATTGGAATCATAGAAATGTAGGGCTGGAAGGGAACTCAAGAAGTCATCAAGTCCAGCCCTCTGTGCTGAGGTAGGGCCACATAAATCTAGACCATCCCTGACAGGTGTTTGTCCAGCCTGTTCTTCAAAACCTCCCGTGATGGGGATGCCACAATCTCCCTTGGAAGCTAGTCCAGAGCTCAGCTACGCTTCGAGTTAGATAATTTTTCCTAATTGGAAAAACTGGAGCAGGATCAAGCCTTAACTCATTTGAAAGAGAATCTGGGAGAGAGGCCAAAGCGTGAATTTTAAATAGTTCCCGTAGATTCATAGCTTTCAAGTCCAGATGGGAATGTTACGATCAACAAGCCACCAAGAAAAGCAGGGCAGTTGAGAAATTGGCTGTAAAGGCTCAATAACTCATTATCCATCACTTGGGATGGGATTCCAATGGGAGTTAGGCACCTAAATACCTTTGTGAATACCCCCCTTAACCTCTCAAGCCCTGTTATATGCCAGGTGGTGGATTTTCTCAGTATCTTGCTTTTAATATCGATTGTATTTGCAGAGGCTTACTTACTTTCTCTTTGGTATTAGCCCTGGTACCGTCAGGAACATATTTACCTGCACTTGCTGGGGCAGTCTAAAGTAAACAGATGAGTGGCTAGCTGCTGTATTACACGTGGGCGTTATTATTGTGCGTTGTTCACCAATTCAGGAGGAAGGAAACATGAGCTCTATTCAAGGGATTTTAGGAATATTAGCAATGGGTTTCCTTTCCTTTCTGAGAAATTTGCCATAGATCTTCAGGTCAGAAGGGACTGTTATGATCATCAGATAGGAAGAGATGCCTAGCAGATAAAGCACTGGATAGCGCACAGGAGCCTTGGGTTCTGTTTCCCAGCTCTGCCACTGGGCTGCTGCATGACCTTGGGCAAGTCATTTCACCTTTCTGTGCCTCAGTTTCTCCCTGGTATTCCAGGGATAGTGCTACTTACCTCCTTTGTAAAGTGCTATGAGATCGATTGATGCAAAAAGCACCGTATAAGGACTAGGTATCTGATCTGACGTGCTACAGTACACAGGCCAGATAATTTTTGCCCAGCAACTCCTGCATGGAGCCCAGGAACTTGTGGTTGAACGAGAGTGTGTCTTCTAGCAAGACATCAGCGTCTGATGTAAAGGCTGCAACGGATGGAGAATCCACCACATCCCTCGTGGAAGCTGTTCCAACGGTTAATTACCCTCCCCTGTTAAAAACGTGAAGCTCATTTCCAGTTTGAGCCTTGGTAACTTTAAAGTAATTTAGCAAAGAAAATGTAACAAGTGGATGGCCGAGCAAATCTTAGCAGGCTCTTTTGGCATGATTTAGTCAGCAAAGTCAGACACGTTTTGTGGCACTGGGATGTGAGGGAGGGTGGGTTAAATCACAGGTGAGTGTTGGAATGGGGAAGGAGCTCGGCTGTTCTCAGTGGTAGCAGATGACAGAATGAGGAGCAATGGTCTCAAGTTGCAGTGGGGGAGGTCTAGGTTGGATATTAGGAAACACTATTTCACTAGGAGGGTGGTGAAGCACTGGGATGGATTACTTAGGGAGGTGGTGGAATCTCCATCCTTAGAGGTTTTTAAGGCTTGGCTTGACAAAGCCCTGGCTGGGATGATTTAGTTGGGGTTGGTCCTGCTTTGAGCAGGGGGTTGGACTAGATACCTCCTGAGGTCTCTTCCAACCCTGATATTCTATGATGCGGAGGTCCTCTGCCCTGCTCTGAGCTCAGTTACACTTGTCTGATACAGTAACAAACTCTTCCAGGGGGTCGCCACCAATCCTGACCCTGGGCTGCGCTGTTAACAGCTGCCTTTTTGGATGTTGGTGGGCGTGAGTAAATCCATGTATTCATGTCTGACGAGCGATGACATCGTAGCAGAATTTCACGGTCCGCTGCCAACCTCGAGCGGTCAGCCGCTGACCTTCCAGTGACCTGCCAACACCAATCTCGTGCACGGCGCCTGCGTAACTCGCTTGATGTCAATGGAATTCCACCAGGGATGAAATCTAGCTGTCATTGTGACAGGGGTTATATACTCTGACACAGCGACGCACGACCGTTCTTTATAGCTTAGAAAACTGGGCCACTTTGTAACTTTGGCAGGTGGGCAAATACCAAATGCAGCCCTGCTTGTTTCTGCTTAGGGCTGGACTAGTTATGATGAGGAGCCCCCCACACACACACCACGTCCTGCAGATGCCTGCAATTTCCAGGGATGTCTCACTAAGGGTTTTTTTTTTTTTTTTTTTTGCACTGAAAGCAAAAAAGTGTTTTTTACACCGAGGTAGCTATCTTGATGTGAAACCATAGTGGAGACAAGACACAGGTTGTTTTTTTTCTTGCTGGTTCTAGCTGGTGTCAACCTTATAACTCCACACCTGGATTTGAAAACACACCTCTTTTTGCAGCGGAGACGTGTCTGTCACAGCTCGAGGTACTTGGGCTGCAGATCTCTTCCCTAGCCTGTCTCGTGAAGAGCAAACATTTCACTTCCAGTTGAACGTGAAAGGTTCCCCTCCCGCAAAACGCGGCCCCGATGGTATACGCTGACTGACGATGAGAAGTGATGCGATTGTCACTCTCATACAGAGGACTTGCTGCAGTGGAAGAAACCAATGGTCCATGAAGACCAGGGTCCGGTCTATAGCAGTGGCTAGGAACGACAGCTTCAAAGGAAGTTGAGGAACGACCATCGACCACAGTGCCCCTAGCCGCCCACTACAACCACCTGGGAAGCTTTATCATGACAGCTGCGGGCACTAGCCAAGTCTTGAAAACTCCAGTTGACGCCAGACTCATTTAAATACATGGCAATGGAAACATTCTTCCTCTTCTTACTATGAGCAGTGCTGAAGCAACGGCACATAGAAAAGCGAACCTGGCTTCCCGGCAGGGTTGCATGAAGAGTTTGGCAACCACTAGGAAAGAGATTTTGCACGAATACCAACAGGTTGCTGCATTGTGTTGCTAAGTACATTTATGGCAGTGCAGGCCCTCCCTCTAGTGGTCAAACGAATATCTAATTTTTGTCTGTTTTGTTTTTGACCCACCGTTTTTCCAGGGTGATCAGTACTTAATTTGTGTCAGGGCTGATCCCCAGCACCTCTGGGCCTGGCAGTTCAGAGCCCCGGCACCTCTAGGCTTGCTGCGTCCATTATGAATGTAAAAATATTGCTTGAGCACCAGCACCTCTTTCATTACAAATTAAGCACTGAGCGTGATGGCTTGAAGTACCGGAGGTCAGCAGAAAAGGACCCTACTCTGACTTACAGTGGGGTTTTACAGAGTAACTTTTGATTTACACCAGGTTCTAGAGGACAGAATTCTGTTTGAGTTCTTGTTTTCTTTTTATGTATTTGGGGGAGAGGGAAGGAGTGGGCATGTCCCCATTATTTTTTTTTTTTAAACAAAAGCTGGGTTAAAAACACTTAAACAAATGCAAGAGAAAGGTCAAACTAGAAAAAAAGGTCTGTTAGAGAAAGAAAAATAGCTGCAGAAAGTTAAATAATAATAAATGCCTAGCTCTTATATAGCATTTTCACGCATAGATCTTCAACCACTTTACAAAGGAGGTCAGTATCATTATCCCCATTTTACAGATGGAAAAACAGACACAGAAAGGGGAACGTGTCTTGCTCAAGGTCACCCATCAGGCCAAGGGTAGAGGTGGGAATAGAACCAAGAGCTCCTGTGTCCCACCCCAGAGCTCCACACTGCTCCGTAACAAGAAATTGCCCATTGGCCATGATTCACTGTGGCTTGACTGTCAGATACAACGAGTACCTAGCACTTCCATTGCAGCCACCGAGAGCTACGGGTGATCAACCCTTTTGAAAAAAAATCACATCACCGGTCTACTCCGCTTTTGTCCTGGAATAGCTGTGCGGGTTGCAGGTTGTGTGTGTGTTTCTACCTTAATAGCAGGCTAGATTATTCCCCTTCCTGTACAAGAATAAGCAAGGCCAGTATAAACACCGGTATGCTGGTAGATCTGCATCCACACGAAGGGCAAGTTGACACTTAAAACGCAGCAGTACCAATGCAACTGGAGCACTTAAGTGAAGACACTTAACCCACGTCCCCAAGAGGCAGTCGCTATATCGATGGGAGAAGCTCTTCCGTTGACACGGAGGTGAAGGTCGGTGTAACTAGATCGCTCAGGGATGTGGATTTTTCACACCCCTGAGCAACACAGGTACACCGACATAGATCTGGAGCGTCAGCCTGGCTTACGGGACTTTACTGTCCCGGTATCGTTCCCTGCTTTCACTGTAGTAGTATAGTTAACACGTACATCCTGTGTATTCAGACACACTCTCAGGTCTTATTCTCTCTTTCCCTTCAAGCGTGGCTCTTTGGCCCCAAATGAACATTAATTAGGTCTTGTTGAACCTGGCAATTTAAAAGGCCAGCCCTTTTCCGTTTCCTTCCAGGCCAAACTAGGCTAGGCCCAGCAAAGCTCAACACTGCAGACTTCAAGGCAATGACAGGTCAGACGAAATGGCTCCCAAGAGGGGTACAAGACCATGCTCCTCATTTTACTAAGTCCCTGCAGAGGGCTGCATGCTTGGGTTGACGTCAGGAATGGTGGATTCTATCCCTTGCTCTGCCCATGGCACGCTGGGTGACTAAGGGCATGGTGCACACCAGCGGGGTCTCTGGTTCCCCATCGATAAAACAGCCAAGAACAACGCACACCTGCATTTCAGGGGATTGCAATGTTCAACTAAAGGGGATGTGCAAGGAAAGAAAGTTGGATCTGGGCCTTTTGGGGCTTGGCTATGACACATATAAGCCTGAATAGTGCTCATTCTGGGAGCTTTTAAAGGGTTTTTCTTTGCTGCTTATTTTTTCCTCCTTAGATATAGCCGGAATATCAGGTCTTCACTTGCCGCATTTTGTTGGAGGACTTTTGGCATTACTCAAAGAAACTGGCCGTTTCTTAGCCCTTAAATGATGGGGAAGGGCCCTTAACCCTAAAATCCCTTCTCTAAAGCACTCTTCATAAAAGCGTAAACACTCTGAACAAGACCACTGCCATTTTCAGATCATCTGATTTCACTTCGCCGCTATTGCGGATGTCAAACGTATTGTATTACCCGATAGCACCAGAGGCCCCAGTCAAGATCAGGGCCCATTGTGCTGGGCCTTAATTAAGGTTCTGTCCACGTGGATCTCTTTGCGAGATGAGATTAAGACGTTCTGAAATTATTTGAAAAGAACCACACAAGCCCAACCAGATAAAGTTGTGCCTTGGGGAACAATTTTTATTTGTCAGAATAATCATCATGCCATGGGGAAGCCGGAAGTACAATACCATACTAAGAAAAACGGTATGAAAAGTACAAAAATAAGGAATCCTATGTACGGCAGTAAATTACTAAAAATAAATATTGTAAACACAAAAACAACAGAACAGCTGAAATCTACAGTCAATCATTTCTGCTAATAGCTGAACGATCTTTGGCTTTAAATCAAATCTCCTCCTGCCCCTTAAGGAGCCCATTCCGAAGACCTCGTTAAGATGCACTTTTCTTTGTTCTAGGCCAATAAAGAGAGTCCAGACTGTCTCTGGACTAGCTCACATTTTACAGGAAGTCTGTGAAATAACCTCTCTCTATCTGAAATATACTAGGAGTACTTGTGGCAGCTTAGAGACTAACCAATTTATTTGAGCATAAGCTTTCGTGAGCTACAGCTCACTTCATCGGATGCATACTGTGGAAAATACAGAAGATGTTTGTTTTTATACACACAAATCATGAAAAAATGGGTTTTTATCACTACAAAAGGTTTTCTCTCCCCCCACCCCACTCTCCTGCTGGTAATGGCCCACCTTGATTAACATACACATTGTAAGGAGAGTGATCACTTTAGATAAGCTATTACCAACAGGAGAGTGGGTTTGTTTGGGGGGTGGGGGGGAGAAAACCTGGATTTGTGCTGGAAATGGCCCACCTTGATTATCATACACATTGTAAGGAGAGTGATCACTTTAGATAAGCTATTACCAACAGGAGAGTGGGTTTGTTTTTGGGGGGGGAGGGGAGAAAACCTGGATTTGTGCTGGAAATGGCCCACCTTGATTATCATACACATTGTAAGGAGAGTGATCACTTTACATAAGCTATTACCAGCAGGAGAGTGGGGTGGGGGGAGAGAAAACCTTTTGTAGTGATAAACACCCATTTTTTCATGATTTGTGTGTATAAAAACAAACATCTTCTGTATTTTCCACAGTACACATCCGATGAAGTGAGCTGCAGCTCACGAAAGCTTATGCTCAAATAAATTGGTTAGTCTCTAAGGTGCCACAAGTACTCCTTTTCTTTTTGCGAATACAGACTAACACAGCTGTTACTCTGAAACCTGAAATATACTATGAATCTTGCAACACAAGGTCACCTCCAGAAAGTAATGCTCCATCTTTAATGACGGCTTTAAAGCAATAAGGAATAATAATTCTTATCTCTTTCATAGCATTCTCCTCCCGTAGATCTCAAAGTGCTTTGCACAAAGAATATGCATTATTATCCCCGTTTTACAGATGGGGAAACCGAGGCACAGAGATTTTTTTGATTTTTTTTTTAAAAAAGGCCCGAATTTTTAGTGGGACTGAACATCCACAAAGCCAGCTGAGTTCAATTGGGGTTGTGGAGGTATTCAATACCTCTGAGGAAAGCTTATGTAGAGAATCAGTGGCAGAGCCGGGACTAGAACCCAGGTTTTCTGAGTCCTATTATCCACTGGACTATGTTGCCTCTGAAATATTCTACTGCAATTTAGAGACTTATTAGATCGTGCGTGTTGCTTAAAGGCAGATTTCACTATAATTTGCACCTGGTCTAGCTCATTCTGCTCTGAGATCTGCATGTTAAGGTTCTTCCTACCATGCACAATATTGCATAGTTTGTCCAATAAAAATTCCACCCAAGGTAACAGCCAAGTGAATAATTTGTAAGGTAGAAAGAATGGTTCTCTCTCTCTTACCCCTGGCAGCTAACATCGGGGAGAAAAATAAGTGCCGGCTTGCTGAAAGATGAAACCCGCCTTTCTGGAGAAGAAATAAACCTTACATCAAAGAGAACAAAGAAAATGCATCTTAATGGGAACAAAAAATAAGCCATCCTGAAACGTGTGGCAACATTTTCTTAGTGGAGGAAAGACGGAGCAGCGTTGAGAATCAACGCCCGTCTACATGATCTGATCTTCCTTTCTCATTCTGACACACATTAATATAACACCCCATTGTAATTTCTGGTTTAGGAGTTACAATCCCGCTTTGTCACGTGTCTCGGTTCCATTTCACATAGGCCAACTTCTGAACCAAGAACAACGTCCCCCTGAAAAAGCTGCATTCACAACCTGCCATCAGCTATAAATTCTTAATATAGTTCTCCTAGCTCCTAAGCTGGAAGGAATGGTAAGACAGTAGCAGCTTTCTATGTAGGTGTACTGATGCTTTCTCTTTCGATACAGAAAGGTGCACAAACTGTACTCTTAAAGCGAACAGAGGAAATACTCCGCATAGACACAACTGAGCCATATGCCGAAGACATACATGGTCTGGAGATGATCTGCTGCAGTTTAATTCAAGTGTACCCAGTGCATCCCTAAGAAGCTGTACAAGGAGGTACAACAGGCAGATGGGTCCTGAACTATCCACCCCAGATCCAAATTGTGGGGAAGCTCGGAGACAGCCTTCGCAACTAGCCCATTGCTCTGTAACTGGGCAAACCAAAAACTCAGATGGGAATTCCCTCTGAACTTTGAGAAAGTTTGGATCTGGCTCTCACAACTTGGTAGCACAGAGATTTTAAAACAATACTTCCCACATGGAAAGGCTTTTCTTTTGCACTCAAGAGCGCCCACCTCTTTGCAGATCTCATTGAGCCTACGCTGGGGAGAAATCCCACCAGCCACATAAATACACACTTGTCAAGTCAAGAAAGCTCAAAGAGAGTCCTGGTAACTTATCCTGCTGCCATTATGCCTGTTCCTTTTGCAAGAGAACAGGCATTTGGTGCTGAGCACCACCTAAAACATGCCGAGAAGCCTTCCACTCCCAAAGTCAATGGGAATTGCGGGTGCTCAGCAATTCTGGATCTGACCCTCATCCAGAGAACTTAATGTAGCTTTCCTTGCTCACCCAATTAAGTGCCATTGACTCCAATGGGACTACTCACCAAGGCCCAGATCCAGCAAAAAACTAGCACCTGCTTAGCTCAAAGTGCATGAGTACTCCCATTGACATCATGAGATTGCTCCCATGCACTGAGTTCAGGGGGCACTTCAGGGCCGAGCACTGCAAAGCCCATTAAGAATCAGTGAAAGGACTCCCATTCACTTCAGTGGGCATTGGGATGGGCCCATAAGCAAGGGGTGAAGGACCATGCCCAGGGGCTGGTTCCATCTTGCAACCCCTTATTCATGCAAGTTGATCCACTCGCGTCAATGCAACTCCTCAGGTGAGAATTAAACCATTCGCACAGTCGTAACCCACTGTACTGCAAGGAAAGGGGGCAGCCAGCATTGCCAAGCCCCTGAATCAGCAGAGCACTTAAACATGCCCTTAACCTTAAGTCACATACCCAAGTGCTTTGCTGAACCAGACCCCGAATCAGCTACAAAAAGGGATTGCCTTGGCCCCCCTATGTCATTGATTGCAAAGAAAGCATCTATGTTAAAAGTGAACTCATTCACTACTGGTGAAATACAGTGTACAACCGCTGGATAATCCCTTGTCTTCAAGTTTATAAATATATCCCCAATTGTAACCCTCTCCACTGTACAGTAGATATAATCAAAGCAAAAAATGCCTTGATCAGTAGGCAAATACTAGTAATCCCAGTAAAAGAATCACACACAACTGCTTGGTGTTGGATGAGATGGTTTTCTGTTGTCTTTTTTTTTTTTTTTTTTTTTTTTTTTAAGATAATTTATTTAAATTCATCTAAAGTTTCTAAACTGGATGATTCTCTTACATTATTTCTGTACACATCAATTTTGATTTTTCCATTTCTTTTATACTGTAATCGTGTGGCTTATAAAAAAATATAAGTATTTAAAATGCCAAGAGACACCTGTGGCGTGCTTTAAAATGGTGCTATTGGAATGGACACCCTATATAGAGATTCTTTTGGTAAAGAAGTTACCCCAAGCAGTATAAAAATATACAAAAAAAAACAAAAAAAAAAATACACACAATTCTATATCCCTCCAAACGGACGGTCAGTTTGAGGTTTTTATGTGTATATCACCAGATGTGTGTTACCTCGTGTTAAATATTTACAAAAAAGTTTATGCAATTCCTCACCCACCCTCGCACAATTGTGTGTGTGAATTTGCTGGTTTTGGAAACAAGAAATTGGAGAATTGAGTTTGTCTGCACAGGTTTCTGTTGGCAAAATTATTAACTCTTTATCAGAAAAGGCAAAGTGGTGGGGAGAGTTCTGCTCCACACAGCAAGCCTGCTGTTAGCTTTGGGGATGCCAATTTGGAAAACCAGAAGGATTTTGAAATTTTGGGTGACAAAATTACCTTTATTTCTTTGCCACTAGTGACCCAAGCTCCTGCACCCCCACACACGTGTTTAACTTTAAGCAGGTTAGTGCAGCCATCAACGGCAGTCAGTTACTCACATGCTTCAAGCAAAACACCATGCGTGTTTGCAGGACTGGAACTGAATCTTGTAAGAAATTCCGGCCTGATTCCCAACTTGTGTTGAAGTCAATGGTAAAACTCCAGTTGCTTTCAGTGGGAGCTGGAGGCGAAGAATAACATATTTGCAGAATAAAATGTTTAACCCTTTAGATTAGAAACAGCTAGAGCCTAATCCTGGTTTATTCCAGTGAGTAAACCAAGGACCTGCTCCTGCACTGCTAAAGTCAAGGGGAATTTTGTCACTGACTTCAGTGTAAGCAGAATTAGGACCGTGCTTGCCTCAATGGGGGCTTGCTCCCATGAGCAATGATTACTCATGAGTCAGAACTAGCAGGATCAGACTCTGAACTAACTAATTAATTTGTTCCCTGGCTGCTGCTATTTCTTTTAGTGCACTGAATACATGGCCTTCATACTTCCATTTCCCCTGATAATACAAGACCTGAAATGACTGCACCCCTCCCGTACATCAGTCCTCAGAAATTTCAGTCCTTCCACCCTGCTACCCAGACAGTTATTTTAAATAATAATAAAAGAGCATTCTGCACTAGTCTCTCAAACCACATTAAAACTAGTCCATAACAATCCCCCGTTCGTGACTATATACATAAAAGACGTAAGATCTCTCGAAACATAAATACAGTGCATAAATCCAGACGTGACCTATGGGGTTTTTACGAATAAAGATACGGAGCTAGTTCACAGACAAAAATAAAACCAAACTCACCACATCAATTGAGGGCACAGTGTTTGAACGGTTGTGGAAGAGAAACGGTTCATTTCAGCAATGTTTTTTTTCTATGCACGCATGCGCCAGTAGGGGCCGCCAATGGCTGCACTGGCCAACTACTATATTAAAAGGAGAGAAGCTGGGAAATGGGACTACACCCTGAGTCCCCAAGTATTTCCAGGCACATGCTCTGCTGGTCGAATTAAAGAAACACCTTTAACTTGATCCAGCAGGTACTTTAATATTACTCATCACTCCGTACGGACACTTTGTATCCTTCGGCGCAGATTCAAACGCACTGGTTTAAACGCTGCGCCCTGTGCTTTTAAGAGCATTACCATGACTTTCATGGAAATAACACAGCCTTGATCAGGGTAAAAGACTAGTGGAGGTCTTTAACCCAATCTTAAACGAGGTTTTGCTTTCTAGTGTGCTGATGTTAAGACTTGGACATATACAAATAGGTATTGTTTACTACCAAAGTGACAATGCAGTGTCTTAATTGCTCCGGCATTATCCTTCTACTGCTAAAGAACAAACGCCATTGCGGCTGGGGAGGGAGGTTTAGTATTTTAAATAGGCTGCGGTGAAACAAAGAGGGCTTTGACTGGAAAAGTAGCTACATGCCCCGATGACACTTTTAGCTTTACTTGATAGGTAGTTTTATGGCACGCAATAGAACTCCTAAGAAAATAACTTCGAACACACGGCATCTCCGGTCTCAGTGGTGGTATCTCGATAGAACAAGCAAAGCGAAGAGTCTTAGGAGCTTGAGGAGCAGGAGAAGGAGTGCGTGTTGGAGGGTGGGAAGGGGGCCGCTGGTTTGCTCTGTTAAATCCAAGCCTTCCGAAAGACCCCTCTTATCGCTGCCCGGCCTCCCGGATCCGGCACGCCACCGCCGTGATGAGTGCCGCCCCCTTGCCGCTGCCATCTTCTGATTGGAGGAAGGTCACTTCGCACTTCGGGGTCAGCTGCCTCACCGTTTCGTGCATGACTGAGGAGAAGCTGCAGCGGGTGGAGGAGGACAGGAATGAGTATATCTATCTCTGATGCTCCCCATCTCGACCCTAGGGTTTGGCCTCAGTTCATTTTAATCTTGGCTAAGAGGATGGTCAGAAGAACAAAGAGTTTCCCCCCAGCACTCCCACAATGACCATCTGGATGCACCATCTGTGGGGATTGAACCTGAGCCCTCTGCATCTAACCGCATGGTCTCTACTGCTTGAGCTAAAGGAGTAAGGCACCCATAAACCTCTCTAGGTGGGCCAGCCAATTGATAGAAACAGAGGCCCACTCTGTATTGAGGTGGGTTACATTAGGCACCATCCAACAGTACAAACCTGGACCTGAGCAGTCAGGCTGTGGACTAGGGAGATGCTCTGGGACGCGGTGAGGAACAACACCTCCCAGTCCAGCAGAGAGCCATTTCATGCCACTAGTACAGCCCCAGGGCTATAGCAGTTGGTCCCTGCTCTTTGTGAATGAGAACAACCTCGCGGGTCCATATAGCAGCAGTTCCACTGACCTCCACGCCCCTTCTACCACTTCCCCTGGGTTGGTAGCTGAGGAGGCAGGGTTCAGCTCAGTGAGTCTCCAGCATGATGGACCCAAGGGGGTAAAGCGGCTTTCGTCCCTGACTTTCGAAAAGCTGAACTGCCCAAAATGGCATCCTCAAAGCTGGTCTAGCCCATAATGCACTGCACAAGCCATCCCGGGGCAGAGGGAAGAATGCTTCTTGAGCCCTGCACTGACTCAATTAGCAGTGAAAATGCAGACACAGCAACACGGCTATTCACAAACGAATGGCAGTCATGGACATTCAAGACCAGCTGGATACAGTCTTTAAAGCATGTCTCCTGGTCTCTAAAGTATGTCTCCAAGCCCTTTCCTAAGTGACCAAGACAAGGGTGCTTCCACCCCTTCCCTGCAGAACATATTCCATCATCTAATGGATCAGAACTCCTTCCCCCCCCCCCCCTTTGGCCTATTAATTTCATCCCACTGTTTTAGGGCTGGTTGAGAAATGGTCACAGATTTTTGGCAAAAGATTTAGAAACAAAAATCTCAGTTTTGCATGGACTTTTACAATTTTTTCATCTCAATAAAATAATTTGTTTCGACACAAATTTTTCCCCTTTCATTTGCCCCTTTTTCAGTCCCTTGGGAAAGAGAAAGGGGGGAAAACCAATACCCCAAAAGTGAACATTTTTTTCAACGTGAAACAAATGTTTGGTTTCCATGGGGGGAAAAAAAAATACCGAACGATATGAATATTTTTGGATTATCCAAAAAAAAGGTGGATGAAAAGTTTTCAACCAGCCCTCGTTCTTATGTCTGCCATTGTAGCCTGCTTGTGACTGTTGTATCGGGCTGCTAACGTCCCCTTGGAACAATCTCCGACCTCCGGGGACTCTCACACAGGGTAACTTACTGAGGATGCAGTTTGTAGAGTGTCCCGTCCACACCAACTGTGACCTTAAGGAAGTCCAGCTTGCGGTTCTCCCGGATTTTATCCACCACAGCTGCCATGCCAGCACCACAGAGCTGAGCAGCGCGCCGAGCTACCACGGTGCACACCTCCTTCACAATGATGCTGTCATCACACGTGCTCTCCAGGCCCAGGTGCTGGAGGATGGAGCGGACCTGGAGCAGAGCAAGGCAATCGCTGGAGGAAGGCAGACAGGGCAGGATAGAGGCATTAGAAACTTAAAGAAAGCCAGCTGTCAACATCAGAATGCAGGGACAGTCTGAACTCAGGATGCCTTTGGAAGTATAATTCTAATCTAAAGAATGACCTCAATTCATTCCTTCTCGTGCAGCATGACCTGTCATAAAAGCTTCTGCGGGCCAGGTTCTGCCTTTGGTGCAGCCCCACCGCTTGCCCTGGGCGTAAGTGATCGGAACTCGGCAAAGAATCCTGTTGATGATGCACAAGGAAGAAGAGATTTTCCAACTCGCTCTCCTGCAGCTGAGCTGGCTCCGAGGGGCTAAGAGAGTGAAAAGCAACAAGGTCTAGATTTTTAAAGCCTGACGCTTAACAATCTGTCCCACCTTGTGTTTAGCTTGGACACTCTGGTTACCACCTCTGGTTACTAGACGCTGGAGGGTAGGGATAGGATACAGAGGGACCTAGACAAATTAGGGGATTGGGCAAAAGAAATCTGATGAGGTTCAACAAGGACAAGTGCAGAGTCCTGCACTTAGGACGGAAGAATCCCATGCACCGCTACAGACTAGGGACCGAGTGGCTAGGCAGCAGTTCTGCAGAAAAGGACCTATGGGTTACAGTGGATGAGAAGCTGGATATGAGTCAACAGTGTGCCCTTGTTGCCAAGAAGGATAACGGCATTTTGGGCTGTATAAGTAGAGGCATTGCCAGTGTTGGATCATATTAGAGAAGTTCTGTATTAAAATCACAAATGAGTTTGATTCCCCGTAGTTTAAATTCCAGGGTATTACTAATTAAGAGGTCTCTTGGTTTTTGGTACTGTTTCTCTCCCTCTATGTGTGAAACTTGCAAGCTGATAACTGTGTTAGTACATTCTAAGACAGAGTCTGTTCTCAAAGCAATTCTTTGTAACAACAGAAACAGCACCCAGAGACTCCCCGCCCTTTTATTGTATTCATCTTGCTTTGTTAACAATTGTGATTAAAATAGAGATAGAGGATGTATGTGGATGGATGCTTGGTGTGGATAATAACTGAATGATCAGGGAGGTGCCAGCCTAAGAATCCAGTGTCCATCGGCTGAAGAAGGTGTCAAGTGGAAACAATCAGAGGGCCCCCCCGGAGGGCAGACTGGAATCCACCCAACAGCCTCAAGAATGGGAGAACCAAAGAACAAGATAACATCTAGCAGCACGGAGCCGTCAGGAATGTGCTATCTGCTGACTGATTCAGCAACAGCATGATGAAGCAATTCCCATAGGTTGGCATAGGAAGAAATTCCTATAAAAATGGACTCTAGAAAGTGAGAACTTTGGGGTCTGATTCTGCAAACCAACTTCCAGGAGCATCAGATGAGCATCTGACAAGGCCCTGCTCCCTCCTCATGTCCAGGCCACCTGGCCAGTGGCTTAGCATGAGGAACTCTAAGGCTGGTAACTATGATAACAACCTTGCAGAACATGTGTGTGTGTATTTGTATGAATGTGTGAATAAATATGAAATTGAATGGAATGTTATAGCTATAACTAACTGCTTACTAGGATTCTTTCTGTATTCACAATAAATGTGGCATTTTGCCTTTTCCCCTTTAAGATCCTGCTGGTTTTTATTTTATTGGTATAACACCAGCAGATCGAGGGACGTGATCGTTCCCCTCTATTCGACATCGGTGAGGCCTCATCTGAAGTACTGTGTCCAGTTTTGGGCCCCACACTACAAGAAGGATGTGAAAAAATTGGAAAGCGTCCAGCGGAGGGCAACAAAAATGATGCGGGGACTGGAACACATGACTTATGAGGAGAGGCTGAGGGAACTGGGATTGTTTAGTCTGCGGAAGAGAAGAATGAGGGGGGATTTGATAGCTGCTTTCAACTACCTGAAAGGGGGTTCCAAAGAGGACGGATCTAGACTATTCTCAGTGGTAGCAGATGACAGAACAAGGAGTAATGGTCTCAAGTTACAGTGTGGGAAGTTTAGGTTGGATATTAGGAAAAACTTTTTCACTAGGAAGGTGGTGAAGCACTGGAATGGGTTACCTAGGGAGGTGGTGGGAAAAACCTTTGAGGTTTTTAAGGTCAGGCTTGACAAAGCCCTGGCTGGGATGATTTAGTTGGGGATTGGCCCTGTTTTGAGCAGGGGGTTGGACTAGATAACCTCCTGAAGTCCCTTCCAACCCTGATATTTTATGATTCCAGACCTGAGGAAGAGCTCTGTGAAGCTCAAAAGCTTGTCCCTTCCGCCCATTCAAGTTGGTCCAATAAAAAATAGGACCTCACCTGCCTTGTCTCATTTAGTTTTTGAAAAGGTATTTCGGTGATGCTCCAGTCAGTGTTGCAATGCCTAAGTGACTTAGGAGCCAGCCTCATTTTCAAGAGCACCTAAGTCACTTAAAGTGCCTTTCAAACTTAATGCTTCTATTTGTCACTCAGCTCAGCAGAGCTGACTGAATACCCAGGAGGCAGATCTGTTGGGTAGTAATGGGGCAGCATTTCACGTATAGTGGGAGTTCCAAAGGGGTCTAAGGAAATTAGACGCCCCACTCTCACTGGATTTTAATGAGATCTGGGTACCTAAATCCCTTTGGTACCTTTGAAAATCCCTGTTTTTCCACTCAGAAGCTCTCACAAGCATGAACTAAGTTTACATTATAATCAGAGTGGTGATTGCTTCATAAAGCCCCTGATTATGAGTGCAGAAGTTGCTCCTACAGTTAACAATAGCTTGTTAATATCTAGTGCAGAGGGAATAGAGAGAACTCTGCAGTCACTGCTTTGGTTCTTCCTCCACCACCCAAAACACCACAACTTTGACAGTGTCACAGCCAGAGCCCTGGGATTCTACCTAGTTATTTACATGGAACTCATATGTACATCTAAGAATTTGGAAGGATTCTGGATCTAATATGACTCGGATGAAATTCCACTGACTTCCTTAGAACGACACTAGAGGCTCCTGATTGCTGCTTGCGTGGCAGATTTTTGGGAATTTTGGAATTTCTTGTGGAGTTTTATCGTGTGAGTCAACCAGGAATCAGAGCCTCTTCCTACCCCTCCCCACGTTCCCCCAATGCTTTAATGGATGACATTTTTTAAAAACAGCAACAGTTAAAGATCAACGAGCAGAGCGTGCAAGGCAGCATCCGCGAGTAACCACACAACAAACTGTAGCGTGTGTGCGCAAGAAGGAAAGTATTTCAGGAAGAAAACATTGGGTCAGTGATATTACAAACAAACAGGGATTAACAGTCACCGCTGTGCGGGGGACTGGTTGTAATGCAGCATGAAAACCCGGGGCATGACATTGTTCTGCAAGAAGCAGACCCTGCAAGGGACCGAGTGGGATAAGTGGGGGCTAGAATCCAGCAAGCTGCTGAACGCTGAAAACCACAACTGGGCAAAATGTTTTGTCTGACACGGGGGGAGGGGCAAAAAAAAAAAAAAAAAACAGATTTGGCAACACCAAAACATTTCGCCAATCATTTCAATTAAAAAAAAAATCTGAAAAATATCAGTGTTTTATTTCAAAATGTCCTTTAATTTTTATTAAAAACTCCAAAATGGTACAAAAAGGCTTGAAATCAAAACAAATTGCTCAGTTTCAGGTCAAATGACACTTCGGTCAATGAACCCCATAGCAATATTTCCATTTGCCAAAAATGTAAAAAAAATTACATATATCAATTATGGTTAAACATGAAAACTATTTTTTATCCAATATTTTGGAATAAAATATTGAACCGAAAAAAATCTATTCCTCTCCCCCCTCCCCTCCAGCTGTACTCAAGACCTTGCTAAATTTCATTGGATATACTTTCCCCAACT